>NC_016091.4:35896931-36246300 GCF_000004515.6 Glycine max
ATTACCATCCAGTGTAATCGATTACACATGAACAGGCAGCCTGTAATCGATTACAACATCCTGTAATCGATTACCAGAAGGCTTATTGGGCCTGTAATCGATTACCAATACCTGTAATCGATTACAATGTGTCATCTTCTATAAATACTCACGAAATCAGAGCTGCTGCGCAGCCAAAGCCTCCTCCACGTTTTCCTCCATACCTAGAACTTCAAACCTTCGATTCTCATTCAATTCTTCACCAAATCACGTCCCGTAAAGCCCAATCTTCCTCTTTTTCACTCCTCTTTCACTTCCACCAATCAAAATCTATAAAAACTTCATCAAATGGCAGAGCCATCAAAGAAGAGAAAGGGATCATCCTCCACCGCTACCGCCGCTGCCCATCGCCGCCACGGCCCATCCAGAGCACCCACAACACCTATTCCTCCTTCTTTGTCATCTCCAAGATCATCAACTTTGTTTTCATCCGATGATCAGCGTCTACGATACCTTTCTCAGTTTTCTTCTAGAATAATCTTAGACCCTAAGTACCTAGACGTAGAATTCTTTAATGATGAAACGTTTGATTATTATCAAGTGTTTCAAAATTCTGGTCTTGTTGATTTCATGTCATTAAAATTGCCATATTATCCTGAACTTGTAAAGGTCTTCTACTGCAATTTAAAAATTCAGGATAGTATTATTATGTCTGAGGTGCATGGTACTTCTATGGTCATTGATCAGTCACTATTCTTTTCTTTGACTCATTTACCCAGTCAAGGTGCACCTTTTGAGGGCACCATTGTTGATGACTGGAAATTCGATTATTCGAGTCATGATGCTCGTCGCATGGTCTGCAATGATCAAGCTGAAATGACCGGTAGATTGCTGGCCGGGTCATTAGCATTTGATAATCGCATCATGCATTATATCATTGTTAGAATTTTGCTTCCTCGGTCTTCAAATTTAGCACAAGCCTCTGAGGAGGATTTGATTCTTATGTGGGCTTTTCTTACCGATCGTCAGATCGAATGGGCCCATTTGGTTCGGTACCGAATGCATAAGGCATTACGGGCCAATGCACCTCTTCCTTATCCACATTTGATTACTCTGTTTTTGCGTCATTTTCAAATTCCGCTTGATGATGAACCCTTTGTTCAAGTCAAGCGTTCCTTTGCAATTGGTGCTGGTGCAGTGACCTCCTTTGGGTACCGTAAAGATCGGAATGGTCAATGGCTGAAGAAGGATGCACTCCCTCCTCAAGATGAACGTACTCCTTCACCTCCCCCTCAACGTGAAGATTCCGCACTCATGAATGAAGTCCTCTCCGAATTACGGGGTCTTCATTCTTATGTTGGTGACCGCTTCGACTCGTTAGATTCACGCTTTGCCGGTATGGACATTCGCCTTACACAGCTTGAAGAGGATGTCGGATACATTCGTCAGAGTTTCGACCTTCCCCCACCACCTCCGTCTTCTTAGATTTTAGTTTCTGATTATATGTTTTTTTAAGCCGTGTATTTTGGCTATTTAGTCTCTTAGAGTTTAATTTCATTATGTTAAGTACTTTGCTTATTTATCTTGTGGTTTTTAAAATTTCAGTCTTGGATATTTTGTGGTTTTTGACATTATGTGGTTGTTGATGTTTTGAGTTATTTGGATTCTGGTTGATTATTTCTTGTTTGTGAATTTGGATGGTTATGCCTCATCGTTATTCCATTGTTATATCTTTCTACTCCATTATTATATTTGTGTTGATTCTCGAGTTCTTTGGCTTTTTGATGTTTCCAAAGGTGGAGAAAAAGGTTGTAGAAAAAGCTTAACAACCTTAGATATCAAGTGATCATAAATTCCGAAATATAGGGGGAGTAAACGCACATTTTATCTATATACAATTGTTTGTTGCTTGCTTGAATCTTGATTTCAGGTATTGTATTGTCATCATCAAAAAGGGGGAGATTGTAGATGCAATTGCCTTTGATGTTTTGATGATGATCATGATGATGTGTTGCAATTGATGCAAATGAGCTTTTCAAGATTAAATTCAAGACAATACTTCAAGATTACAAGTCACAACATCAAGATGATCACTAGAATATTAGGAAGGGAATTCCTAATTGAATTAGCAAAGGTTTGGCCAAGTGATTTAAATTAAAAAAGTGTTTCTCAAAGGTTTTACTCTCTGGTAATCGAATACCAGAGGATGTAATCGATTACCAGTGGCCAAATACGTTTTATAACAACTACAAAAATTTGAATTCGAAATTTTAGACTGTGTAATTGATTACATAATTTTGGTAATCGATTACCAGCAGTTAATAAACGTTTTAATTCAAATTTTAAAAGCTGTAATTGATTACACAATTATTGTAATCGATTACCAGACAGGATTTTCAGAAAAATAATTCTAAGAGTCACAACTTTTCAAAGGCTTTATTCATGACCACCAATGGTCTATATATATGTGACTTATAACACGAATTTGCTCAGAGATTTTAAAAACAACAAGTGTTTATCCTCTCAAAGAGCAAATTCATTTTATCCTCTTAAGAATTCCTTGGCCAATTCAATTGCAATTCATTAAGGAATTATTTGAGTGCTCAATCTGTAAAATCCATCTCTTTCTAGAGAGATTTGTTCTTCTTCTTCTTCTCATTCTCTAAGGGATTAAGAGACTGTGAGTCTCTTGTTGTAAAGGAATTCTAAACACAAAGGAAGGATTGTCCTTGTGTGTTTAGAACTTGTAAAAGGAATTTACAAGATAGTGGAACTCTCAAGCGGGTTGCTTGGGGACTGGACGTAGGCACAAGGGTGTGGCCGAACCAGTATAAAACTGAGTTTGCATTCTCTCTTCCCTTAATCTCCTTTATTTATTATTGCTTTATATTCATATTCAAATTGTTTTATTTGAATTAATATTTAAGAAGATTGTCATTAAGGGAATTCATAACTTGAATAAAAAGTGAAATAGATTTTTAATTGGGGAAGTAGTTTGGAATATCTTAATTCAACCCCCCCTTCTTAAGATATTTGAGGCCACTTGTCTAACATCCGACATATCGATTGCACCAAAACTACTTTTTGCAAAATTAATTTTCAGGCCTGATGCAAGTGCAAAAGACCTCAGAATTTCTTTAAGTGCCTTCACATTCTCCATTGATGCCTCTCCAAAAAATATTGTATCATCCGCGTATTGGAGTATGCTTATGTCAACACTGTTTGAGCCCACTTTGAATCCCCTAAATAAGTTTTTGCTACATGCCTCTCTCACTAGTCCAGTCAGTGCCTCCACCACAATATTGAATAGGAATGGTGCTAGTGGATCTCCCTGTCTTAAACCTCTTTGTGGTGAGAACTCGGATGAAGGGCTACCATTTACCAATACTAAAATAGATGCGGATTTCAAGCACCCCTCTATCCACTTTATTCATTTGGGACAGAATCCCAGCCTTCTCAACATATAGAAAAGAAATTCCCAAGATACCGAGTCGTATGCCTTCTCGTAATCCACTTTGAAGACAATGCATGACTTCTTTCTTCTTTTTGCCTCATCCACCACCTCATTTGCTATCAATGCACTTTGTAACAGATGTCTACCCTCTATGAATGTGGACTCCCTCTCATCTATTATACTTGGCATGATCTTTTTCATTTTGTTGGCTAACAGCTATGCCACTATCTTATACATACACCCAATCAGTGATACCGGTCTGTATTCGTCTAGAGCCTGGGATTTGCCACCTTGGGGGTTAAAACTATAAATGAAGCATTGCACCCCCTTGGGATGATTCCATTGGTGTGAAATTCATCCAAGAATCGTAGTACATTAGGTTTTATTAGATTCTAGAATGTCTTGATGAATTTGAAATTAATTCCAACTGGGCCTAGGCTTTTCTGGCTTCTGCATCCCCATACTGCCTTTTTTACCTCCTCGTCCTCCTGAAATCTGGCAGTTAACATATCATTTTGTTGATTGTTAATTGTCTGGAAGCCAATCCCATCCAGATGGGGTCTTTGCTGATCAGCCTCTTGGAATCTATGCATGAAAAATCTTCTAGCTTCCTCTTTTACCCTCACCGGCTATTCAATCCACTAGCCCTCGATCCAGACTCCATTCAGATTGTTATTTCTATGTGTTGTGTTGACCAACAAATGGAAAAATCTTGAGTTACAATCGCCTTCTTTGACCCATGTGGCCCTTGCCTTCTGTCTTAGTAGAGATTCATGTGATTGTGCAGCTATCCATAGATCTTCTTGAAGTTGTTTTCTGATTATCATCTGCTGAGGAGAGAGTGGTCTATCAGCCAAGTTCACTTCTAACTGGTTTAGTTCTCCCTCAATCTTCTTGTATTTCTTTAAAGTATCCCCAAACCGATCTCTATTCCATGTCTTCAACCTTTCCTTCAATTTCTTTATTTTTTCTTTCAACACGAATCCACCCCACCCACTCTGCTGTTGGGACAACCAACATTCCTTCACTATTGACTTGAAAGATTTGTTTAGAAGCCAGCAATCCTGGACCCGGAATGGCTTTGGTCCCCAATCTACAACCTTTGACCTAAGCAAAACCAGACAATGGCCAAAAAAATTTCTATCCAATGGGTGTTGGATGCTGCCTGGCCATTTTGTAAGCCACTTTGGAGAGACTAGAAATCTATCTAACTTGCTTCTTGCGATGCCATTGGGTCTAAACCATGTAAATTTTCTTCCAATCCATGGCGCTTCCTCCACCTCCATATCATCTATCCATTCATTAAACTCTTGGATATTGCTTTCCTTCATCCCTCTTTGGCATACTTTCATCCTTTCCATCGGATCTCTAATGTTGTTAAAATCCCCCATAATGCACCATAGTCCTCCCTGATTGGCTGTTTTTAGGTGTTTGATAGTTTCCCATAGTACTCTCTTACTTTGCATGTCACATGGTGAGTATATATTAACAATATGAACCTGCAGTGCCTCCTTAATCCATAGGCCTGTCAAGCAAATGAAACCATTCCCCACTACTTTCCTTTGTAATGTGAATGTGTTTTCAGTCCACATACAAAGCAATCCCCCTGCAGAATTAATTATTGGCTGCACCTCCCAAGAGACTGTTGTGTCCCCCCACATTGCCTGGCACATTGATCTCTCAATACTTTCTTTCTTGGTTTCTTGAATACAAATCATGTCCAGCTTCTCTTTTTTGACTAATATCCTTATTGCAGGCCACTTCACCCCCCTCCCTAATCCCCTCACATTGTATGTGATAATATTCATGGATTATTGCTCCTATTCCCCACTCCTGCTGTCTCTTTTTGGTCTTTATCCTTCATTTGCATGAGTTTCTCCACTATCCTTCCCTGTTCTTCTATTCCTGTTACTCCTAAATTAGTTGCTATTTCCCATATCATTTGTGCTTCTTGCTCCTTAGTTTCTGCTACATGTGGCATATCCATGGCTCCTTGGTCTATTGGCTCTTCCCTTTGCTGGGCTTTGTGTTGGGTTGGCATATCCATGACTAACTTTTGTGTATAAAACTTGTGTATATTGTATCAAACTTCTCCAATTTATAGTTGTTTTTGTAATATTATAAGTACTTTTTGTTAAATATAGGTAATAGATAATTTATACTTTTGTTTTGCGTGTTTAATAATCAATTTCTCTCAATTTTAGGTTAATTAGGCAAATTAGAAAAAATGTTGTTTTCACCTTCTCGCTAAGCCAATATGCTGGCTTAGTGAGCATTCGCTAAGCGCGGTACTCAGTGGCTAAGCGCGAGGAAGAATCCAGAAGAAGATGAGCTGTCAGGTTCGCTGAGCGCACCGCTCCAGGTCATCAAGCACACCGCTTCAGCTCATCCGGTAAGCGAGAGAAGCGCGCTAAGCCAAAAATCACTAACGTGTGCTAAGCAATCTATATCTGCGCTAAGCGCACGAGCACGAACAAGGCCACCTATTTAAGCTTGAAATCAGATTTGCAAAGGGAGTTTGGCATTTTTCTTGAAGAAGCCTCTGCATGCACGAGAGTCTGGCCTTGGCTTGAAGCTTTTGAATGTTTAGGAAGTTCAAGAGAGAGAAAGGTCCAAGTTCCAGAGAGTTCTGAGAGATTTTGCTATGTGAAGATCTGCAAAGATGCGAGTTCGAAGCGGAAGCTGTTATGAGAGCTTGAGATGAGTTTGTGAGTGATTGTGAGATCCTAGAGGTGAAGGAGACATCCTCACCACTTGTGTTTTTGCAGTCTTTCATCTTGTTCTTCTCTTTGTTGTAAAGGAGGTTCCCAGACTATGGAAAGCTAAATCCTCTGTTGGATCTTCCCTGTAGGTACCTGATGTAAATATATTTCTATCTATGTAATGATGTTTTGTGTGTTCCCTGTGCTATCTGCTTTTCATTCCAATGTCCTTTTACCTTGATCACGTAGATGCATGCTTTGTTAGGGTCATTCAACAGTGGGAACTGATCTGATTCTAAAGTCCTTGATAGTACGAGACTAAGTTGTTGTGCTATCACAAGGGATCGGGGTACAAGAACTTAGTTGTGTATGTGTCTCTTAATGTGGTCTTGGTTGAGTGTAGTCTTACAAGAGGAATCTGCGGAGGAGACTTGATCAGGACTAGGCTAGGCTATCATGAGGAATCAGGGTCTAGCAGTCCAGGAGACAACATAGGAACGCATGAGCATTGTTAAATAGAGAACATCATTTTTAGCATCAGGAACCTATGAGGAAGACCAGCGCATTCTCTACTTGTTTTTACACAGTATTTCTCTTGCGTGATTTTCTTTCTTTTTGTCTAGATAGTTTAAATACCTGTTCATAACCACAATCATATTTTCATACCAAATGCCTATTTATCGAAATAGCTTGCCAGATAACACAAGTTCCCCAAGAGTTCGATACTTGGTTCTTACCGTTTTATACTACTTGTGCGATCTGGTACACTTGTCGGCCGTGAACAGCACACACACACAAAAGATGCATAATTACAGTGACAAGTCACAACCATACTTCCTCAGTGTGGTTACAGTCAGTCACAAAGTAGTAGGTTTCTAACCTTCACTGCCCATGTGGAGAGCCTCTACAAATTAAGTTGCTCCAACTGGTAGTATCATAAACTCTTGCATAGCCATATTATTCCCAACATGATTGCCCCCATTTATAACATTGAAAGCTGGAACTGGCATAACAAGTTCTTTTGTTATTGAAATCTCCTGGATGTGCCTGTACAAGGGCAGTCCCTTTGCCCCTGCACCAGCTCTACATACACTCAACGAAACTCCCAATATTGCATTAGCCCCTAGTTTTGATTTGTTAGGAGTTCCATCAATTTCCAACATAATAGCATCGACATTAGTTTGATTCCTTGACAAACAGAACCATAAATATCAACTGTACAACACAACTTCAAAAACAGAACCCAATATCTTTGGTAAAAGTATATGTAAATATAAAATCAGTTTCTCTTTCTTTTCTCCCTTTCAAAAGCAATAACAAGTCACAAGAAAAAAAGATGGAAATATTGTTCATTCAAAGCAAAAACAATATCAATAGCCAAGCATAACCCTAAAAAAATGGTGTTCGACTCACAATGTATAGTAGGCTACAAACACCTAGCTCAGAAAAACTTCAGCTAACTAACTCCATATCATAATATTTCACATAAATTGTATTCCAGAGCTGTTTCTACTTTCTACTGCATTAGTACACATTGCTGCAACCTTACAACAACTTCCCAACTTTAGTATTGGATTATTAATCATTAACAAAAACACAACTCTAGAGCTTTTGATATACTACATTGAGTGTGTTTGGATAAGTATTTGCAAAAAAAATTGATCAAAATGTAATCATTTTGGAAATGGTACTATTCGACACATTTGCAAAATTGATTTTGAAGTAAAGTAACTTATGCTTCAATGTTTTTACCCTGAAAGAAAGTTTGATGCAAAACTTATTGTAATTTTTTCAACTTAATACAAAAAGCTATTTGTTACCACATTTAGTCAAACCCAAGTTTGTAAGCAAAATCAATTTTACAGAACAATAATAAGACGTATGTATCTTTACTAAAACCAATTCTGATACTACTTCCTATCTGATGACAACAAAAGACACAGGCTGAGCAGAAGCTTTCATCCCTTAATTTTTTTCCTTGTCACATAAAATTCCAACCACACCTAATTCAATCTTACAAACATTTTCTCAACATAAACAAAATATCAGCCTTCTCTTCTCTTCCAAACACTCTAGCGAAACCTTTTAAGGGCATGTTTGGGTGTAAGTTTCTCTAGAAGCACTTCTATGAAAAGAAAATAAGAAGAAAAAAATAGAATGAGCTTCTCCATAAGCTAAAATTACTTCTCCATTAGCTAATTTGTAGAACTTTTCGCATATAACTTCTCTAAAAGAAAGATGAGGGGACATCTATAAATTAGTTAATGGAGAGCTAATTTTAACTTATGAAAAAGTTTATTTCATTTTTTTCTTCTTATCTTCTTCTCCTATAAGTGCTTCTAGAGAAGCTTACCCAAACAGACCCTAATTATTTGTACCAACCTACACTCTTTTTTCTCTTTACCTAATGAACTCTCTTCTGGGACTCCAAATTGCATCCTATTGGCTAACTTCCTCATGTCTGTTATTGCATACCTTACAAAAGAATCAACAGGTCATGAATTTAAAAACAAAAGCAAAAGGCATAAAGAAAACATATCCTCAACCCTGCAACTAAAAAGTACAGTATAAATAAGTTTAAACTATGCTAACCTTTCCTTCTTCTTCCAAAGAGGAAAACCACCTCTCTTCTTTTTAGGCTTAGAATCAGGAACTGGAAGTGGTTTTGGTTGCTTAGTAGGAGGGGGCTCCTACCACTTCTCAATTTTTTGTGGATCTCTTCCTTGAAAGCCCTTCCAATTTTTCCAGATGGATCCCCGCGTATAGAATCTACTCGTGCTGCAAGAGTAGACTTTGCAGCTAGGAGTCAGGATGCTCGCATCCTTAGAGAAGGTGTAGTCTGAAATATTTCTGTTTGCTCTAGGTAACCTACACGAAATTGAGATGTTGCTATGGAGAACCCAACAAGATTCTTTTTCTTGGCACCAAGAAGTTGGGACAAGAATGTCAATGGATAGTATATTTGAAACTTCTCACATAATGCCTGTATACCTGAAACCTCTCATACAATACCAGAGTTAAACACATGTAGATCCAATAAGGTATTATAATGCCCCTTCTCAATTTCCTCTTCTTTTACTTGATGAAGAACAAGGGTTTCAATAATTAAGTCTTCCCAATCAACATCATCAACTACCATTCCTTTTCTTTTCTTCCTTCTACTTTCAGGATAAGAGCCATCTAAAGTGCCAGGAATCTCAGCATCAGCTAGATCAGCATTTGACTGATGCATAATTCTTTTTATCCGCACCATAGAAGCATTGATCCTCTCCCGCCTCATTTTACATTTCAATTGACCATTGACAAACGATGGCGACATGGTATCCACTTCAACATCCTTCTCCAGTAAATATTTAAGCAGAAGCTTCTTGCTCATTTCAGATTTCCCCTCTCATCACTCCCAACACTCTAGCAGATCAAATTGTAAAATCCTCCTTTTCTGAGCACTCCCACTCCCTCTCAGAGACTCTGCACAATTATTTTCATCCAAAAACTTCTTATACAACACTGACAAGCATTCAAGCGAAATTTGCTGCCTCTCTGAATCCCCACCACCCACTCTACCAGCATTACTCTCCAACATAAAATACCGTGAATCCTTCCTTTTAGACATGCCATCAACCCCGTATTCAAATTCACCATCATTTCTCAAGCATTCAACAACCACATCCTTCAAATCCACCGTAGCCTGATCAAGACCCTCCTCCCTCTTCTCCCCATGCTTCAACATAGCATTCCTCTCCATATACTGAATCCCAACCAGCGCATTCTTAATAATGTTCTTCACAGTAACATCCTTCCCCCAAGGCAACACCTGTGCAACCTTCACAAGAGTCTCAAGTAACTCCTTATACCTAGCCCTACAAGTTGAAACCCTAGCATGAACCTCTTTAGCTAATTCTTCCATCCCCACCCCAACCCCATTCAACTCCACCATAAAAACCAACACCGCCACCACCAACGGCACCGGCCTCCACTCGATGCTCAGATACCACTTCACCGCACACTGAATCAAAAACATCCCCTGCTTCCTCATCCTCTCAATCAAATTCCTCTCAGCAGAGGCACAACCGCTACAATTCCTAATCATTCGTTCCAACAAATGAACTATATCAAACTCAGGAAAATCAGGCCTCAGATTCAAAAAATCAACAACGCGTAAAATCATTCTACTGATTTCGTAAACATCAATCCCTATCGTGGAGGCGACTTCCGCCATAGGCAAAGGTCGATCCTCTTTTCGCATAACGACATAAATGCATGCACCAATGAGCACTTTAAACCACTCGCCTTGTCCGAACTCGCCCTCGGTGATGGTGGATATCATGCTTCTCACGTCGCTGCTCTTGAAAGATAACCCTAACGGGTTTGTTACTTCGTTGATTAGGTTTTGCGCCACGAAGAGTTTTCTTTGGCGGTAGGAGTAGAGGCTGCTAGAACAGGCGCAATATGGATGAAGGTTCCTTGAGGACCATCGAATTGGTCGAACTGCTGGACGCCGCCGCACGAGGAGCAGATTAACTCACTGGAAATATCATCATGGATGAAGGAGGCTTCGCCGCAGTAGGTGCAGGGAGAAGATTTCGACATCGACGTTTCAAAAACAAGGATCTCTCGTCCAAATCTTTCTTTCACAGCAGCAAGCTTGGCCTAGTTCAACAAAATATAATTGTAAGCGAAAGATCATTGAAATAAACAGTTCATTGAAGTGCAGAAGCAGTAAACTTGAACTAGGAAAAGTTGGTAGCAGTACAAATAAACAAGAATACATATGCATTAGAGAAAAATCCATAATGTCTCATGGAATATCAAAGATAACAATCATTTCAGAGGATAGGGAGATGACTTCCTCGTCCTTATTTTGATTTAACAAGTCCAAATATCCAAGAGGGTTTGCATCTCAAATGAAAGGCTCAACAAGCCCCATTTGTAGGCTTTAGACTATTATTAAAATTGTAAAAATCACAATTTGATATATGCAATTCTTCCTGCGATATGCTGAATTGCACCTTGAATCGTAATAAATTTCTGCAACACACAACTCAGCTCGCAACTGGGTTGCCAAAAAGACATTTAAAACCCTATAGTGCATATCAATGTAAACTCAAAAACACTGGGAAAACATAACACAATGCTAAGAACAAAAATTATTTCCTTTCCAAGGAAGTAAAAAACCCAATAATAAAAAAGAAAACTTGCAAGAAACCCACAAAAGGAACCAAAAAGTCAGTCGAATCGGGTGAAACGTCTAATGAAATAGGTAGCCAGGTTCTCTTTTTACAACCATTTTCCATTGCCTTGCCACCAGAAATTATGGACCCACTCCCAGTTATATTAACACAAATAAAACTAGTGAAATCCAATCTTTGTAGAACTAGGTTAGCACAAGAACGTCTCTTATCTAAAAAAAGGATTGCTATGATTAACACAAAAAAACTAACACAAACCCGAAGAATCAACAATCTCAGGAGAAATCAGTGACAGAGAGAAGAACTTACTAGGGAAGAGAGAAGATTTTCCTTTCCTTTGTGGAGTGAAAATTGGGGGCAAATTGACTACATTGGGTTTCATTTACAAACTATTTCTCAATAAGGGTCCATTTTGAAATATATTGCGCTGAGTCTCTTTTGGTAAGCATTTCGCGAGCACCATTAACGAATCCGTCCACGTGACAGCTTGGAGTGCATTTCGCCATTGGGGTTGGCGAAACAGGCTTGGAATGCATTCACCTGACAACGCGTGCATGTTTTGCTAGTGGTGTTAGCAAAACAAATTTGGAAAGATTAAAAAATCATTTACAATTATAAGATAATTGATGCTAATAAATGTATTTATTTTATAGCATAATTGATACTAAAATCGTTTAATCAAATATCTTAATTGATGCTAATAAATACATTAAACGATTTCAGCATCAATTTCGCCAATGAAGATGGCGAAATCCACCATTAGTATCATGATAAAAAAAATTCAATTATGATAGCAAATTTGGAAAGATTAAAAATCATTTATAATTATAAGATAATTGATGCTAATAAATGTATTTATTTTATAGCATAATTTATGTTAAAATCGTTTAATCAAATCTCTTAATTGATGCTAATAAATACATTAAACGATTTCAGCATCAATTTCACCAATGAGAATGGCGAAATCCACTATTAGTATCATGATAAAAAAATTCAATTATGATAACAAATTTGGAAAGATTAAAAATTGTTTATAATTATAAGATAATTGATGCTAATAAATGTATTTATTTTATAGCATAATTGATGCTAAAATCGCTTAATCAAATCTCTTAATTGATGTTAATAAATACATTTACTTTTTTTAGCATCAATTAATATTTTATTTTATAATTGAAAAAGATTTTAAATCAAATCTCTGTAAATAAATACGATTTCAGCACCAATTTCGTCAATGAGGATGGTAAAATTCACTCTCTGTCCTTATCTTGTCAATGAGGATGACAAAATCCACTCCACCAAGCCTGTTTCGCCAACCCCAATGGTAAAATGCACTCCAAGTTGCCACGTGGACGGATTAGTTGATCATGCTGGTCAAATGCTTACCAAAACAGACCCCTCACAATATATTTCAAAATGAACCCTTAAAAATAGTTTATAAATGAAATCCACTCTCATCAATTTGCCGAAAATTGGAAATGTTGTTGAAAGCTTATGTATTTGGTGGCGTAGAACAGAACACACCAGCAAGCGTTGACAATCCGAACATATTCTGTGATTTTGTGACAGTTGTCGAGTTTTCGCTATGTTTCTCGGCCAAATTATTAATTATTTTCAAGAACAGCATCGATTGATTTACATTATTAGACATGTTTGACTTTATTAGCCATGGTTGACTGCTATAAACTTAATAATATTAATTTCACATATCACATAAATATATACTATTTATTTTTATATAAGAAATAAACAATTACTTATTAATATCAATAAAAAATAGATAATTTCAATTAATAATATTTTTTGTTTTTTTAATGTTTATAAATTAAATATTTAAAGTAATTTTTATATTTAATGACACTACTTATATTTCACAAGAGATAAATTTTTGCCAACAAAGAATATGACTTATATTGTTAATAAGGTAATAAATATATCTACTTGAGAATAAGTTAGTGTCTTATTAATAAATTTTACAATAAATTAAGAGTATAAAAAATTAGTAGTCAATGCATTTAAAAATAGGTCTAATAATAACAATACCTTTCTTCATTTCTTGTTAAGTGTCAGATTTTTAACTAAAAATTGTTCATATTTATTTGTCTTTTATAAAATTCAAGATAACGTTACTTTTTTTTTTGTCAACTATATATACCTTTATTCCCATTAATTATTTTATATTTTTTTTATAAAATTGAATAATAAATAATTAAAAGCTTCAAAAATAAATGAATCAGCTATTGGTAAAAAAAAAAATGAAGTGGAGTATATATACTTACAACAGGTTCGTGTCTTCTCGTCTAATCCAAAAAATATGATGCTCGCACGTGCTAACCTCGTATTGTTTTATTAGTAGATAGATTATTAGAAGATTAAATTAGATTTACGTAAGTTAGATCCTAAATTTCAATGATATTCAATAAAATTATATTTTTAGATCAGGAATAAAAAATATGATAAAAATTATATCCCGTTTTGTGGTGATGGTAAGTTTTTTTTTAAAAAAATTTGAATTTGAAAACAAAATTTATTTCAATGAATAGGGCTAAAATTATTTTAATTAACTTTTAAAAATAAAATAAAAACTGTTATTTTAGTTATAACTTTTTAGAAATTGTCTTGTTTTTTTTCCTTCTTTCACCATTTTTTTTTACTTTTAACCAATCTTTTTCAGTTATTATTTAGTTTTTTTTTGTCGCATGTTCAATTTTCTATGCTGGTGACAAAATGTCTAACCCAATCGAACCTAACCTAATAATAATAATAATAATTTGATTTGTAGGAAAAAAGTAATATAATAAATTAATAACATTGTCAACATAATTTTTTATATACAAATCCACTCACTTCTTAATAAACTCGTGTATCTCACGTGTACTAAAAACGAAATTTACGTAGATAAATAACTTAATATATGAGTTTCTTATGCTTTTTTTGTGTGTTGGAATTGTAGATTGAATGTTTGGTTATGGAGGTTCTGGTGTTTGTTTTGTAGTATGGGGCGTTCAAAGTGTCCACGGAAGGTTATGTTGTGCTCCAATTTGCTCCCTCAGTTGGTTGGTGCTGATGAGCCCATATATGATTAGAACCTAGGAACTTTACTTTCCTGCCATCTTGAAATTGTTAGGAACTTAGGATACTATGTACTTCCGGTTTGATTAAGTTCACAAATCACTATTTGGTGTAAACTGCAAATAGATTTCTTAGTGATGCAATATCTTAACAGTGATATGTACTCACTTTAAGGAATAGTTTAGCTTGCCCATTTTATGCCAATACCTGCAATATAAAGGAAAAATATTAAATGCCATAAATATTAAAGCTGGTGGAGGCTTTTTCATGGCAGTGGAGAAATTTAAAGGGGAGTCTAACATATCCTCTTTCTGGGTGGATGATAGGGATTCAGAGTTAAAAGGCCACATAAAAAGTAATTGGTGAGATTGGGCTTAAAAGGAATGGTGAGGGAGGTATCATATTTTTTGGTATTGCAGTGTACAATATGTGTGGAGGATGAAGTTTGTGCTTTTATTTTATTATTAGGAAAAAGTTTGATGATGAAATTTTCTTTAAGGTGAGTTTCTAGAAATTTATTAGTACTGAAAGCAATTTTGTTTTCACTGTTCAAAATAATTTTTACAGTAATATTCATTTGGTTTAGTATTGATCCTTAGTTAAGCAAGTTCATTTCCTAAACTCTAAATGTCAACACCTCATGCATCACACGTTCTTGACTGAATAATCCACATGTATAAGTGGAGGATAGTTATAAACAAAGCAACCTCAAAGAATTCCTATAAAATGTTGCTAATTTTTTGGTCTTGCATTACTCTAAGTAAGTAACATACAAAATGAAATTGATGAAACTGGAATGTAGACCATCCAAGAGTGACTCACATAACTAATTTGCTATTTTGGTGTTGGTGAAGATAACAAAGAGGGAGTACTCACTAGCAAGAGTGGGGAAATGGGCAATGGAGATCAATCAACTACAAGTATATGAAGGAAGGATTTTTTCAGAGAAGGTGGTTCTCAGCTAACAGACAGGCTATTCTCAAGACAAGACATGATGACAACAAAGCCTGGATCATACGTGGGAAGGCTCACTCGCTATGCTGGAAGCCTTGTGTGCATGGTGGGAAAACATTGTTAATTAGCTAGCCATCACCATTCTTTGGCAAAGGAGAGAAGAAAACGACAAGAAGAAACCTAGCATTCAAAGCAAGATGGTGGCCTTTGTTATATGTCGTACCTTGTCATAATTTTTCCTTAGTTTGTTGGAAAGAAAATATGTTAGTTCATCCCAAATTCTTTCTCTCGTGTATTCTTTGATTAATTCTAAATTAAAATTGCACTAAAATTATATTAAATAAAGATGCTTCCCCGGATTAGCATGTAATGTAATGTAAGTTATGGTGCGCATTTGCATACACATACATGTATGTAGATATAGACAACTAGATTGTTATATACTTATATTTGGTAACTCTTGTAGTTTTAGTTGCATATATGTATCAATGATATATCAATAACACTATAACTATTAATAAAGACAATTATTTTCTTTGGTATATACATTCTTTATTCCTAGATTACCTTTTAATATATAATTATTTTTATTTTTTTCTAAACCTTAAAATGTATTTGTTGTCGGTACTTTCTTCAAATGCTTTTTTAAAAAATAAAAATAAGGCACGAAGTGTCTCTCTTTCAATTAGTAGCAATTAAGGGGATAACTCTAATTTAAAAAATTACAAATAATTTAAGTTAAGTATCACTTTGTAATTTTTTAAAATTGGAGTCATTCCCTTAATTGGTCTTAGTTATGGTCAAAAACAGATTATCAACTTCTTATATATACTTTCTCTCATCCGATGACAGTTCATTGGACTCTCTACACATGATGGATGGATGAGATAAAGCTTACGACTAAGTGCGTGTTTGGTTTAACGTTAAGGAATTTATTATTGGTCCAAAATTAATTTTGGATACATTTTCACATGTTTGGTTTCACGTTGAAAAAGAATTCATAATTGATTATAGGTTGAAGCAACTTTTAGGCACTTTTGCGTTGGATCCAAATTTTATACTAAATTTTACTCCTAACTTGATTTTATAATAACCCATCCAAACACACACAAACTCTAATTTCAAGATTACTCACATATACCATGAAGGTAATGTTTGTGCCAATAGGCTTGCCTCTTTTGGTGCACAATATTCAGGGTATTCTTGAAGGGATTCCCCACCTTCTTTTATTTCTAAGGAGTTCCTAAGATACAAGGGCTATCTTTTTATAGATTTCCTTAAGTTTTGTCCATGGGTATGCTTTGGTCCTCCCATGTGTTTGTAATTGTTTTCAATCATTAATTTATTTTGAGATCGCTTGAATATGACTTCCATCTCTTCTAGTATACGGACTTCGAACTCAGATAAACCTTGGTCTAAAACACTTAGCATCCGCCAAAACATATAGACAATGTCAAGTGGTATGCTACCACATATCTTGCTAGCTCACATACACATGGGAGACCATGAGTACTTCTCATAATGCATCCATAATGAGAATTGTCAATGTCACGATAATTCACTTGCTCAAACTCGACAACAATTTGGTTTAACACATATCTTGATACCATGCCAATTAGTCTCTTGTATAAGGTACATTTAAAAACATGTCCAACAACATGTGTGCTTGTCTCAAAAGATGGCTTTATTTCACTTTGTTGCAAAGTGATCATGTTGTTCATTGCATCCCAAACACTACATAGGTCTCCAAGGCTATTTTGGAGTAGTTTCTATAAGGTCCAATGTGCAGACTCAACCTTGCATTTAAAAAGTCAAAAGAATTATTTTCATTTATTAATGTGTTCTCTTAAAAAAAACGAATATAGATTAACAACTTTCATACCTGTTAGTTGTAGTGTTCCTAGATGTATCACCTTATTTGTCCACATTGTTACAAATCTTTGTCTGTGGGGAACCAACCATGTGTGTTTGACATAGTCAACAAACATTGACCATGTTGAGCAAGCAATTTCAAACTTCGTAAGGCAATCATCATACTCTATCTTAGTAGGACAATCCACAAGACTCTCCCATGCTTCTTTCACATAGTCCCATGTATTTTTTCTACCCACAAGGGTTTTACATTTTGCCTTAACATTCTTATCAATATGAAACTGACACAACAGGTTAGTTGACTCAGGAAACAACATTTTCACTGCATTCATCAATGATGAATCTCTGTTAGTAACAATGACTTGAGGGAGTGCATCACTTCTCATAAAAATACCTCTAAATCGTTTAAGAGCTCAGACAATATTTTTTATACGTTTGCCCTTTAAATAGGAAAATACAACTAAAAATGTCACCCCAGTAAGTGTGATGTGCCATCATTTTCTCCTATTTCTTAACCCTTTTTTGCCCCATTTTAAATACTGATTAGTCTTAATTGTCAAATTTATTAGGCAGTTTTATTATTTGGGCCCATTCAGCTAATTTGATGTTTTTAATCTAATTTCAGGAATTAATGAAGCATTGGGTTTGAATCCAGAATTGGGCTTGGGCTTGAATCCAGAATTGAGTTTGGACTTGAAGAGGGCAGACTATTTTATTCTACAGAATTAGATCTTATCTTATCTTTATCTTATCTAGATATTATTTAGATTTGATCTCATCTAGATATTATTTAATCTAGATCTTATCTTATCTAGATTTGAATTTCTCATCTAGATATTATTTAATCTAGATCTTATCTTATCTTATCTAGATTTGAATTTAATTTATTTATGGGCCTGGATTTAAAACATATTTGTAAGCTTTGGGGCTGAAAAAAAACTATATAACAGCACCAAGGTTCTAGTTTAGGGGACGCTCTCTCTCCCTCGCGGGAGACTCTCTCTCTCTCCTCTCTCTCTTCTATTTTTCGTTTTTAGTTTTAGTCTCTCTTCTCTTTCTCTTTTATTTTCGTTTTTTTTTTACAATTCCAGTTCAGACTTTTAGTTTTATCAATAAAATTTCATTCTCTATTTGATTAATGGAAGGCTAAGTCCGCAGCGTTGTTTTCCCTTGAGGATCAAGCACAGTTCTCTTTGAGGTTCTATCATTACTATTAAATTATGTTTAGTTTTTCCTCTTCACTAATTACTTTGAATTTGTTGCTTTTAATTCATGCATGCTTAGTGCTTGATTAATTGTCTCTGCGCTTAATTTACGTTCATGCTTAATGATCGTTTATGAGTAATTGGTGTATGTGATGCTTAATCACATAATGAATGCCTTATGTTGAATTTCGCTTAGTAATTTAATTTAGGGTTGGATTAAGTGGTTAAACTGATAAAGGATAAACTCTCGTAACCTAGGATAAGAGACTTGCTTGTGAATCAAGGGGAAGCAACGTGTTTTAATTCTGATATTTTCTAATTCACATATATTCGTTGTTTAATTTACAAAAGCAAACAACCCCCCCCCCCCCCCATCATTACTGTTACTGTTACTGCAAGTATATTATGAACATTTGGCTTGTCACTGCTCGTTGGGAAACGACCTAGGATCACTTCCTAGTTACTACATTTTAATGTTTATTTGATTCGGGTATGACCTCTATCAA
The DNA here is from genome assembly GCF_000004515.6 of Glycine max. Lineage (NCBI taxonomy): Eukaryota > Viridiplantae > Streptophyta > Magnoliopsida > Fabales > Fabaceae > Glycine > Glycine max. The sequence continues at coordinate 35,915,865 of NC_016091.4, forward strand.
ATTTGGCGCCGTTGCCGGGGAGCAGTGTCCAAAGGTTCATAATAGCTAGCTATTGTTGTGTGTTTAATCCTTTCGTGTTTTATGTTTAATTGTTAGTATTGTGTTAGTATGTGTGTTAGTGTTGATTAGTTCACTGGTATTGATAACAGACAAATCTAGAGTCCATATATCTAGGCTAATTAGACTTGTCAGGTTTTAGCGATTTTAATATATAGATTTTAGTCCTTATTTTCATTGTCGGTCTTCCTTAGAAGTAGTTATTCCTTATTTTTTACTGTTGGGTTTTAGGAGTAAGTATTTAGATTTAGTAGATTTAGATCTTATTTATTTGAATTTCTTAGAAGTAGTTATCTTTATCGCAATTTAAATATTTTATCATATCTTATCTTTAAATTTTTTTTTATCTTATCTTATCTATTATCTTTATCTTCTATTTTGATCTTTCAATCTTTTATCTTCGAATTTTATCTTTAAATATCTTATCTTTTCTTTTATCTTCTAATTTTATCTTTAAATATCTTATCTTTTCTTTACCTTATCTTTTATCTTCTATTTTAAATTCTTATCTCTTGCTTTTAAATTGGGTTTGCATTAATCTAAATACAAACAAAGTCCCTGTTTCAGTCTTGGGTGTTTTGCTGTGAAGATTGTGCAGCCAAGCAGGAAAGATTGGAGTACCAGGCTTGATGACGCTCTCTGGGCACATCGGACTGCCTACAAAGCACCCATAGGAATGTCTCCTTATCGGGTTGTCTTTGGAAAGGCATGTCATCTTCCAGTGGAAATTGAGCACAAAGCATACTGGGCAGTGAAGACTTGCAACTTCTCTATGGATCAAGCTGGCGAGGAAAGGAAGTTGCAACTGAGTGAGTTAGATGAAATCTGCCTAGACGCCTACGAGAATGCCAAGTTCTACAAAGAAAAGACCAAGAAGTTCCATGATAGCATGATAGTTAAAAAAGACTTTGTGGTTGGGCAAAAAGTGTTATTGTATAATTCTAGGCTTGGACTCATGAGTGGTAAGTTGAGGTCTAAGTGGATTGGTCCTTTTGTTGTTACTAATGTTTTTCCTTATGGTACAGTTGAGATCAAAAGCGACTCCACAAACAAGAGCTTCAAGGTCAACGGACATCGACTTAAGCCATTCCTCACGAACCCTTCTTTAGTGGACGTAGTGGTGGAAGAGACTTCCTTACTCCACCCTACTCTTCCTCCACCATGACTTAGGGAGTTTTTCTTTTCCTATCTCCTTCTTTGCTTTTATTACACTTGTCCGATTCTCTTTGATGATTTAATTGTTTTTAATCTTTTAATTGTGCTACATTGAGGACAATGTGTTGTTTAAGTATGGGGGGGGGGGGGGAGTGTTCTTTGGTTTTGCTAGTTTTTTTGGTTTTGTTAATTTGTTAGTTGTGTTAATTTGTTAATGTTGTTAGTTTCGTAGGATTTTCAGTTTAATATTTTGGGTCAATTTTGTGTGCACGTACGACTTTGCATGTTTTTCTTTGAATTATAGGATATGTTCAAGAAATGGGTAATTGTTTTGAAAATAAAAGTTCTTGACATTTTGTGACTTGAAATCCTTGATTCTTCTCTACATGTCATGATAGTTTTGAAAGCTCAATTTGAAAGTGATGATTTTACCTTTGTGAGAATTTGAGCCATCCATCATTATAATCATTTGGTGTGTTTTGCCCCATTGATTGCTTGCACAATAGCCTTGGCTTGATTCTTGTTGATGCGTCCTAATTCACATGCATATTTGGAAATGATTAAGGCAATTTTGTTCTTATATGCTTCTAGCCAAATGGACTTACCTTGAATTAATTCCTTTGATAGCCCTTTTGAGCCTTGTTTCCCTTTCCTTGTTTTGAAGCTCACTACAAGCCTTAAGTGAAAAACCATGATATTACCATATCCTTAAGGAATTTTGGAATTGTTTTGGGAATAAGTGTGGGGGGTTTTTTGTTTCATTGGACAACTTGTTTTGTTGACTATGCTTCATGATGTATTTTGGGCCATACTTGATGTACATTGTATATTGGTTAAATGTTGGACATGCTGAATGAAATGTTGTTTCTCAAAGGTAAAAAAAAAAAAAAATCGAAAAAAAAAAAAAAAATTTCGAAAAAAAAAAGAAAAAAGAAAAGCAATAAAGTTGAGTGAATAAGATCTTAAATGGCACAAGAATGATGAAACTCTTGGTTCTACTCTTCATGTTAAATTTTTATCTTTACTTCTTTTTATTTTCTTATTTTTTTTTCTTAATATGCACTTATTCCCCTTTGCTCCTCTATTCCTTTGGGATTTAGCCACTTATTCCATATTTCTCCATACCTTGTCCTTGGCCCCATTACAACCTTAAAAGACCTTTTGATCCTCATGTGCTTGTGTTTATGGGTTGATTGTCAATTTTAGAATCTTGCCAAGTTTATGTGGTGTTTGCTTTCATGGGTGCTTTGAGGGTAAATAGTAGCCTAGACACTTGAGAGATAGAGTGTATATCTTGTGAGGCTTTATCACTTTTCATTCTTGAGCTGATTAACTATTTTGCCATGATTGGGTTGCTTGGATGATTTTCATGAATGTCTTGACTTTTTGGATCTCCTTATGTTAGATGTTACCCATTCCTTTTATTCCTTGATGTTCATTGAGAAATAAGTGAATGTTTTTGTTTGTCTCCCTCTGATATCCTTGGATTTTGTTCTTTGTTTCATTTTGCCCAGGAGTGCAAAAGGCTAAGTATGGGGGGTTTTGATGTGCCATCATTTTCTCCTATTTCTTAACCCTTTTTTGCCCCATTTTAAATACTGATTAGTCTTAATTGTCAAATTTATTAGGCAGTTTTATTATTTGGGCCCATTCAGCTAATTTGATGTTTTTAATCTAATTTCAGGAATTAATGAAGCATTGGGTTTGAATCCAGAATTGGGCTTGGGCTTGAATCCAGAATTGAGCTTGGACTTGAAGAGGGCAGACTATTTTATTCTACAGAATTAGATCTTATCTTATCTTTATCTTATCTAGATTTGAATTTCTCATCTAGATATTATTTAATCTAGATCTTATCTTATCTTATCTAGATTTGAATTTAATTTATTTATGGGCCTGGATTTAAAACATATTTGTAAACTTTGGGGCTGAAAAAAAACTATATAACAGCACCAAGGTTCTAGTTTAGGGGACGCTCTCTCTCCCTCGCAGGAGACTCTCTCTCTCTCCTCTCTCTCTTCTATTTTTCGTTTTTAGTTTTAGTCTCTCTTCTCTTTCTCTTTTATTTTCGTTTTTTTTTACAATTCCAGTTCAGACTTTTAGTTTTATCAATAAAATTTCATTCTCTATTTGATTAATGGAAGGCTAAGTCCGCAGCGTTGTTTTCCCTTGAGGATCAAGCACAGTTCTCTTTGAGGTTCTATCATTACTGTTAAATTCTGTTTAGTTTTTCCTCTTCACTAATTACTTTGAATTTGTTGCTTTTAATTCATGCATGCTTAGTGCTTGATTAATTGTCTCTGCGCTTAATTTACGTTCATGCTTAATGATCGTTTATGAGTAATTGGTGTATGTGATGCTTAATCACATAATGAATGCCTTATGTTGAATTTTGCTTAGTAATTTAATTTAGGGTTGGATTAAGTGGTTAAACTGATAAAGGATAAACTCTCGTAACCTAGGATAAGAGACTTGCTTGTGAATCAAGGGGAAGCAACGTGTTTTAATTCTGATATTTTCTAATTCACATATATTCGCTGTTTAATTTACAAAAGCAAACAACCCCCCCCCCCATCGTTACTGTTACTGTTACTGCAAGTATATTATGAACATTTGGCTTGTCACTGCTCGTTGGGAAACGACCTAGGATCACTTCCTAGTTACTACATTTTAATGTTTATTTGATTCGGGTACGGCCTCGATCAAGGTGTCACACCAAATGTCAAGTAAATGAAGTTTGTATCTGTTTGTTTTGTATATATTATCTATGAGGAATACCAAATGACATGCATTGCTTAATTTTACTACATCCGGATGTGTCCGAAATATATCACATACAACATATTCATCCTTCAATCTATGTCAATGAATATACATATTGCGTTCAAGTAGCTTCATTAATTGTTGCATTTCAATATTGTTGTCTCTTATAGAAAAACGATATGCATATCTTGCATTGTAGACTTGCTTCTTTGTTGTATAATTGTTGGCATTGTGCTCCTTCAAAGTGAGAAGAATATTCTTTGGTTTGACCATTGACTTTTTCATATCACCAAGAATAATTTTCTCATTCTCAACTAGTCAACCAACATATGGATGTCCACTCAATGACTTAGCCGATGCATGATTATGAATCCCACATATTAAGTTGACCATCCACCCTTCACCTCACAAGACTGGTTTCGGCCACAGCTTAAAAGGATTGCGACATTTTCTAGTGCTAGTCACCGCCCATACTAAATCTTTCTTGTATGCTCTATACTTTCCACTCCTCTCAACAAATTAAAATAAATGATGTTCTTCCTCTCTTTCCAGTTGATGTATCAGACCTCATCATCATAGCCACAAAACCAATATCATATGCAACAGTACGAGCCCATTGCAATATGTCCTCACGGGTAAGAAACACCTACAAAAAGCACAATACATGTTAAGGCTTGTTAGGACACTCATTTACTTACTTTAACCAAATAGAAAAGCATATCAATACATGAGAAGTATTGAAGGCATCAGAATAATCAACAAAACAATCAATAGTTTCAACCACAGTAGGTTCCTCCTCCTTGTCTTCATTCATATTAATTTCTTCAGACATAATGCTCTCATATATCCACTCATCTTCCTCTATCTTAACAAAACATTAACAAGAAAAAAATCCATGACAAAATAAGGAAAACTAATGAAAATCGATACATATAACCTATACGGACTAACATATAATAATTGATACTTGTATATACATATAATAATAATTTATCTCTTAGTAAAATATATCCATTCTTATTACTTTTAATTAATTCTAATTATTTTAAAAAAAAACCTATATATTTTAAAAGGCTTAAATATGTTTTTGATCTCTAATAAATACTCGATTTTTGTGTTTACTCCCTAATAAATTTTTGTATTGCGTGATCCCAAATAAAATAACATTTTTTTATCCTTGATATTTTGTTTTATCCCTAATAAATACTCGATTATTTTAAAAAATTTTATAATGCTTATATGGATTGACAATCTGTATGGTTCTTACATATTGTTAATCTGTATACAGATTGTCAATCCATATGACCCATACGGATGCACTATATAGATCAATATTTTGCAGATGTAAAAAACTTACCTCCGTTGTTGCCATCGCAACATCTACCACTACGAAGTCAATGCAGCAGGTAACAAATCACCGCGAAAATACAGTTGACAAACCACCACGAGCGAACAGACAGAGGAGCTCAATGATATAAGAAGAAAGGGAAATAAGAAGGAAGGAAGAAGAAGTACAAAAGGACAAAGTTGGAATTAAGAAAAATTTGAATGGTGTATTTGAGATTGAGTTGGTGCAAGAAAAAAATCCCTAGTTTGTCGAGCAGGTATTTTCAACAAAATTCAGTGGAATGGGCCCACTAACAGGTTGGGGTAGGACTATTAAGAAGGCTGTTAGGTGCACCCAACATTTTTGCTGGTGTACCCAACAAAATTTATAAATGACAAAAATGCCCCTGACCTTTTTTTCCTTATAAAAGCTTTTTTTTTCTTGCGCTTCACAACTGCCATTTTTGTTCCCTGTTTTTCTTTGTTTTTGTGGTTTTTATGCGGCATTGTCTCGGGTTCGTTGGTTCGTTGTGAACGGTTAGCTGCGGTGGTCGGCAGTGACAAACGAGGTACGCAGAAGGTGGTGGCTGTGTCGCGAACGTACGGATTACTTACGGATCAACTTGATCCGTAAGTTGGTGTGTCACTGTTACGGATCAAGTTGATCTGTAAGAAGAGTAACTATTTTTAAAGTGTGATGTTTTTTTAATTCAGTTTCCATTTTTTTTAAATTATTAATTTGTTTGTATGGCCATTTTTCGTTTGAGTTGGTTAGATGGATGAAGATGAGTGGATGTATGAAATAATGTCTGAACAAGAGGATAATGATTATGAAAATGAAGAAGCATGTGGTGCGAATGAACCACATGTTGATTGTTCTGATGCATTCAATACTTCTCAGGTTATAATGTTAATGTTTGTCACATATTTAATAAAATGAATACCGGTAGAAAAATTAAATTATGTGGATTTCTTTGTAGGTGTTTGAGTGCCGAGAGGATGTTTTGTGGTGGGCTCGATCCGTTGTTCATGAAAACGGATTTGTGGCAGTGATTTTAATGTCGTACACAAACACAAGTAGTAAATGAAGGACTACGTTTGTGTTAATTGGCTGTGAAAGGAGTGGCGAGTATAGGTGTAGGAAAAAAGAATTTATCAGAAGAGACACTAGGACTAGGAAATGTGGGTGTCCCTTCAAGCTTCGTTGCAAGCCAATGGTTGGAGGAAAAGGTTGAATGGTGAAGTTGATTTGTGGAGTGCATAATCATGAATTGGTCAAGTCATTAGTTGGACATCCATATGTGGGGTGATTGACTAAAGCTGAAAAAACACTTATTGCTGATATGACGAAGTCCATGGTGAAGCCAAGAAACATTCTGCTAACTCTGAAGGAACACAATGCCAATAGCTGTACGACCATTAAACAGATATACAATGCAAGAAGTGCATTCCGTTCTTCCATAAGAGGAAGCGATCTTGAAATGCAACATCTGATGAAGCTTCTTGAACGTGATCAGTATATTCATTGGCACAGAATAAAGGATGAAGACATGGTTCGTGATATCTTTTGATGTCACCCTGATGCAATGAAGTTAGTCAACGTATGTAATTTTGTGTTTTTGATAGACAACACCTACAAAACAAACCGGTACAGACTCCCACTGCTCGATTTTATTGGGGTGACACCGACTGGGATGACATTCTCTGCCAGTTTTGTATATGTGGAGGATGAACGCGTTAATAATTTAGTCGGGGCTTTACAACGCTTCTGAGGCCTTTTTTTAAAGCGTGATGCCCTCCCTGGAGTTATTGTCACTAACAGAGACCAACCATTGATGAATGCAGTGAATGATGTATTCCCTGAATGTACAAATTTGTTGTGCAGCTTTCACATAAACAAGAATGTGAAGGCCAAATGTAAATCACTAATTGCGCAAAAAAATGCTTGGGATTATGTCATGGATTGTTGGGGATGTCTGACTGATTGTCCTTCAGAATAGCAATTTGATGAATGCCTGAAGAAGTTCGAAATGGCTTGCGCACCTTGGCCAATGTTTGTTGACTATGTCAAGGAAACATGGATAATACCACACAAGGAAAAATTTGTTTCCGCCTGGACTAATAAGGTGATGCACTTAGAAAACACAACAACAAACAAGTATGAAATTGTTCAACTATTTCTATTAACGTTGATGAATTGATGGAATTTATTATTGTATATGTTTATTTTTATTTGTGTATTTGAAATGTAGGGTTGAATCTGCTCACTCATCTTTAAAAAGACTGTTACAAAATAGCCTTGGAGACTTATGCAGTGTGTGGGATGCCATGAACAACATGATTATGTTGCAGCACATGGAGATTAAAACATCATTTGAAACAAGTACACATGTCGTTGGACATTGTTCAAAAAAACGATATACAGGAGGCTTCTTGGAATGATTTCAAGGTATGCTTTAAATCATATTGCTGCTGAATTAGAGCGTGTTGACTATGCTGGCAAGAATCACTCAAGTTGTGGTTGCGTGGTGAGAACCACGCTTGGTCTTCCTTGTGCTTGTGAGCTATCCAAATATGTTAGTGGTTGCATCCCACTGGATTCAATCCATATGTTCTAGAGGAGACTCAGTTTTTCAGACCAAGGGTTATCTGAGCCCGAGGTGAGCATCAAGGAAGTAATGGAAACAATATCCAAAAGATTCAAAGAACTTGATGTTTGTGGCAAGTTTACTCTGAAGACTAAACTTTGGGAAATTGCATGCCCTGATCAGAATTCGATGTGTCCTCCTCCAGCAAAGGTTAACACAAAGGGGGCACCGAAGAAAGCTATGAGCAGGAACCCAAGGTCAACAAAGCGCGATCCATCTTAATGGGAGTATATAGATGCCTTTGAATCTATGCAAAATAGCAATTCGTCGGTGAGGCGTACTGCATCATCCTCTGAGCAACCGAATCGAAGAACGATGATGCCCATGTTGGACCAGTTTCATCCATTTATGCACGATTTCATTGATAAGATTGTTGATGTCAAAGCTGATGACAACTGTGGATATCAGTCGATTGCCGATTTATTAGGTATGGGCCAAGACTCTTGGTCGGTGGTCTGCAACCATTTGCTTAAAGAACTTGCCAAATTCTCAGAAGACTATATCAAGCTCTTTGGTGGCATGGAGAGATTTGAGGAATTAAGGATGTCACTACTTGTTGATAGGTTAACCAAGGTATGTAATTTATGTATTTGATTTTTAAGACTTAACTTTGAAATTAAGTTTGACATGTATATTTGTTTCATTCAGGTGACTACGGATAAGTGGATGGATATAATGGACATGGGACATGTCATTGCATCAAGGTATAACGTAATCGTTGTATCCTTGTCTAAACAACAAAGTACGACATTCTTTCCTCTTAGAAGTCAACCGCTGGCAAATTCTTCATTGCATCGTATAATTTGTATCGGTCATGTGTATGGCAATCATTTTGTTGAGGTACATTGTAGATATGAAGTGTTTTTTTTTATATTTATGCAATGAGTTTTGTAGGATTGAGTTAACACTTTTTTCGCATGTACAACAGGTTTATTTAAAAGAACATTGTCTCTTACCGCCTGTAGCATTGTTATGGTCTAACAATTGTCATCCGCAGGCAAAGTCGTGGCCAAATCCATATATTAGCAAAATGCAACATTACAAGAGCTTCGTGATGTTCAAGAGAGACTATGTTGACATAAATGATGATTGAACATGTAATTTATAATGACTGATCATTTTGAATTGGATATTCACATTTATGTGTCTTTGTATATTTGTTACGTCTATAACAAAATTATTACTTAATTCTAAAAAAAACATGTATGATATATCATTGTCTGAGTTGACAACACATTGTGAAAAAACGTGTATGATAAATTGTTGTTTGCATTAACATAAAGCGCGTGAAAGGACCTTGCACAGCATGACTACACATGCAGATCTGATGCAAGCTAAAACATGTCACGTCATTGGTGTAGTTGACAACACATACAGAAAGCATGTGCGTGCGTATTTTTAATCTTTAAAAAATGCAGCACTAATATTAAAACTCATCTATATATATGACATAACCTAACACTGTAAAAAACCACAAGTTTCAGTCGTAACCCAACTCTTACAAAAAACTATGGCATTCTTGGGAGAGACAAGCAGTCAGACAGTTGTGAACTCCACATTAGGTTTTTTTTTTCAAATGGATCCATTGTTCACAACGATAGTGGTGTTTCCTTTCAAGCTTCCACTCCAGTTCCCATTCGAGTACCTAACGGGTGTGATTTTGAAACGTTAAAAACCAGAATACACAATACCCTTAAGCTAGCCGACAAACAATTTTTGGATGAAATTTACTACCGGCAGCCTTTCACATATGCAGGTAATCAATTTCGGTTTCAATGTATGCAAATGAAAGATGATGCTGATGTTAACACAATGTTAATGTGTAATCATGAATTTTCGTTTGTTGGTCCGATTGAGTTATTATGTAGCATTGCTAGAACCCCAGATGATATTTTAAACTTACTTCAAGCTATTATGACCCCTACTCATGATGCCCTGCTATATTACAATGGGAGGTGAAACATGTCATGCCAAAATGAGTTTGTTGGTTACTCGTTCACAGGAAAAAATCCCAAAAAATTTGACATTCCCACTGGATGTACCATGGATGAACTGAAAGATTTGATCAAGCAAGTTGCGCCTCGTGGGATTCCCCCTTATGGTATTGATGAAACACAAATGGTAAGATGATTGTTTTTTCGAAAACCAAGTCACAATGAGTATTCAGAAAAAGTTATAAAATTCGAAATAATTGAACTCAAAACCAACGATGACGCGATGAAGGTGTTGATTGAATCTAACTACTAGAAAAAGATTGGGCCAATAGAAATTTTAGTTGTTTTCAGTAAACCTGTAGTGGAAATGGAAGACGAGTTGTCCTTGTCGCAAAATTAGCATGAGTTAGTTGTAGTATTTGATGCAAATTTAATTTCGTTCAACTATGTTGAAGTTAATGTACTTTTTGAATTCATGTATCGCATAATCGTTTTTTTTTTGGAAATGGAAGATGACTTGTCGTTCTCTGTTAAATTTGATTTCTACTACTTTTACTTTTTTGTCAGTCTTTCAATTTTATTTTAAATATAAAAAAACAACTACAACAACCGAAAAATAACAATTAATTATTTATACTCGAGTAGTTCATTTTTTTTAAAGAAACTACTATAAAATTGAAATTTAATTAAAATATATTTTGTCATCAATTAAAAATAATTTAATGTTGAACTAATTAAAAAGATTTAACAAAGTAAATTTTACTCTGATGCAAAATATGGAAATGAAGAAAATAAATAAATTATATGAGTCAATTATTAATTTAATATGTTGTATAATGCTTCAAATGAGAAGGTTTTATTTTTTAGTCTCTCAAATTACAAGGTTTTATTTTTTAGTCTCGTAAAATAAAATATAAATGTTACGCCTAATTATAAAATTATAAAATATAATACAGATTTTTATCTTAGGAGAGAAATTAAAAAAAATATTTTTTAAATTTGATAGAATTAAATTATAATTTTTTTAATTAGAAGTTTTTTAAGCATGTGAGTCCATGTTTTCAACTTCTTTATTTCAATTTCCATTTTTTGTTTAATTTATTCTTTTCTAAAACCTTTCCACAAATAATTCAAAATTAGATTCATTAAATTAGTTGTAAGACTAAAGATTTTGTGGTTCTTAATAAATTTAATCCAATCAAAAAGTTGTGTTTAAAAGTGTTTTATAACATTTTCTAACTAGAAATATCTAGTTTTTACTCTTTAAACATCTTAAATAAATCTCACTATAACCCGTCATTATTTTTACTCTTGACAACTTGAACAAATTACCACTCTTAGCCAATAATTTTTAAAAAATTTATTAATACAAACTCCACACATAATCTCTCAACCTTATGTTTTGATATTGTAGCATTTCTTAAAGGTACAAATATATTGACCCACATAAAATATTTAAGCATTGATACTTAGATAATTACATCATGCTTCCCACACTCTAATTAAACATTCTCCCTCAGCATCACATCTTTTATTAAAATAAAATATTTTTTAGTCTCTTAAAATAAAATATAAATGTTACGCCTAATTATAAAATTATAAAATATAAATACGAATTTTTATCTGAGGAGAGAAATTAAAAAAAAAACATTTTTTTAATTTGATAGAATAAAATTATAAAATTTTATAAGCTAGATTACGCAAAGGGAATACACAATCAATAGAAATAAATAAAACTAACATTACTAATGGAAATAAATAAAACCAAAATTACTAATGAAATGGGTTCAAGTACAATATTTGTATATACATCGAATATCAATATAAAATATGTAAATAAATTACGCCTGATCCGTGCGTCGCCTGCATCAAGACCTAACATATACTAGCTGGTCTTGTGTGACACTCCTGACCATCCTGAGGCATTCTTCGATCACCTCATGTGTCGATGAGCCTGGCGTGACCACCCCTAGGCTCAGATGTCGCTGCAACCTCTTAGCAATCCCATGGCAAACTTCCTGTTAAATATAAAACAAACAGATCACACAAATTATTATGAAAATATTGACGTAAATCACATAAATTATTAGTATTACTTACCACTACATGTCTAGGCTCCTCTACAGCGGGCCTCGTAGATGTCGACGGTGCTCCTGGCTCCAGCACGTGAGGGATATCTGTCTGTGGGGCCTGAGGGATGACTCGGGGCTGCGGAGCATGACCATCTGGCAGAGGATCTGATGCGTGACCTGCTGTCATGAAAGGATGCGAGATGCGGAAGAACCAGTTCATGTAGTCGTTGGCACACTAACCTGGCACAACACACACCTCACCTGCTAGAACCATATAATCCGAGTAGTGCATCCACCTGTCGTGTATATCATCATACGACACCCATGAATCAACAGGCGGAGCAGGAATGGTCTGGGTGTATCCAAATTGCCGCACGACCCTCTCTAGTCGGTAATACACAGCAACAGGCCCCCAACGCAAGAGACCAGAATAACATGAAATCAAATGGAAGTCTCAGACCGGTCGGTGCTCCCCATATGGGATCCAACAGACATCTGGAATCCGGAGTTGGTCCAGGCGCTCCTTGTACGCCGGTGTACGTATGCTCTTCACGGTCTTCTTCGTTGTAATCCACCTACAGGCACGCGGTGAATCCTCGTCGTAGTCCTGATCAGCAGTTGACTCCGCGACTGAGGGAAAGTGCTTGTATATCCAGTACTACAGAGGTAACATCAAAATGATAAACATTAATAATGAAAGTCTAACAAAATTTAAAGTTAAACATTGTTGAACCTCAACGAATGAAAAACATGTTTGTTACCTGCAGCAGTGTGATGTACTCGCTAGGCTGTCAGCTACTGTTGATAGAGGCATCGTTCAGCTGGTCGTACATATGCACCAACGCAGCTACTACCTAGGCGTACCTCCCGGTCTGACTGAGGTCACGAAGGGCCTCCAAATACACAACATGAACATTGGTTGCACTCTTGTTAGCAAATAGAGTGCAACCCAGAAGATGAAGAAGATATGCACGAGCCGCAGCTGTCCAATAACCTGCCTGACATCGGTGCTCGTAGATATCACATACCCATTGCAGGCGTACGTACGGTCCACGACACTGCCCTGTCTCAGCCCTGGCAGCCTCTCTAGAGACCATTAATAAGTCCACCAGCATCTGCACCGCATCATCCACGTGCAAGGGCTGAAAGGCGTGCAAGTCGCCAACCACGGGTAGATGCAGAAGCGAGGAGACGTTGTCCAGCGTGATCGTCACCTCTTCCACAGGGAGATGGAAACTAGATGTCTCCCGGTGTCACTGCTCGATAAACAAGGACAAAAGTCCCCGATCATCAGTGTCTACTGAACACGCGATTAGAGGACTTAGTCCTGTCCCAGCAACTAGTCCCTCAATGGCAGGGACAGGCCTGCCTAAACTATGGACCTTCCTCCCGTGAGAGGATAACTTCAACTCAGGACGCTCCTGAATTGAAGTATAAAGGAACACAAAATTCGTTAAAATCATCATTTAAAGGAAAACTAATTTCAATCATAAAGTATAATTAACAAGTAACTAAAAATAAATATTATAAATACCTCTCCCGTCCATACGCTGCAAGCAACGTGATCCTCATACTGGGTCAGCACGGATGGGTCGCTCGGACCACCCGGAAATCCCTCATGCTCATCCTCAGCAGCCTGCACGCCTGTGTCTGCAAGAATGTCTACCCTAGTGTCTACATCAGTTGGTGCCATCGGGTCATCCAGAAATACGTCAGCCTCTACATCTGGTGCAGGGACCACTGGCTCATCGTGCGTCGCAGTCACAGGTACTCGCTGCTTCCGTGTGGATGCGGTAGGCCGTCGACGCTGTAGAGCATCATCAGAATCATCACGATCTCCTCTGCCCACACCTCTGCCAGTAACGTGACCTAAGGCACGACCTAATCCTCTGGTCCTAACTATGATCTGCAAATGAGTACCACAAATTCCATCACTGATTTCATTCACTCAAATTTCATTGGTCTAACGCAAATTTCATTGACTCAAAGTCATGCAAGTTGTCAGCATTTGATTGAATGTAGGGTTGTCAGTCACTCAATTATTTATTTTAAAAGTTGTCAGGATTTCATAAGATGGGAATGTAAAATACTAGGATGTTGCATCACATTCATCATTTTTTTAATTATCTTCATTTGTGTGCATTAATGTTAAAATTACTCTCATAACCAAAGTTTTTATTCATGTGCATGTTTTGGTCTTTGTAACAACTATTTGTGCCTATAACAACTTACTTCTATGACAAAGTCTGCACATTGTTCCTTCTTTTTAGGACAAGTCTAATGTTTAGATTTAAAAGCTATCATATAATAGACAAAGAACACTCAACCTCAAACATTTTGGCTCAAATTGAGCTTTATATAAGTGCTTCATTCAATTTTTTGATCAAAAACAATTTCTTGCCAAACAAAGGTCTAACAAATTCTTGCATGTTAGCTAACTTTAATCTTTGTATCAAAAACAATTTTCCTAACTTGCTACTCAATTAGGTTGCTTCACTACTTACTCTAAATGACAGGAACAACTACAAAAGACATTGGTAATAATAGAAGATATAAGACTAATCTTGGAAATAATATTAAAACATCTACATCACTAAGCGGTCAAGACTCAAGACCTTTTTTCAGGACCTAAAGGCTTATCCAATGCACCTTTTTTCATCACCTGTTTTTTTTCAGTCTAACACTGTACAATTAGTATACGCTTTTAAATCTATGCTTTCACCCATCTACTTGTTCAAGCTGACCTGGGACCATTAGATAACTAAACACCAAAATATCTGCCATATAAGAGAGGATTCTTATGAGCATTTTCTCATATCATAGAAACTGAAGTTGGTCCATGTGATATTGTTAAATGGTTAAGAAGGGTTGGTTTAGACTCTTTTTATGGGACACACATTCCTCACAAGAGATTGCCTTCAATTACAACTCGAACTAGGCCAAGATGACCAAATTGTTGTGAACTAAATATACCGTGCATAGTAAACAAAAAATGTAGTGTCCATAGTAAAATTTAATTCAACCCAAAAAAGCCCCAACAGGTTCCAAGAATATAATATACAACATCGCAGTTAACAATGTTCTTGCTAAATTGAAAAACCAAATTGTGACAACAATCTAATAAGAATCGTCCAAATTATAGGTATTATTAAATCTTCTACCAAAGTAATACACAATGTTGAAAAAAAAAATTCTATAATATATAAAGTACATACAATTCAGACTTCAAACAAACACCATGGGAGAAAGAAACTCAATCCACCAACTTAATCAGTAACCTGCAAATTTCAGAACAAAAAGACACTAAATTCAAATGTTATTGTATTCTACAAATAATCCCCCAAATTTCAAAGTATTATAAACTAACCCTAAATCCTAATTTCAAAAAAACTCATTATTTTTTTTAAATATTTCCCAATTTTAAAAATTAAAGATGAAACTTACGGATCAAGTTGATTTGTAACTTTCATCAACCATCTTATGGATCAAGTTGATCCATAAATTTCATCAACCATCTTATGGATCAACATGATCCGTAATCTTCACTTCTGCTAACCAGTTTTTACGGATCACCTATAAAATGCTTACGGATTAAATATAAATGCCGGCAATCGAAGACGAAGAGCTGCTTACCTCAACAATGTCGACATGGAGGGAGAACACCACCCTCAAAATGCCTGGGCTACTCAACACCAATGAGCACCACGATCGTAGAACACAGACTCCCGGTGCGGAGGAAGAAGACGACGCTCACGGCGGGAACGCGGCGCGGAGGACCGAGGTCAAGCTTTTCTGAAACCAGCAACCACTTCATGCAAAGAAAATGAAACGAAGAAGAACGCGACTTAGATGAGGTCTGGGGTGAGGAGGGTGACCGAAATCACTTCATGCCAGCAAAAAGAAGAAAAAATGGTGAGGGTTCACGAGGAAGAAGAAGGCCAACGCGGGAGGGAGGGAGGGAGAGAGATGAACTGTTTTTTTTTTTTAGAAAAATTAAGCCAGGAATACAAAGATATTTTTGCATCAACTATTGGGTGCACCTAGCAGCACTCGACTATTGATTGGACTAACATAACATTAGTGGCAACGCAACGACGACGTTTACCCTCCGAATTATTAAGACGTTACTTTACCAAAGCTACCTCTAGTCAACAATTGTTGACTAGTTGTCGATTGTGGTCTGAGTTCGCGGTTTCAGTGAAAGATCCCCGCTCTGTTGGACCTCTGATTCTGATTCCATGTTAGGGTTTTAAGGGATCCAATTCCAGCTTCCTCTTTCCCATGGAATTGAAAAAGGGCAAGCTTGCCAGGTGTTTTTCTTGACTCTTTACTGATTTTTTCGAGCTTGATTCCTTTATAATGCATGAATTTCAACGAAAGTTTTTCATTTCATTTTAATTTATTCATTTGGTCTTTGCCCGGTACTATCCAAACGCATCCATTCGTTTACTGTGTATGAATACGTTTTGTTTCTTGAACAATAATAGTCCTTTTCATTTTTGGAGTTTCTTTTCTTCTGAAAACGACTTGATTTGTTTTCTAAGAATTTAACATTTTAGGTTCTACACGGATGGTAAAAAGCATAAGCAATCGTTTTGGGGAGCAAGAGCAACTGAGCCTCCAGCACTTAAACCTAGCAATTTGCTACCACTAGGGAAAAATAGAATTGCTGAAACATTTAGAATTGGAGGATCGAAGGTGTTCCCGGAGGACCATGAGCCGTGGCGTAAAAGAATACTTGACCCGGGTAGCGATATTGTGTTGAAATGGAACCGGGTCTTCATAGTTTCATGCCTGGTGGCTCTTTTTGTTGATCCATTGTACTTTTATTTGCCTAGTGTAATAGAAAACACAGGGTCTACATGTGTAAGGACAGACCTAACACTGCGCATTGTCGTGACCTTTCTTCGCACTATTGCAGACCTTTTTTATCTGTTGCACCTGATAATTAAGTTTAGGACGGCATATGTGGCACCAAGCTCACGGGTATTTGGCAGGGGTGAACTTGTCATGGACCCAAAGAAGATTGCAAGGAGATATATAAGATCTGATTTCTTCATTGATTTTATTGCCACACTCCCTCTACCTCAGGTGTGTTGTTCTAGTGTCAACATTATTTGATCTTTTACATTGTATCAATTTACTGCAAACTTCTCTTGCTGTTGATTTTGATTTCTGCTATAAAAATGGAGATAAAGTTAATTGAGAAAAATATTTAGCAGAAAATTATCTTTAGGGAAAATGTATAAGTTTCTCTATTCATTGTAAATTTCTAATTTTGTGCATGGTGACATTATCCATTATATTACATTGATGTAATAGATTAAGCTAACCATATTGGTTATAATCCCTTATCCATTCTGGACCAAAATCCAGAACTAAAGTCATGAATCAACTAAGCATGTTTGCCTCTAAAAAGCTTCTCATTTGATCTTCCATCACTTGACCACTTTTAGGGGCCCTGCAAAATGTAAAAGCATTATTGCCCTACATCTAAGATTTAGATTCTTATTTTATCATTTAAAGTGGTGCATACATAAACACCTCTAAAACGTGGTAAACTAAGATAATATGTCCAATTTGAGGCCTGTATTTCTACATGCTGTACTTCACTTATATAGACAGAACAGTTTAGTTGGTTTAAATTTTAGAAGTCGTTTGCAGGTTTGGCATATAGATGGTAGCTGATTGAACTTTTTTCTCTTTCAGATGGTCATTTGGTTTATTATACCAGCAACAAGAACCCCTCAAACTGATCACAAGAATAATGCGCTTGCATTGATTGTTTTGCTTCAATATGTTCCGAGATTATATTTGATTTTTCCATTAAGTTCTCAAATAATCAAAGCAACAGGAGTGGTTACGAAGACTGCTTGGGCAGGAGCTGCATATAATTTGCTGTTGTATATGTTAGCTAGCCATGTATGCAGTTTTGATTGGTTTTATGTTTCCATTTTCCAATTGTTACTCTCTCTCTCTCTCTCTCACACACACACACACACACACACACACCCGACAGTTGTCTGAACTCTTTGAAGTTTGAAACTTACTGGGTTAAGTCTAACTTTCTGTTATAACAATATATGTTTCTATTTTGTTGTTGCAGGTTTTAGGGGCAGCTTGGTATCTTCTATCCGTGGACCGATACACTACTTGTTGGAAATCCTTTTGCAAAAAGGAACATGATCCTGAAAATTGCTTTCTTTATCTAGACTGCACTTCGTTGAATATTAAGCTGCGCGAGATATGGGCAAATAGTACAAGTGTGTTTAGCAGCTGTGATCCCAGTAATGATAATATTAATTTCAAGTATGGAATATTTGAAAATGCAGTAAAGAAACATGTTGTCTCTTCAAACTTTATCCCAAAGTACCTTTATTGTTTATGGTGGGGATTGCAACAATTAAGGTATTACTTGGTATTTCCATGAGTACTGAAAATTGATTTTATAAATGGTGCATTTGATTAATTCATATTTTCTTCAATTTGTTCACTTTCTGATTTACTTCAACTTAAGATGATGCTGACTGCAATTTTAGTGTAAGAATTATATGGTTTAAGACGGAGAGCAAAGAGATTACAAATACTCTGTATGAGATTATATTCATATGAGCAGTGTTGTCAAATAGTGGCTATGGCACCTATGGCAGAAATTGGTGGATTTTTTTTTTAAAAAAAGGAAAAAATAGACTTTGGTCATGTGGCCTGACCCAAAAATGGTCCACAAAGGGTTTAAAACCCTATAATCGAATCAGATATGTTCTTTTCCTCTCCCAGTCTCCCTCATAAAGTTGCCTCCAAATGAGTAATCATCGACTAGCGACCTCTCTCTTCAGTGACCACTGTCCATCGCCATGAAGACAAGCTAATGTCAAATAAGCTGTGGCAAATCTAGTCATACTAGGCCTAATGAAGTCTCTCTTGTGAACTTCTTCAGCATGCTAATGAGCATTACTGCTTATTAGTAACCATCTAGATTACATTCTCCTCTCCAATAAAAGTGACAGCATTATCCAACATCTTGAACACTTTGTCAGCTGTTTTTGAGATGACCAAGGCATCTAATGAATACAGAAAAAAATCCCCTTTAGACTGTTCACCAAAAATTTACAAATTGAACACCTTTTTTATGTATCCACCCATTAGACAAATCATAATTTTGGTCTAGGAAATTATCATAACAGAAATCCTTTTTCAAGTTCAGCATCTTTTGGGCAAAAACAGGATGGAGATGGGCGTAATTTGGTGTGAAAAGCAGAGGTCTGTGCCACTTAACATGCCAATAATTGATGGAAAGGAAAAGCAGGGGTTTATGCTTTTGCTGTGGAGAAAAGTTCCATCCCTTACATCAATGAGTAGAGAAACAATTAAGATTGTTAATTTTGGGGGATCATGAAGCCCTAAACGAAGATGGAGAAGTAATTGCTATTGAAGTGGTTAAGGATAATGCGGAAGAACCAGTCTCCAACTTTCAGCCTTGGGGACAAGGCTGATTTTTCAGCTGGCAATAATGATGCAAATTGACCGTTAGGGGAAGTTTTGGCAGTTATGTGTAGAAAATAACTGTTTTAGAAATCAGTTCTGTATTATAAACTCAGACAACTAACTGCTTTAGAAAACAGTTGTGTTAGAAATTGCAGAATGGTAGTTATGAGTAGAAAATAACTGCCGGTAGTTATTTATTAGGAGTATATATTTGGTAGTATGTTGTGTAATTAGGCAGTGTGAAGTTATCTGTAGTTTGTGGACAGAGGGTAATCACTGTAGGAGACTTTTGTCTCTGGTACAGCAAGTGTATTGTCGTATTTGTGTGATAGGAGACTTTCATCTCTGCATCAGCAAAATGTATTGCTGTATTTTGTTTGATTTTCAGTGTTCAATATTATTTTATCAATTGGTGAGGGTGAGCACTGGTGTAGCGGAAAAGTTGCGCCATAGTTATGGGTTCAAATCTGGAAACAGCCTCTTTGTGTATATGCAAGGGTAAGGCTGTGTACAATGACCCTCCCCCATACATTTACATTGCGAGTAGCCTAAGTTTGCAGAAGAATCTAGAAAGGTGGAGGAGAAGATGAGAAAGGAGACAAAATTTTTTTATCTAGAAATTAAAGAAAAAAGTGATCCCTATGTTCAACCCACACTTTGGTTCCCTCTATTTGTGACTGTCATTTCCTTCATAATTCTAATCCTTCCCCAGCCCAAATGATAGCCTACTGAATAAGCTTTACGTGGACATATCATTTACTTGATTTAGGCTTAAAATGAATGAGCTATGCCCGTTTTATTTTAAGTATATCCACTCAAGCATCCAGCACCTCTGTTCTAACTTTAAGACCAAATTTCTCCTTTGAAACATACAAATTGGTAAAAGTTGTCTCCCACAAAAGTGGTTGATCTCTTTCCAACCTTTCCTGAAGAACATAAAATCAAAGATATGTAGTTTTAAGTTATGGCCAAAATACAAGAGCAATGTAAAAATGGTGTCAAAGTATAATAAAACCCAATTTAGCCTAATAAATTAAATTGGTGCCCAGACAAATCATTTAAGACTGAAATCTCATTAATTAGGTAGTTATAGAGGTAAATAAATGTGTCAAAACAGTAGCTATTAGAAAGCCTTTTTGCTTAAAAGCTTCTTTGAGTGTAAAATAATCAAAATCAAACATGCATTGAGTTGGTAAAACGATGAAAGATGCTCCTATGTTAATGGATAAGAATAAGAATACTATAAGATATGCTGAACTTACATAGACTGAAATTGTATGTGGCAGTGAGTTGGTAGTTGTGTTATAGGAGTATACTTACTCAGTTTACTTATCTTTTTGTTTCAACTAATCTGCAAAGGCTAAACTACAGTTAGTAGTTAGTCTATAGTTGGTTAATCTGTTAGGATAACTGACTAAGGTTAGTTGACAGCTACAATCGTGTAACTGTCTATATATACTGAGGTGTAACTGTTTTCTCCTTGGGTTGAACACAATCATCAACTTCACCTCACTTTAGACTTTTGCAATTTCTTAGATTCCCTGCAACTCTTTTAGATTCGTTTATGGTATCACTGAGCTACTGTTCGATCCTTAGCTTTTCTTCTTGGCTTCCGCTTCTAACAACCCTCCTCCGCCGCCGCCGGTGACCACTGAAGTTGCGGTGCATAATGAGACACCGGTGAATGTAGATGCTGCTACATTGGTCGCCGCCACTTCTTTCATAGAACAGCGAAAGATTTCTCTCATTCGATCTCGGAAAAACTCATGAACTCCCACTATTTGTTATGGTATCAACAGGTTGAGCTTGTGATCAAAGTCCATCGTCTTCACTATCTCCTCACAAATCCACAAATTCCTCCGCGATATGCTTCTTTGGCAGATCGCAATACTGGAAATGTCTCTTCTGAGTTTTTGCTTTGGGAACAACAGGCTCAACTTCTGTCGTGGCTTCAATCCACGATTTCAGGTGAAGTTCTCCCTCATCTCATCGTCTGTAAGTCCTCCTAGCATCTCTAGGATAAGCTTCATTCCCACTTTCAGTCTATTATTCATGCGAAGAAGCAACTTCGTAACGATATCCATAACATTCCACTGGATAATCGTTTGATCTCTATATATCTCCTTCGAATTCAGATTTTGATTGATTCGCTTGCTTCGATTGGAGATTTTGTTCCAGCAACTGAGCATGTTGATAACATTCTTGATGGACTACCCGATGAGTTTGAGTCTCTGGTCACGCTCATCAGTTGTAGATTTGAGTCTCTCACAATTGATGAAGTCGAAACTCTCCTTGCTCGTGAGACTCGCATTGAATAGTCTTGCAAGAAATCAATTGCTTTTGTCAATCTCACTGAGACATCCAAACCTAATTTTAGCCCCAATTCCTCGCAGTAGATGTCTTCCACCACCACTATATAGCCTCAAGCTAATGTTGCTCAGGCTAACACTGATTCAACCTACTACAACTACAATGGAGGTAATCGTTTCCCTAACAATGGTCGTGGAGGTGGTCACAATTTCTCTCCCGGTGGCCGCGGTGATAGTCGTGGCTATGGTGATGGCTGTGGGGGTTGTGGTGGTAGGTTCTCTAACATTCAGTGTCAAATCTGTCATAAATATGGACATGAGACTTCCTACTGTTATTATAGGCATGATGATAACTATGTCCCTACTCAACCAATGAACTATCCAAATCAGAATCAATATCCCAACTCCAACCAAATCCCAATCAACAGTGATATTCTAACCAAAATCCAAACCAATATCAAAACCAGTATCCCAGTAACCAACACTCAAACCAATATCCCCCCTCCCAATCTTCCAATTCATATCCTAATCAACATTCCAATCAGCCTTTTATCAGAATGCCCCACCCTAAGCCCATCTAACCAATGCTTAGTCCTCTTCATCCCAAAACTGGTACCCCGATTCAGGTGCTCACCATGTTACCAATGTCTCTCGGAATATTCAACAGATCACACCCTTTGTAGGACCAGATCAAATTATTATTGGGAATGGTCATGGGTTAAACATCAACTCCTCAGGTGTAACTTCCTTTAAAACTCCTCTTAACTCTCAAATTCCTCTTGTTCTTAATAACCCGTTATTTGTTCCTTCTATAACCAAAAACTTGATGAGTGTCAGTCAGTTTTGTAGAGATAATTCTGTGTTTTTTGAGTTTCATTCTCAGTTTTGCTTGGTCAAATCTCAGGTCTCTAAAGAGGTCCTGCTTCAAGGGTTGGTTGGTGCTGATGGCCTTTACAAATTCCCTAATCTGCTTCAGTCATCTCAACTGCCACTCAAGCCTTATATCACTGTCAATACCATTTCATCTGATGTTTCAGAACCTGTATTCAGAACATCTTCAAACTCTGTTTTGAATTCTGTAAAGAGTCAATGATGCTTCTGTTGTAAATACAGTTTCTAGTAAGTTCTACATCTTTTGCCCCTTGGCTTTCTAGATTAGGACATCCTTCTGTTGATACTATGAAACTTGTATTCAAACTTTGTAATCTGCCTATTATCAATAAAACAGGTCCTGATTTTTATTCACATTGTTGCATTGGTAAATCCCATAGACTTCCCTCCTTCCCTCCTTCCCTTCGCTTAGTGTCTATTCAACTCCTTTTGAACTTATCTATACTGATTTGTGGGGTCCCTCTCCTATTCTGTCCAGTACTGGTTACAGATATTATGTAACATTTGTTGATGCGCACACAAGGTTTACTTGGCTGTACTTGTTAAAAAGTAAATCAGACACTCTAGCTATTTTTAAACAGTTTCAAACCATGGTTAAAACTCATTTTAACCTACCTATCAAAGCTGTTCAGTCTGATTGGGGAGGTGAATATAGGCCTTTCTCTAAATGTCTTACAGATCTTGGTTGGTATTATGCATCGACTGAATTTTCCTCATACACACCATCAAAATGGTGTTGTAGAGAGGAAACACAGACACATAGTGGAAACAGCTTTAACTATGTTGTCTCAGACCTCAATGACACTTGACTATTGGGATCATGCGGTCATTTCTAGTGCTTACCTAATCAACAGGCTTCCTTCTTTGGCTATTCAAAATGAAGTGCCTTATCAAAGACTGTTTCACTAGCTACCAGATTACAAATTCCTCAAAGTCTTTGGTTGTGCCTGTTTTCCTCTTCTCAGGCCTTATAATCAACACAAACTGCAACCAAGGTCTCAAGAGTGTGTATTTTTGGGTTATTCTCTTTCTCACAAAGGCTATAAATGCCTTACTGCAGATGGCATAATATACATCTCCAAAGATGTAATTTTCAATGAAATCTGGTTTTCCTTTCCTTCCTTGATGGGTGAATCAGATCAGACTATTTCCACCAGTGTTAGTCATCCCAACACTTTAACTGTGCTACAGTCTCCTAGTCCAGCTGCCCCTGCTACTACTTCACAAACAGGTGCAGTATCTGTCAACTCATCTGAAGCTACAACACCAGCCTCATCACCATCTAATTCTTCTCCTTTGCCTCAAGGGACTTCTGAATTACCTAATACTCCACCCGCAATAGTATCATCCAATGTTGAAATTACTGCTGCTGAGGTATCTTTATCTTCCCCTGTTACTGATTCTGTACCTCCTGTCACACCTAATACTCCACCCGCAACAGTATCATCCAATGTTGAAGTTACTGCTGCTGAGGTACCTTTATCTTCCCCTGTTACTGATTCTGTACCTCCTGTCACTGCTTCTCAAAATGCTCTTGTTAGACCTGATAATGTGCTTATGTGCACAAGAGCCAAAGCTGGTGTTGTCGAGCCTAGACTCCATCCTACACTTCTTGCTCATTCTGAGCCTAAGTCCACTAAAACTGCGCTTTCCAATCCTACTTGCCTGGCAGCAATGAAGGCTGAGTATGGCTTTGATGAAGAATGGCACATGAACTGTTACTGATCTACCTTCATTTAGGGCTCCTATTGGCTGCAAATGGGTGTTTAGGGTGAAGGAGAATCCAGATAATACTATCAACAAGTACAAAACAAGGCTTGTGATGGTACCAGCCAAATCTCTCGTTTTATTACTCTTGTGGTACAAATGGACATCTAGGAATTGGAGCCTAGCCTCCCTAACCAACCACCGTGATTACTCCCGAATGAGTAATTCCAGGCAGTCAGTCTCTATTTATAGCTAACAACTAACTACTAACTGCCTTTAACTGACTTAAACAGTTACAAGGCTAACTACTAAACTGTAACTGATCTTAGTCAGCTGCCTAACCTGGTTCTGGCTGCTTTGGCTGCTGCTCTGGCTTCCTCTTATACTTGCCATGTGTCCTTCCTTCATACACTTGCTTAACCAGTAGCCTAACAGCTTGTAGAAAAGGGATTTCATCATAAACTTGGTTATGATTACAATTAGACTTTTTCTCTTGTAATCAAACCAGTAACTGTTCGGATTCTCCTGTCCCTTGCTATTACTCACAAATGGAGTCTTCAATAGTTAGATGTCAACAATGCCTTCTTAAATAGCATTCTTGAAGAAGATATTTACATGACTCAAACTCCTGGCTTTGAAAACAGCAACAAGCAACTTGTGTGCAAATATGGCTTAAAACAAGCTCCTAGAGCTTGGTTTGACAAACTTAAAGCTACTCTTCTTCAATACCAGTTCTGGTCAAGCAAGTGTGATCCTTCCTTATTCATTTACACTGAAACCAGCACTGTGATTTATAAGTTGGTGTATGTCGATGACATTATTGTCATAGGCAAACAATCCTACTTTCATTAAATCCCTGGTTACCAAACTCAATTTTGAGTTTTCTCTTAAGGATTTAGGAAATCTAGACTATTTTTTGGGTATTGAAGTAAGATCTCAGCCTAATGGTGCGCTCTCATTCTAACTCAGTCCAAGGATATAAGAGACCTGTTGACTAAGACCAAGATGGATGAAGCTAACTCCATCTCTTCTCCAATGGTTGGTGGCTGCAAGTTAAGGGGGTGTTTGGTTTGGTTGTTTTCTGTTTTCATTTTCATTTTCATTGAAAACAGAAAACGGTGATGAAAATGTGTTTGGTTGGATTTCTGAAAACATTTTCAGTGAAAATGAAAACAGGAAACAACCAGAAAATGAAAACAATAAATTTTCGTTTTCAGTGTTTTCAGTTGAGAACAGAAATCTCATTTCGGTTAAAATGAAATTGTGGTGACAATGAATGTAATTTTAAGTAAATCTAAAAATACAAAAAAACAAGAAGTCAATATATTATAAATTTTCAGTATTTTTATTTCATGAAAACAGAAAACAAGAAGTCAAACCAAACATATTTTCAGAATTCTAATATTTTGAAAATGAAAACAGTTTTCAGAAAATGAAAACAGAAAATGAAAATGCAAACCAAACACACCCTAACTAAGTCAGGCTATGAGTCCTTTTCTGATCCCACCTTGTACAGATCTGTTGTGGGTGCTTTGCAGTATGCAACCATCTCTCGACTTGAAATTAGTTTTTCTGTCAACAAGGTCTGTCAATTTATGTCTGATCCTACTGAACAACACTGGGCAGCAGTAAAGAGAATTCTCAGATACTTGGCTGACACTATTAATTTTGGACTCAGTTTTCTTCCTTCATCTACTGGACCTCCATTTTCTTTACTTGCTTATTGTGATGCTGATTGGACTTCTGATCCAGATGACAGAAGATCCACTTCAGGAGCAGCAGTTTTCTTTAGCTCCAATTTAGTCTCTTGGTGGTTTAAAAAGCAATCTGTGGTTGCTAGGTCCAGCACAGAAGCTGAATATCGTAGTCTTACCTTGGCTACAGCAGAAGTCACATGGATCCAATCTCTTTTGTCTGAGCTTCATATTCCTTATGCATCTCCTATTATTTTTTGTGACAATATGAGCACAATAGCTCTTGCTCACAATCCTGTGATGCACTCTTGCACCAAACATATGGAACTGGATTTATTTTGTCAGGGAGAAAGTCATTGCCAAGCATCTTCAAGTTGTTCATGTCCCAGATCAAAGAGCTGATATTCTTACAAAGGCTCTCACTCCTTCTAATTTTACTGCATATAGGTCCAAGCTCAGACTGGTTGAAAAGCATTCTGCAAACCCCTCATGAGCTTGCTGGGGGTATACATACTCGGTTTACTTGTCTTTTTGTTTCTACTAATCTGTAAAGGCTAAACTACGGTTAGTAGTTATTCTATAGTTAGTTAATTAATCTGTTAGGATCAATGTTGTTAATGGTGGATGGCGGTTCATGGCGGAAAGCCAAAAATCTGCCATAAAAATATGACGGATGATGTAGCGGAAAATGGCGGATGTCATGGTGGACAAAAAAAAAACATATATATATATATATATATATATATATAATTAAAAATTATCAAGTACCAACACCAAACAAACTCATTCAAATTGAAAAAAACAATGGATTGCAGTCAAATAAACTAAAAAAGTGGTGTCAAACAGAAAACAAAATAAAAAATTGGTGTCAAAAATGAAAAAAGGGTGTCAAATAGAAAAACGAAAAAAAAAACTGCAGACATCAAAAACAGGTGTAAAACAGCAAACAAAAGAAAAAAAAACAAAATAAAAACGCAACACTCCGTCGTCCACGTTCGTTCGTCTTCGCCGTTGTGCTGTCATTCGTCACCGCCGTTCGTGGTGCTGCTGGTCGCTGCTTCGCGGGGTCGTGCGGGTGCTGGTCGCTGCTTCGCGGGGTTGTGCTGCTGCGCTTTTGAAATATATTACCGGGTAGGGTTGGGTTGGGTCAGCCCAACACCTACCGCGAAAAAAAACAAAAAAGGCCGCTATTCCGCCTTTCCCGCTATTCCGCCATGGCCGCCATGGCTATGGCGCCGCCATTCGCAACCCGCAACGCCACCGCTATTCGGTGGCATTTTTTCAAAAATCCGCCACGCTTTTCTGCCATGGCGCCGCCATGGCCGCCATTTGATAACACTGGTTAGGATAACTGACTAAGGTTAGTTGACAGTTACAGTTGTGTAACTGTCTATATATACTGAGGTGTAACTATTTTCTCCTTGGGTTGAATACAATCATCAACTTCAGCAACTTCTTAGATTCTCTGCAACTCTTTGGGTTCGTTTGTGTTAATTGTAATATTTGTTAGAGATGGATGATATTGTTTGTTGATTCTCATTCTTTCAATCCTTTTGGCTTTGTTGCAGTTCTTATGGGCAGAATCTAGAAACTAGCACGTTTATTGGAGAAACATCATTTGCTATTGTCATTGCCATCTTGGGTCTTGTATTATTTTCCCATTTAATTGGGAACATGCAGGTATTTATGTATAATTTCTTTTCAGTCTACGTTCAATTAGTATCTAAATTATCAAGAATTTCAAATATAAAACTTCATTTGTTACAAAGTTTAGGTATAGTCTAAAGAATGACAATTTTCTTGATTTGTTGGAACTTTTTCCATGTTGGTTTTTTAACAAAGGCTATATATAAGTGCTACAAAACACTAGGACAAATAAGCTGTTGGACTTTATTAGAATAATTAGCAATATACTATACTAATATAATAGAGTGCCTAGGTTTCTTTTTATGTTTTCTTCTGTTTAATTTGATTCTGCATTGAGGTTGTTGCTTTGGTGTAGACTTATTTGCAATCAATTACTATAAGGCTTGAGGAGTGGAGGCTTAAGCGAAGAGACACAGAGGAGTGGATGAGGCATCGCCAACTCCCTGAAGATTTGAGAAGTCGTGTTAGACGATTTGTTCAATATAAATGGCTTGCTACTCGTGGAGTTGATGAGGAAACCATTCTACGTGCCTTACCTGCTGATCTTCGCCGTGATATACAGCGGCATTTGTGCTTAGACCTTGTTAGAAGAGTATGATTTCTGCTGACTGTTTTAGGTTTAAGAGATTCTTATTATTTAATAAGGTCATGATGGTTCACTTAAAAGTATGGCAGCTCTCTATAAATCCTCCTGTGCTCTCTATAAATCCTCCTGTGCTCATGTCCACAATTTGGGGCATAATATAGAGACCATTGTTTGATTGTTTCTTCCAATTCTTTCTCAGGATGGTATTTTATAATTACCTTTAGTAGGAGCCCTGTGATGTGTAAGTTTTCACAAAATGCTTTACTGTCTTGAAGATTTATGCATTTAGTACCATCTCTAGTTCAAATTATCTTCTGTCTGAGTTGGCATTAGCATCTCTAGGCTTCTTATTGTAGGATAAGTTGAATTGAATGAGTATAAGTTAGGTTGAATGATTGATTCCTATTGATGCCAATGAACACAAATGCTAGTAAGTATAAAATTTACTCTATTGTAAGAGTGTTTAACAAATTCCCTTTCTATGCTTTCAGGTTCCCTTCTTCTCACAGATGGATGATCAGCTTCTGGATGCAATATGTGAGCGGCTGGTATCGTCTCTGAGCACTCAAGGCACCTACATTGTTCGTGAGGGTGACCCGGTGACTGAAATGCTTTTTATCATTAGAGGTAGACTGGATAGTTCTACTACAAATGGCGGCCGTAGTGGTTTCTTCAACTCAATCATATTGAGACCTGGAGATTTTTGTGGGGAGGAACTTCTTTCTTGGGCTTTACTCCCCAAATCCACCATTAATTTGCCTTCTTCAACTAGGACAGTTAAAGCCCTAAGTGAGGTTGAAGCTTTTGCTCTTCGGGCCGAAGACCTCAAGTTTGTTGCTAATCAATTTAGGCGCCTTCACAGTAAGAAGCTGCAGCACACTTTTCGATTTTATTCCCACCATTGGAGGACTTGGGCAGCTTGCTTTATACAGGCTGCTTGGCGCCGATATAAGAAAAGGATGACTATGAAAGACCTCAGTTTGAGGGAAACCATTCCTTTAGACGAAGCAGTAGCTGGTGAGAGAAAACATGGGGACTATTCTGCTGGTTCAAATTCAACTCAGACTAAATTGAACCTTGGGGCTACAATTCTTGCTTCGAGATTTGCTGCTAACACACGAAGAGGGGCTCTGAAGATGAAAGATGACATGCCCCAGTTACAGAAGCCTGAAGAACCTGACTTTTCCACTGAAGCTGACGATGATTAGTTACACTTATTCAGTGGCATTTGGTTTTCAAATTCGGTTGGGTCCTGCATTCTATTTCAGTATGGATAATGATTCTGCAGGTCACAAAAATCCTGCGTAACCCTCTGCCTGCCGTATGACCCTTGCTGGTAGGGTTGTCGATGTATTTTAATTAGTAAGATACAAAGGGGGAAATATAAGGTTATGCCAGGGAATGGTGATGGTGGGTTTTTTATTGCTCAGTTGTGTATACTCATATTTATTGCAATTTTCATCAGAGTAAGTTGATTACTATTCTACAAAGTATGCATCAGACCCTATTAGATGGCCCCAATCTTATAAAAGGGTGGAAAATGGGGGCAATGTGAGAATCGTTGTTTTTGTTGCATTATTAATGCTACTCAGTCCTTAAATTCGAGTTGACATTGGAGTTCTCACGAGTGTAGCTACCGTCTTTTGTTCTAAGTTTTTCTTGTATAAAAAGATGGAGTTTCTATGGGCTACTTGATGGACTGCTTTCCACACAACCTTATGACCTTGTATGCTATTATAACATGTATGACAAAAATGGAACTGAAATGATTTTTAAATTATTTTTGAAACACTTTTATACGTATTTTTAAAATCAAGAAAAAAGATTTTGTGAATTTAGTTTAGTTTGAAAAAAAATGTACATTTTTCACATTTGATAGTAACAATTTGTGTAAGTTTAAATTTTGCTTAAAATTAAAACTAAAAATTGGTTGTTGTTTTTAAACTATCCAACCACCCAAAACCACCGCTCCATGCAAATACCACCACCTAATACCACTCTCAATAACTCTAAGGGAAGATAGCTAAGGGAAGATAGCGCAAATGGAGAAAAAGATACAAAGGTGTAAAATGTGCCTTCATTCCAAAATTGTGAATCTATAACACTTTTCTTTATCCTTTTGAAACAACTTTTTTGGAAGGTTACTAACATGCTTCTGGAACGACCTTTTCAGAAGCATGTTAGTATCCTTCTGGAAAGGTTGTTCCAGAAGCATGTTAGTATCTTTTCGAAAAGACTACTCCTGAAGCATGAATCATGTTAGTATCCTTATAAACAGTATAACCAAAAGCATGTTAGTATCCTTTCAAAAAGGCTATTATGGAAACATGTTAGTATCCTTCCAGAGAGGCTGTTTTGGAAGCATGTTAGTAACTTCTGGAAAGGTTGTTCAAGAAGGTTAAAACAAATAGTGTGTCACAAATCCACAATTCAGAAATGGAGGCACATTTTACATCTCTTTCATCTTCTTTTGCTTCATTTGTACCTTCTTCCCGACATAGTGTTGTTGATGGTGGTTTGGGTTGTGGTTGCTTCATTTGTACCTTCTTCCCGACATAGTGTTGTTGATGGTGGTTTGGGTTGTGGTATTTGCATGAGCGATGGTTTTGGGTGATTGGGTGGAGGGATAGTAGGTGAAGGAAGCAAAAAGGGAGGTGCAAGATACGGATTGACAATACGTAAGGTCCATATTATATTAAAAATATGTTTTGCTAAATAATTTAAAATTAATGGCCCATGTAGGTCTAGAACTTGTGACTTTCAAGTTATTAGTATAATGTTCTAACCAACTAAACTAATAGACCAATTATGTTAAAAAATAATTAATGTCGCTATATAGAACACTAAAATTTTTAATGTATATTTAATACACATATAAGTTTACATAATAAATTTTGTAACAATTAATTTTGATCTAATAATGTACTTTTTTTACACATAAATTTTAAATAAAAATCATAGGTTTAATAAAAATTTATTATGTAAAATTATATGTGTATTAAATATACATTAGAAAATTTAGTGTTATACATAGCGACATTAATTATTTTTTTAACATAATTGACTTATTAACTCAGTTGGTTAGAGCGTTGTGCTAATAACTCAAAAGTCATAGGTTTGAGACTTACATGGACCATTAATTTTAAATTATTTACAGATTCATATGAGGCTTACGAATTGCCAATCCATATCCGTATGGGTTATATGTAAGGGTATTTTTGGTTTTTGCCTCTCACTATTGGATGTATTTTAAAAATGCTAGGTGCAGGAAGAAAATCCCTCTACAACTTGTTGTGCGTCTATGTTGGGATGATGCTTAATTGTATCTATTTTATGTTTGGGGGGGGGGACTTTTCTTAATAGGTGGTCTCTTGGTATTTATGCAATTTATATTGTATAAACATATTTGAACGATGTAGTTGGAGTTTTCTCTTGAAGGGTTTTTCTTCCTGCACCCAACACAAATTCTTCTACACCCAACATAATTATTAAAATTCCAACCTTAGCCTTGTTTATTTCTTTTTCTTCTTTGGTTCATTGTTTTTTTTTCTTCATACACCATTCTCCGTTTTGGCTGAGCTCCTCCTTCATTGTTGTGGTTGGTTTGGTCGAGGTGCATTGTCGCTCTGGTTTGTTCGTGGTTGTCGTCGTGGTGGGATTTGCGGTGCAATGCTGGAGGAGGTAAGTTTTTTTTGTTTGCAACTTGAAGTTGGATCTGTGCGAATTTGTAATAAACATATGGATACCAATCTGTATGAACCTTACGGATTGTCATTCTGTATGGTTCTTAGAGATTGACAATTTGTATAAAACTTAGGATTGCCAATCCATATAACCTATTTTTTTTAAAAAAAATTAAATATATTTTATTTTGAATGTTTTTTTATAAATTTGTTATATTTTTTAATATATTTGTGTAAATATTATTACATTAAGTAGTTTATGCAAGTGTATAAAGTATGGAAGTTTAGATATAAATTTTCATATATATGCTTATCAATTTTTAGATATAAATTTTCATATATATGCTTATCAATTTCAATGAAATATATTAGTATATGCAGTAAAAAAAATTGTGTGATAGTATATAAGAAAAAACATATTTATTGATAGATCGACATCCTTATCTAGTGTAGAAATTTTTAAAATTAATTTCAACATGGAAATTTTTTTAAATAAAAAGATTTATTTGTAAACAATTAGAATTATGTATGGTGTTTTTAGGTGTGATTAGTTTGTTATTTAATTTTTTTTAATGTGCTGTTAAGATAGATGAAGATCAGTGGATATATAACAATATAATGTCTGAAGAAGTTAATATGAATGAAGACAATGGAGAGGAACCTAGTGTGTTTGAAAATATTGATTGTTATGATGCATTCAATTTGGCGGTGATAATGAGGTCAGACACAAATATTGGAAAGAGAGAAAGAACCTCATATCTTTTAATTGGTTGTGAGAGGAGTGAAAAATATAGAGTATACAAGAAAGATTTACTACAAACGATGATTGCAATAGAAAATGTGGGTATCCCTTTAAGCTGCGAGCGAAACCAGTGGTGGGAGGTGAATGGTGGATGATGAAGTTAATATGTGAGACTCATAATCATGCATTGGCTAAGTCATTCGTTGGACATCCATATGCTGGTCAACTAACTGGGGATGAGAATATTATTATTGGTGATATGACAAAGTTAATGGTCAAACCAAAGAATATTCTTCTCAATTTGAAGGAGCACAATACCAATAGTTGTACAACAACGAAGCAAGTATACAATGCAAGATATGCATACCGTTCTTCTATAATAGGTAGTAATAGTGAAATGCAACAACTAATGAAACTTCTTGAACAAGATCAGTATATTCATTGGCATAGACTAAAGGATGAAGAAATTATATGTGATATATTTTGGAGTCATCGGGATGCAGTGAAATTAACCAATGTCTGTAATTTGATATTTCTCATAGATAATACCTACAAAACAAACAGATACAGGTTGCCTTTACTTGACATTGTTAGCGTGACACCTACTGGGATGACATTTTTCAGCTGTATTTGCCTATTTAGAGGGAGAACATACAAACAATGTTGTTTGGGCTCTGAAACGGTTTTGAGGTATTTTTCTGAAACGTGATGCAATCCCTCAAGTTATTGTTACCGACAAAGATTCAACATTGATGATTGTAGTGAAAATTATTTTCCCTAAGGCAACTAACTTGTTGTGTCGATTTCACATTGATAAGAATGTGAAAGCAAAATGTAAAACCCTTGTGGGTAAAAAAAATGCATGGGATTATGTCATGGAAGCATAAGGGAGTTTGGTGATTTGTCCTTCTGAGCAAGAGTTCGATGATTGTCTTATGAAGTTTGAAATTGTTTTCTCAACATGACCAATGTTTGTTAACTATGTCAAACAAACATGGTTGATTCCCTACAAGAAAATATTTATTAAAGCCTGGACAAATAAGGTGATGCATTTAGGAAACACAACAACTAACAGGTATGAAAATTGTAAATGTATATTGGTTTTAATAACAACGCATCAATGGATAAAAATAATTGTTTGTGTTTTTCAAATGCAGGGTTGAGTCTACACATTGGGCCTTAAAGAGACTACTGCAGAATAGCCTTGGAGACCTATGTAGTGTTTAGGAAGCCTTGAACAACATGATCACTCTACAACACATTGAAATTAAGGCATCTTTTGAGATAAGCACACGTGTAGTCAGATATGTTTTTAAAGTTACATTATACAAGAGATTGATTGGCATGGTATCGAGGTATGCGTTAAATTAGATTGTTGCTGAGTTTGAGTGAGTAAATTATACTAGCATTGACAGTTCTCGTTGTGGATGTATAATGAGAACTACTCATGGTGTTCCATGTGCATGTGAGCTAACTAGGTATGTTCTTAGTAGCATACCACTTGACACAATCCATATGTTTTGACGGAGGCTAAGTTTTTTCAGACCAAGGTTTATCTAAGTCTGAAGTCTGGATAATTGAAGAGATGGAAGACATAGGCAAGCGGTTTAAAGAGCCCATACATATTTATATAATATCATACATGAAAATGTGAAATTAATTAAAATAATTTTATTCAATAAACATAAAAGAGCTCACGTGGGTAAAAGGTTCACATTCGTGTTAATCACCAAATTAAAAACTTATCAAATAAGGGTATGAAAAAATCTTTGACGCAAAACAAGGTCATCCAATTTTTTTTACAAAAGGAAATAAGTTAAGCAGTAGAATAACATAAAGTAACATGTTCATAATATTATGCAGATAATACAAAAGCCCATGTCCCAATGCCACATCCTATCAGAGCATTGTGTTCCAGCGTCCTCTAGCATGAGGTTCTCCATAGCCATCCACCTAACCATCCGCTCCCACGAACACAAAGTTCGAGATCATCATAGGATCCAAACACAAACAACACAGAGAGAGTGAGTAATCACATTCTTAACTAATAGAGAGAAATGGAACAACATAAATATACATATCATATAAATGAAATGCAACTTAAACACAACTCACGTCATTCCATCACTTTTCGCGTGACATCACATCTCAACACTACGCATCTCACACATTTGCACATCATTCACGTACTCAAGGATCAAAACACAATACTACTGAACCAATCAATATCGATCAATACACAAGCATTATGCAATGTGGTGTCATGTTAGTGAAAAACCCCGTCAGGCACCTGAGAGTACATGACAAGACAGACCACACGCTGGTAAGTCAGGTCACTCTCACTAAGTAAAATCATAGGGAGACTAGTTAGGGTCACACTGTTTTGGGAGAATGCTTCAATCATGTGAGATTGACACATGCTTAAAGTAGCACTCAAATCGGGTGTATTAACCCCCAAGGCCTAGACTCTGAATAGTAAGTCAGGGCCTCTCCTTCCTGATTTAGGTCCAATCCAGAAAATATTTTAGTACACAGACTCTATCTATGAACTGTACAAAATACACGACTTCTCAATTATTCTCAAAATAATTTTAACTCATCGCGCCTCAAACTGTTAAACTTGTCGGGTTCCTAAAGTGGATCCCATCACAATACTCATCACGCATTAACTCATCGCCCTTAAAGGATCTTATAGTCGTGTGATTGTACGGTTCATAGCTCACAACTCAATGCACACAAAATCTCAATACTCACAATTTAACACATACTCAACTTGTCATTTACACATAATTCATCACACTCCCATAAGCTCAAGATAACATATTATCACGCCTCATGCATCATATACATGTCACACAGTAATAATATTAATATGTTATGTTCATATGATTAAATCCCTCAAACAATTTCACATAATCATATCAAAATTAAATGAATCAAAATCATAGGTCAAAAACACGAAAACACCAAGAACACTCAATTTTATCAACCAATTCGCATCAGGCATGAATTGGCCTTTCAAACATAATAATCTCATAATTATAATCGTAAAGGAAGAATTACAATACAATAAACATCCCAAAATAAATCCCAATTTGATTCTCTAAGGATCCCTACACATGTTCATTTTGACCCCAATTGCGATAAACTCATCCCTTACCTCTAAGCAGGCTAGTGGTGTAGTCTGGCAGCGATAACGGTGTCTCTAGTGGTTCCCTAAGATTTCTCAAGATTTTCTTTTGGTTGCTTTGCTAGGGTTTCCAAGCGTTAGAGAGAAGGAGAAGGGATTGAAGCCTCTTCATTGTCTTCGTGCCAGGGATGTTTCTCTCTCCATAAATATTTTGCAAATCTCAATGGTGTGGATGTGCAAAAATGAGTTTCGAACCCGATGTCAAATTTCATGACAATCCAATGGTTAACGAGTTCGGGATCATGGTTTTACTGAGACAGGTTTGAGTATATGCAGGAAAAAGAAAGCTTTGTGCGAAGAACATTTCTCTAACCACAAAAATTATTTCGTAAATCTCAACGGTGGGGATGTGAAAAAATGAGTTCCAAATCTGGTGTTCAAATTTCATGACAATTCAACGGTTAACAACTCCAAAATCGTAGTTTTATTGGGACAAGTCTGAGTGTATGCGAGAAAAAAAATAAGATTTTGGGAAAGGAAGAAAGGAAAACGAATTTGAGAGAAAGAGAGAGCGTAGAGACGTATCGTAAATGTAAAAATCACCTAATATGTTTTTATTTATAGCTAGGGTACTCTCAACATATTATTTACTCTATTTTTCTTTATTTTATTATTTTATAAAAAGGAATTCTATTTTACTTTCTATCAAATGAATAAATAAAACATCATTTTTATTTTCTAAGAACATATATTTATTTTATTTAACTTAAAACCATTATTTTAATTAATAAAACTATTTCTCCTTATTTATTTAATTACAAAAATCTCATTATTTTCCTAAAACTATTTATTTTTAAATAAAATCCTTTTTAATTTATTTTACGAAAAATGAGATGTTACATGACAAAGTGACTTTAAAGAGTAAACTTTGGGAAATTATCTACCTTGATCTAAATTCTATGTGTGTTCCTCCTAAAAAGGTCAAAACAAATGGTGCTCAAACGAAACAGATCACCAAACAACAAAGATCATCGAAGCGTGATCCGTCTTATTGAGAGTATGTGGATGCATTACATTTTGTGCAAAATAGTAATTATTGAGTGAAATGTTGTGCAAAATAGCAATTATTGAGTGAAATTATCTACCCTGATCTAAATTCTATGTGTGTTCCTCCTAAAAAGTTCAAAACAAAAGGCGCTTTAATGAAAAAGATCACCAAACAACAAAGATCAACGAAGCGTGATCCATCTTATTGAGAGTATATGGATGCATTACATTTTGTGCAAAATAGAAATTATTGAGTGAAATGTTGTGCATCATCATCTGAACAACCAAAACCAAAGAGGTAGATGCCAATGTTGAATCAATCTCATCCATGCATTCATGATTTCATTGAAAAGATTGTCGTTGCCAAAGTTAATGGTAGTTGTGGATATCGTGCAATTGCTTCCCTATTAGGTATGAGTGAAAATTCATGGTCTATGATTCGTAACCATTTGCTGAAAGAACTTGCATAATGGTCTAATGAGTATATACACTTGCTTGGTGGCATAGACATATATGAGGAATTAAAACAATTGCTACTTGTTGATGGATTATCCATGGTTTATAATTTTTTTGTTACGTATTGATGGATAATTTTTTTAAATAATACTGATTAAAATTTACGTGCAGGTTATCATGGATAAGTGAATGAATATTACCAATATGGGTTATGTGATTGCATCAAGGTATAACGTTATCCTTGTTTCTCTTTCTCTCCAACAAAACATGATATTTTTTCCTCTTAGAAGTCAACCACTAAGAGATAGTTATATACATCGCATTATATGTATTGGTCATGTGTATGACAATCATTTTGTTTAGGTATAACAATGACCATCCTATTTGTTCATTTTTTTTATTATAACATGTGTTATGAACATTTGAATGTGTATTTCTCTATGTAACAAATATTTCTAAGAGATGGTCGTCCCTTTCTGCTAACAGCTTTGTTATATTCAACACATTGTCATTATCAAACAAAACAGTGACATACTCCTTATATTAGTAGAATGCACCAGTATACCAATTTTATGAGGTTAAGCACACAATATGTTGATTTAGGAGAAGATTGAACCTTTTGTTATTGTTTGGACAATGTTTGTAACTTACATAGTTGTGACAACATGGATAATGCATGTAATGTGGTAATTAACGTGTCTTTGAATGGACATTCATATAACCATTTTTTGTTACGTATTCATGAGATGTTGAAATATTCAGATTACAAAAAATGGCAAGGTTTACCAAAGATAAAAGGAAGAATAAGTGCTCTAAGTTCGCAAGCAAAAACTACTACAATTGAATCACTTACCAAGTATGGTACGTGTGCCGCAAAAAAATTAGGGATTTCGGGATATATGGTTAATGGTTTAGGTGGTTTATGGTTTACGAAGTATAGGATTTAGGGTTTACTTATTTTAGGGTTTATGGAAGGTTGATATATTTTAGGGTTTAGGGTTTACTAATTTTAGTGTTTAGGGTTACTCATTTTAGGGTTTAGGGTTTTTTGGGTGTAGGGTATTCATATCTTAGTGTCTGGGGTTGACTTTTTTATGGTTTAGGGTTTAGTGATTATAGTGTTTAGGGTTTACTTGTTTTAGTGTTTAGTATTTACTAATTTTAGGGTTTAGGGTATACGAGGTTTTAGGGTTTAGGATTTACTTTTAATCTCTTTAGCTAAAGAACATAATAGCGAAATACCATTTAAACACAAATGAAAACCATAGTGATAATATGCATAGTCAAATAAAAAAATGTTAAACAATGATAAGTCATATTGCATACAAATATCCTACAATACTCAATTAATCAAAACTATCTTTATTGGCATCACCATCATCTTTGTCCTGTGTATTCCTCCTTCTTCTAGATCAAACATAAACATTTCCTTGGTCAGTGACACTCCTGGCTAGTCTTAGACAGTGCTCAGTGAAAGTGTATGCATCAGTTCCAGCAGTGACTATCCTTATGTTGATCATGTGTTCCAAACTTTCTGCTATCTTTTGGCAAGGGCCTACGACACTGACTACAAAGTCAAAAATAATTATTGGAACCATGACACAAAATATCACTAATAGTGAATTGAAAATATATTATACCACTACATGTCGAGGCATGTCTGTATCGGCAGTTGCAGGTGCAGGTGGTTGTGACATAGCTACTGAGTGAACGGGCAATACGGGTGGATCTGGCACAATTAATGTATCATCATGCATCATGGGTGGATGTCTAGGAGGCTCCCCAAGTTATGGTGGACTCATGAATGGGTGAGATATCCTATAAAATCACTCAATGTAGTCTGCTGCACACTGACTAGGAGAACTACAAATTTGTCCAATCGGTGCAAGGTATTATAAAAACTGAAGTCATCTATCATCATTCTCCTTTGTGGATAAGGATGGAGTAGTAAGGAGTGGAGGAATGTCTGAGTATAACCAAACTTTCACACTACCCTTTCTGGTTGGTGTGTGACAATAGATGAACCCCATCTGATATGTTCAGAAAATAATGAAACGAGCTCAAATTCTCTGAATGCACGATGGTCACCATATGATATCCAACACACAGCATCTAGTGTCAACCTATCCAAGCGCTTATGATAGGTCGTCACTGGTAATGCCTTCCCAGACTTCCAGCAACAAGCATGTGGTTTCCTCTCATGGTAATCCTCATCAGCAATAATGGACACAATTTTAGGGAAATGTCCATAGATCTAAGACTACACATATAAAAAAAACAAACAAAAATTCTAATCAATAGTACATATAAAGTTTAACACATATAACAATGACAAAAAAAATTATAGTTACTTGTAATATAGTGATATATCCTGCAAGATGTTTTGTTGTATGCTTGGATGCAACATTCATATTCTCATACATATGGACCAAGGAAACCGCTCCCCATGAATAGCCTCCATATTGGTTGAGGTCATGAAATGCGTCCAAGAATGCCACACTGATGTGTGTGGCACTCTTGTTAGCAAAGAGTGTGCAACCTACTAGAAGCAATAAATATGCTTGAGCTGCTATGATCCACTGTCTTGCGTCACATTTGCTACGATAAATCTCTCACAGCCAGGCTAGGTGAACATATGCCCCTCTACATTGCTCATTCTCATCTTTAGCTTCTTCTCTATTGACTTCAACCAACTCAACTAACAAGTCAACAACTTCCTCTACATCAATAGCATCAAAGGTATGGAAGACACCTGTAATGGGCAGATGTAATAAGGATAACACATCATCGAGGGTTATAGTCAGCTCTTCTATCGGTAGATGGAAACTACTAGTTTCCTTGTGCCACCTCTCCACAAAAGTAGATAAAATTCCTCTATCACCTGTGTCCAATGAACATGTAATCAAAAAACTTAATTCTGTAGCAGCCAATATGCCTTCAATCTCAGGTGCAGGCCTTCCAAATTTCTCTACCTTCCTCCCATGAGAGGCCTAACTTCAACTCAGTACGTTCCTGCAAATAATTAAAATTAATTACTCAAATTAAAATGATAAATAGTTATTCAAATATGATATAATTAATCAAATGACTACCTCTCCTGCCCAAACTTTGGTTGTCACATGATCAACGTATGACGCCAACACTGATGTATCATAGGGCCCGCCTGAAAAACCCTTTATATCAATACCTACATGATCCGTAACTGTCTCCTTAGGCTCCTCATGAACCTTGTCAACAGCATGATCCTCATGCTCAACATCCTCAACAACAACTGCAACTACTCATTGTCTACGTGCCGATGTTGTCGCCCTTCGACTTTGAGGAGCTTCTTCCTCATCACCAACAACTTGTCTACCTAAGGTTCTTCCTAAAATTCTACCTAAAGCCTGACACAATCCTCTGGTTCTAATCATAATCTACAAATTTTCACATAAATATCATTAATGTTATCATTCAAATAATAGTCGAGTTTTATATTTCATAACAAAAAAAAATTTCATTCTATTGCTCAAAATATGTCATTAAAATAAAACTAGAATTTTATTTTTAATATTTTATAAATTAATATTTAAAAAATCATAAATAAGTATTTAATTATTTTATAAATCAATGCATATTTTTTAAAAAAAAAAAATTTATACTTCAAATCACTATTTCGTGCACACTAAAATATATGATCAAAATCAAAGTACACTTTTATTTTTAATTATTAATAAATGACTATTTCAATATTTTATAAATAACTATTTTAATACTTTTATAGATTTATAAATGAATGAAGAAATTGATCTATATATTTTGTATACTTGAAATCACTATTTATATAAATATTTAATAGTATTAACGTAATAATATTTATACAAATATATTAATAAATAAAATTTTTCTTATACAATATTACCTATTTTTGTTTAAATAAATTTTAAAAATATACATTATAAAAATTGGAATTTTTTTATTTAACTATTTTATAAATAACTATTTAAAATATGTAAACGTATGAAAATAGTTATTTATAAAATAATTAAAAAACAACAAAATTCATACAATGTTTTTTAAATAAACAAAATTATTACATAAATTATTTATTAAATAAAAAATATAAAATTAACAAAAATATGGATTGGAAATCCATATAATCCATACGGATTGTATGAGCCATATAAATTGTCAATTTGTAATCCGTATTGGTCATACGGATTCCCATTTCACATATTTGGAGTAAATGGAGTCCGAAAATAAAAACTCGTCGACGACATGGTGCTGCTCATGACAACAGAGGGGACAAGACTCGTGAAGGAGAACAAACTCGTTGGAGGAGAAGAGACATGAGGAGGAAGCATGGAGGAGGAGAAGAGGCAACGACAAG
The DNA here is from genome assembly GCF_000004515.6 of Glycine max. Taxonomy (NCBI): domain Eukaryota; kingdom Viridiplantae; phylum Streptophyta; class Magnoliopsida; order Fabales; family Fabaceae; genus Glycine; species Glycine max. The sequence continues at coordinate 35,957,566 of NC_016091.4, forward strand.
AGGTGAAAATGCTGGGTGGGTTCACATTAACTGGTGTATATCTGCTTTTAAATGAAGGATGAAATTGGAATTACACAACTAATGCTGTGTGTAGAAGAAAGAAAAATTAACGGTGCAAGAAGAGTATCCCATCAACATATAGATTTGCCAAATGCCATTAGCAAATAGACCAAGGAATTTTCTGTCTACACTCAAGCAAATTTCCTCATACACCCATCAATGAGGGAAAAAAAATATCCTTATATATAACCAATCTGTATGAACCATACAACCATAGGGATTGTCAATCAAACTGTATAGGCCCATAGGAATTGTTAAAAATATGTTTTATGAAATAATTTAAAATTAATGTTCTATACAGGTCTTGGACATATTATTTTCGCCTTATTATCACAAGGCTATAATTGCTTCAAAGTACAAATATTAGAATATTTAACGAGGAAAAATGCTTAAAACATTGTAATGCCTGAGACGCACTTCTCTGTATCCATTTCTTTTGATTGATAACCTACTACGCAAACTGGATGGATTTTCAGAATAATCTTTTCAACTATAAATAAAAGCAAATCGCTTCTCTAAAGCATTATTTACAAGCCGATATAAATGTAATGGTACTGTTGTACACGCTGGAGACTATTGGCTTACATTTCAACATTTCCTCTTGGGAGAATTATGTAGCTGCGTTTTTCTAGCTTTGTAAACCACACCATTCCTTTAACGGTCAATACTTATCAAAATCATAGAACTCTATGTTCTTGTACTTTTGGGATATAATCTCAGCTTGAACTTTTCTTGCTGTGTCTGTTGCACAACCAACAAGAATAAGAATAGATGTTCCTACAAATCCCCGGAATGCGGTCAAGTGAGTGATCTGTTCAACAACTGTTGGACCAGCAGCCAAGATAGCCAAAAATGTTGAACCCAGAACTGATATTCTACTAAGAACCTGCACCAAGACAGAAAACCAATGGTTCACTTTTTTTTAAAAAAAATTCAAAGATAGAATGTTCATTGAATTTTCAAAAGAAATCTAAGACTAAATTCCATTCACAAGGACAGATATCACAATCCGTACAACTCTGAACTTTCATCTTATTAGCACAAACTTGAAATCTAAAGGCATACTAACATGTATATAATACTTCATTCAGTCCTTTGTATAAGAAACAAATGGGGATATTTTCTTTGGTCCTAATTATAAGAAACATGGACTCACCTTCAAATGTAATCATTGCTAATTTTCTTCTATACCCTTAATTTTATTATGAAATATATTAAATGACAAACCTACTCACAACGTATGTAATTAAATGCATTTATTAACCTAATAACAATACAAACCACACTCCTTGGTGGAAAAAATTATTCCTTAAATATAATCAATACTCACTATTTAGTTCTAAATGGGTATTTTAGGAATAAATAACATTTAAATTTATGATGATGTTAATTAAATTAACTAACTTAACTACTTTTATTGATCTTGATGTATTAATTATTTGTTTCTTATATAAAAGACTGGAGGGAGTATATGTTTTAAGAGAAACAAGACAGTATATAATTAGAAGGAAATCACAAAATGCAAAACTAGAAAAGGATGGAATTACTGTTTTGATAAATGTAGCTGCACTTCTGCCTGGTCTGACAAGTGGAATTGAAGCACCTTGACGTTTCAATTGTTCACTCACGTCATCAGGATCCAGTTGTAGGAAAGTGTAATAGTAGTTGAAGAAGGCTATCAAAAGTATGTTAAATGGAAGGTAGAAGGAACCTACAACAAATATCCGGCTAAGTAAAAAGCATCAATTTATAAAGAAACAAAACTTTAATGACAATAAAGCATAATAGAATTTCATTTAAACAATGTACGGTAACAACAATACCTATGTGTATGCATTGTATATTTGTCAAATACACCACCAACATGGAATGCCAGGACCAGACATTTCAGGAAAAAATAGTCTTAATATAAATCCAGTGCAAAAACAACCAAGTACCTCCTGGATTTAACGCCACTGAAGCCTTCTTTAGTGCAGTTAAACCAGTGAAGCGCGCTAAAGTACCAGGAAGAGCTAATGATGATGTAGAAAATATGATAGGCATTACTCCAGAACTATTTACCTGGCAAAATAGAAGATCTACATTATCAAATTTCGAGGTTTAATGTAATAAATTTCATGAATAATCAAATACGTGACATGATTGGAAGGAAGAGATGTCAGTAACTTATTTTCATTTTTTCTTCTTATTTCTAATCCTATAAGTGTTCATGGTTAACATGTCCCTAAATTCGATCTAAAAGGAAACAGATTTTGGAGTTTAAGTGGGTCTTTTCAAGAGTTCCCTTTTCCATTCAAACAAATTGTTTAAAAGAAGAGAAAGATTTTTTTTTTTTTTATATAGTAGAAGAGAAAAAGTTAGAATCAAGATAAATATAAATAACAAATAAAAATCGGTGTGTACCTGATAGAGAGGTGCGCAGTATTCCATGAGTAAGTGGGTCTTCTTTGGACAGAGAAACTAGCTTGGCAAATGGATGTTTTGAGTGTTTTAGAGGGTTTTGCATTGAGAAGATTAAGCCAGGGGCTGAGGGGAGAAGAAGAGGAAGCTTCCGTTATCAACATTATTATCCACAAACTCTCTTCAGTTGGCCAGCGTAGCCTGTGTAGCAGGACTGGAGGAGAGTAACGGAATCTCAAACACAAAAATAATCATATTTATTGACCCACTTAAAAAAAAAAGGTAAATGAGTCATTCACTTTGTAAACTGTAACAATTTAATTCTTAAAAAAATAAAAAAAATTCTAATTTAATCTTTCAATATATAAAAAGTTCGATAATTATGTCATGCATATAATAAATAACAAATTGGTTCATGAACCTTACAAATTAATGACAAATTAGTCTTTTAAAATTATAATTTAATGACAATATGATCCACAAACTTAACAATAGGACAAAATTGCTGCATTTTTTATCCATTAAGTGACTAAATTAGAATTTTGTTCTTTTAGGAACTAAATTATCTTCAGTTTTACACTTTTAGTTCATTAGTAAATGCCCTAAAGGCACCGGTTAGCATTTGCCTTTTTAAAATAGACAATTTTCAAAATAATAAATTTCGAAAACATAAATAACTAAAATGAAACTTTTAAAACTTAAGATACCAAAAAAAAAAAAAAAATACTAAAACATAATGGATCAAAATTGACGTTTAGCCTTTTTATATTGGCCCCCTTATATAAAAATTCTAGCTCTGCTTGTGACTACTGCTCTCCCTTTTTGCTTGATAAAGGCATATTTACACCTCACTTGTATTTGATTCAAAACACTATTTTAACAATAATGTAAGTACATGAATATTTTCCCCGTTACAAAATATACATCGTGATAGAAGCATTAATAGTAATTAAAAACATGTTTTCAAATATAGAGTCCTACCCAAAGACTTATACATCTAAATTAGCAACCTTTCATTTGGATACTTGTTTAATATGAGGTGTAACACAAAAAAAAAAGTGAGGGATGAAATTTTGTTATGAGACAACATATTTTCCATAGAATTTTGAGTTTTTGTTTTAAACTCAAAACAATTCTTCATTTTGAACAAACACTTTTTGACATGTTTTAAGAACAACCTGTTTTAATTAAAAAGGAGCTTTGGTTTTTCAAAACATAATTCGACCCCTTTTTCTTATGTTATTTTATTCATTTCAATTAGTATTTTAACTTAACTCTTGGATTAAACACAATTAGTAGTGTGACAGAAAGGTCCTAGAAGAAGTAATGGTTGCACAAGCTCCAATAGTATTCATACCAAAAGGTGCATCAACAAACAAACCTCCAGGTTTTGATGGAAAAGATTTCTTCTACTAGAAGGAAAGAATGAAGTTGTTCATGGAATAACAAGATTTAGATTTGTGGGACATCACAGAGATTGGTCACTACAAGCCCACAAAAAGAACTTAGGCTAGAATCAAACTAGAGAAGCCCAAAGCTAAATGGACTTCAGAAAAGAACGCAAAGTTCCTTCTTAACTTCATACCAAAGTTCTTTTTGACATGTGCACTGAGTAGATTTAAGTATGGTACAGTTGAAGAATGTCCAACTGTGACGATCCGCCTCGCCACTACGACATTGCTAACTCTAAAATGCGACATTTAAGTTTTTAAGTGTAAACTCCATTAATTTGATTATGAAAACAAGGTAAAAAAAATATTTCGCGATATACATTCACCAAACAACATACGAATACATAAGGAAGTTCCAAACTATGGTATAGAGGTCACCTTGTTGTGCACAGACAACTTCCCCCATGGTGATTAGCTTGAGTCTCAAGGGAGTTCCAAACCGAGTGACATGTCCTCAAGTACAAGTATTTTTCCTCATGAAAAACTACAAGTACTTATGACAAAGTTTATATTATTTCCATGCAATTATGAAGTATGAAACATGGACACCATCAATGCACTAACCATGGATAGTTAAAAATTTTAAGCAATCCCCTTCCTTTCCAGGGATGCTTAAAATTCTTAAACCACTCTCTTTTCCCCTCTAGGGATATCCAACATGGTCACTACACCCCACATGTACATACACAACATACATCCATCCCAATGACATCATCAACATCATCTCATCTCAATGTCATTATCAACATCATCTCATCTCAATATAATCATCAACATCAACATCATTTCATATCAACATCATCATCAACATCATGTCATCTCATTGTACTCATGAACATCATTCGTAATCGCATCCCACAAATGTACATATAAACAACAATCAATAATATCTCGAGACTGGTATTTTAGGAAAAATTCTAAATTAAAGAGAATTATGCTTTACAAAATAAATTCGGATGCCCATTTAAAATTTAATAAAGAAGTAAATATAAGAACAAATATAAAATTTTGGTAGAGTCTCCTATTTAATTAAGACTTTTCCTAAAAATTTCAATCATTACAAAACAACAACATCCTTCACAATTTCATTCATCAATAACAAATATATCACATCCCATTAGTCAAAAACACAATTTTTCTTGAAACCAGCATGCATAGGGACAGACATACATCTCCATAAGTTGATTCCCTGACCCCAACTACAGTATCAAAAGTTGTAAATAAAACAATAAACTCCCATCACTTATTGATATCTCTCTGTTAGCTCCTTTATGCGTCACCCGAAGGTCTCTCATGTTCACGTCCGTTGGTCCAAAAGCAAAGCTCTATATACCAAATCAAACACAATTCAATATAGATTTCAAGGACAAGGTTAATATCAACATTCGTGGTCAAATACCCGTTCAAATTAAAAAGGGGCTAAGGGATGTTTTGGGGTTTACATCAAAGAGACGTCATTTTGAAATTCCAATCATGCCAAGGTGACAGAGATTCAACAAAGGTCTAAAAAATAACATCAATTTTATAATAGGATAACCTTTACAACGTCTCATTTTCAAAGGTTTTTCAAAGGAATTGTAAAAACATACTATTACGGTACAAAAATTCACAAGAGATTACTAAGAGAGGCTCAAACTAACTAGGAGAAGACAAGGGAATCATGGTTACGTTGAAGAAACCACAAAAGAATGGTTGAGAGCTCTGTTCTCTACTGAATCTTCGAGGTGGATTTTGAAGATTCCACTTCGAGGTGATTTGGTGGCAAGAAACGGTGGCTCGTGGTGGTCATCGGTGGTCGTGGGTGGTGGAGGAGGAGGGTTGGGGTTTTGGGTGAGGGTTTGGAGAGAGTGAGAAGTGAAAAATCATGTTTTTCATGTTGAAATATTTATAATTTGCAAATATTGCTTAGAGAGCTCATCTCGTTAAGCAAAACTCCACTTTTGGCGCTAAGCGCGACATTTCGCGCTAAGTGAATTACCTCCTTGGGTTGGAATTGCGCTTAGCAAGCTTGTCTTGCTAAGCAAGATGACCAAAGATGTAATTTGGAAAATCCCAATGGTTAAAACATGAAGACATAAGTTATGCACCTGCAATTCAAGTTTGAAGGCGATCCAACGATTAATGAATTCGAGATGATGGTTTCACCAAAACAGGTTTTTTAGGTCAAACTTGAAATCTCACATTTCCAACATAGGTCAATCAAACTCCACATAACCTAACATTCACACCAAGCAATCACACACAGATAATTCCCCAGGTCTTTAGACTCTCCCAAAATCTAGAGGTGAATCTAGGATCTCTATCATACATTATACCAGATGGCACACCATGTAATTTGACAATCTCACTAATACATAGGGAGGTCAACTTTTTTAAAGAAAACCTAATATTGATGGGGATAAAGTGAGCTGATTTAGTCAATCTGTTAACTATAACCTAGATAGAATCGAAACCTTTGGGGGTCCTAGGTAGTCCTACAATGAAATCAATGGAAATATTATCCCACTTCCACTGGGTATCTCTAAGTGTTGCAACTTACCTGAGGGTCTCTGATGTTCTATCTTAGCTTTCTGACATACTAAACACACATACACAAACTCACTAGCCTCTCTCTTCATGTTTGGTCACCAAAACATTGTCTTGAGATCTTGATACATCTTGGCAGCACCAGGGTGGGTGCTCAAGTTGCTCTTATGTCGTTCCTCTAAGATCATTTTCCTAAGCTTGGGTACATTGGGACACAGATTCTATCTCGAAGTCTCAGAACTCCATTCGATCCCACATTGAAACTACTATCTCTCCCTGACACTATGGCTTCTAATTGAGTTCTCAGAAAAGGATCAGCCTTTTGACCCTCTCTGATCTCTCCTAGCAACTCAGTAGTAATTCTCATAGCTCCCGGTCTTTCATTGTTAGGGGTAGCCTCACACGAAAGGCTAAGGTCCCTAAACTTTTCTAGGAGATCCAACTCACTAACCATTAGGTCAGATATATGTAGGGATTTCCTATTCAAAGCATCAACGACTACATTGGCTTTGTCAAGGTGGTAGCTAAGCTCAAAACAATAATCCTTAAGAAACTCTAACCACCTCCTTTGACATATGTTCAGCTCTTTCTGACTAAACAGGTACTTAAGGCTCTTATGATTGTTAAACACTTCAAACTTGGATCCAAACAAGTAATGCCTCCACATCTTAAAGGCAAAAACCACAACAACTAACTCCAGATCATGGGTAGGATAATTCCTCTCATGAGTCTTGAGTTGTCTAGAAGCATAGGCCACTACCTAGCCATTATGCATCAACACTCCTCCTAAACCCATCTCTGATGCATCACAATACACCTCAAAGGGTTTTCTTGGCTTAGGTAAAACTAACACAGGCACGGTCGTCAACTTCTCCTTAAGGGTTAGAAACTATGCTTACACCGGGCATCCTACACAAAAACTTGACCCTTACGAGTAAGCTTGGTCAAAGGTAAGGCTAACTTGGAGAAACCTTCTATGAATCTCCGGTAATATCCCGCTATACCCAGAAAACTCATAATCTCAAAAATAGACTTAGGACTCTCCCACTTTAAAACAACTTCTATCTTAGAGGGATCTACAGTTATTCTACCTTGAGATATCACCTGTCTTATGAAACTAACTTTCTTTAACCAAAACTCACACTTGGACAATTTAGCATAAAGTTGTTGGTCCCTAAGGGTTTGCAGCACAATCCTCAAGTTCTCCTCATGTTCTTCTTTAGTCTTGGAGTGTACCAAAATATCACCTATGAATACTACCACAAAACTATCAAGGTACGGGTGAAAGACTCTATTCATGTAATCCATAAACACACCAGGGCATTAGTCACATCGAAGGGCATGACTAGATACTTGTAGTGACCATAACGGGTCCTAAAGGCAGTCTTCGAAATATCCTCAGATTTCACTTAGATCTGATGGTAAGCTGACCTAATATCTATCTTGCTAAACACACAAGTTCCTACCAGCTGGTCCATAAGGTTGTCTATTCTAGGAAAAAGGTATTTGTTCTTAATTGTCACCTTATTCAACTAGCGGTAGTCTACACACAACCTCATGGTTCCATCTTTCTTCTGTGGAAGCAATGCTTTCCAAGTTTATTTTGATGATGCCAAAGACTCAAGTCAAGAATCAAGAGTCAAGCAAGTATCAAGAATCAAAGAGTCATTCAATCAAGATTCAAGATTAAAGTGAAGATTCAAGAGAAGACTCAAGATATACAAGAACTTCAAGAAAAGCATCAAGATAAGTATAAAAAGATTTTTTCAAAAGAAAAGATTGAATAGCACAATTTGTCCAAAAGAATTTTTCAAAGAAAAATCTTTTACCAAGAGTTTTACTCTCTGGTAATCGATTACCTAAAGGCAGTAATCGATTACCAGTAGCCAACATTCTTTTTAAACTTATTTACAAAGTAGTAATCGATTACCATGAGCATGTAATCGATTACCAATGTTTTTGAACGTTGAGATTTCAAATTTCAATAGTCACAACTTGTGATAAAACATTTTCAAACTTGTGTAATCGATTACATAATATATGTAATCAATTACCAATGTTTCTAAACGTTTTGATTTTTAAATTTAAACATGAAGAGTCACATCTGTTGATGTGTAATCGATTACACTATAATGGTAATCGATTACCAGTGACTTATTTTGAAAATTAAATTACCAAAAGTCACAATTCTTAAAGTGACTAGTTTCTGAAGATTTTTTAAAGAGTCACAACTTTTAAAGTGACTAGTTTTCAAAAAGAGTCACCACTTTTAAAGTGACTAGTTTTAAAGAAATTGCCAAGAGTCACAAACTTTAACTCGAGTCATCAAATGACTAAAAATATGTGACCATGGAACGAATTTCAACTAACTGATTTTCATTCAATTATTCTCAACATCTTTCTAAGAGTTTTTGTTCAATACTTTCTTTGTCAAGAAAAGTTCATTGGTCAAAAACTTGTGTTATTCTTCTTCTTCATTCCTTCTCCCTTTTGCCAAAAGAATTTAAAGAACTAACCGTCTGAGAATTCTTTTGATTCTTTCCTTCTCCCTCCTGCCAAAAGAATTCAAAGAACTAACCGTCTGAGAATTCTTTTGATTCTTTCCTTCTCCCTCCTGCCAAAAGAATTCAAAGAACTAACCATCTGAGAATTCTTTGCCCAAACACTAAATTCAAAGAACTAGCCGTCTGAGAATTTTGTGTAAGAAGCGGGTATCTTCTTGGTTGTAATAGTGAACACAAGGGAGGGTACATCCTTTGTGGTTCGCTTCAAGTAGAGGGTACATCTACTTGGTTGTTCAAAGAGAACATTGGAGGGTACATCCCTTGTGGATCTTTGCTTGTAAAGAATTTAAAACGGAACCACTAGTCAGGGTCTCTACCACAAGATCATCACTCAAAGAAGACACAGAAAGCATAAGTTTCTCCATTCACGAACAAGATATAAATGAATGTGTCACATTGGAATCAAATATCACAAGTAAGGGAATCTCACTTATGAAACATTTACCTTGGATTAGATCTTTGGATTTCGAAGCTTCAGCGCTGTTAAGAGTAAAGACTCTTCCTGTGGCCTTCAGACGTCTAGTTTGGTCATTCAGACCTCCACCATTCTGATCCTTCTTGGGATATGGGCAATCTCTCTGAATATGCCCCTTTTATCTGTAGTTGAAACATGTCATGTCTTTATCGACATAATTTGAGGAGATATGGTCTAGCTTACCACACTTGAAACAAATGATCTGAGTTGAGAAAGTAATGGGTTTGCTATCACTACCACCAGTAAACCCCATAGCAGCAGTCCTCTAATTGTTGGGCGATTACCATATTGCTTAGGAAGGATCATGTATGGTTTTCCCTGATTCTGGGATCCATTCTTCTTGTTCTTCATCGGGCCCGTACCCTGACAATACACTGCCTTATCTTGGGAGCCCTCATCCCAAATCCTACTCATGTTCACTAATATTGGAAATTGATGAGAACACCTTGATAGTTCACAACTTGCTTCACCTCAAGTTGCAAGTTGTTCAAAACTTCACACATTTTGAGCTTTCACCATCTCTTCCTTGGTAATGAGGAAAGTACCTCACCAGCTCTTCGAACTTGGCTGCATATTCAGCCAGAATCATGTTCCCTTGCTTGAGCTCTAGGAGATCCATCTCCTTCTTGTTCATAACATCTTCAGGAAAGTATTTCCCCATAAATACCCTCTTGAAGGTTTCCCAGGTCACAGCTTGACCTTCAGCCTCCAAGCATTGGTGAGTGTTCTCCCACCAATACTCAGCTTCTTCTACCAGAGTGTATGTACCGAAAGCAACCTTCTACCCCTCCAAACATGGCATTAGTCGAAAGATTTTCTCAATCTCCTGTATCTAGTTCTGAGTACCATTAGGCTTATAGCCACCATTGAAAATAGGTGGATTGTTTCGTTGGAAGTGATCCAACCCTTGATACTTAGCAGCTCCAACAGCTTCTCCCCTATTCTAATTCCCCACAGCCTTGGCTAAGGCTTGGAGAGCATAGTTATCAGATGATCATTTCATCCAGCCATCACTCCCTATGCACACCAGGAAGTGAGAACATGGAAGGAATACACACAAGAAAAAGAATAGAACAATATCACATCTATCTCAAGTCCCCACGAAGTTTCTCTTGAGAGATGATGCCTCGAGAAATCAATCCTCTACAATAGTTCTCTCTCTCAACATTAACACTCACTTCCTACCCCATGTATTCTTGACCGCTTGCCATAGAGTCCTATTGCACTTCACGAATTATCCAAATGGCCAGTCTGATAACTCATGACAAGGCATTGAAACTTATGGTATACCAGACATCAGGGATACAAACATGTTATGACCACACCAACAAATCTTTGTAACCCATGGAAAAACAACAATGAGTAAGTTCCAAACACAAACAACCCAAGTAACTATGAAACAATCAGGAACTTAAACATTATACATTGAACAAGGCAACCACAGAATGCACAGAGAAACACTGCAGATTCACAACTCACTAGCCGAAAGGTTTGACCTGCTCTGATACCACTAATGTAACGACCCACCTTGTCGCTACGATATCACCAACTCTAAATTGCGACATTTCAGTTTTTAAGTGCAAACTCCATTAATTTGATTATGAAAACAAGGACATTTTTTTTCCATGATATACGTTCACCAAACAACGCATAACTACTTATATATATATATATATATATATATATATATATATATATATATATATATATATATATTAAAATCAGTATACATCATTCACATGACAAAAAGTAATTTAGTTTATACATGTATCTAAATCTGAGATTGACATGCCGAAATCAAAAGGAATTACGGAACCAGCTACAAAGGAGTTGATAACAAAATTCAACTCTCTCCCAAAATAATCCCAATGTCATCACGTCGGCTTGGCGGCTCCAATAAAAGAATCTATCTCCATTTCATCTACTATTGTTCATCTACTCCCACAAACGAAGGTTCGTGATCATCACAAGTACCAACCACACGGTACAAAATTGCAAGGGTGAGTTTATTACATAAAAAGAAAATCAACAAGCATTAGATGACAATGATTAGTAAGAAAACAATAACAATAACCATATTCATTCTCAATAATCCATCAGTTCAACATACACTTAACAAACTAGTCATCAACTTCTACACAATTCAAATCAATCATGCCTAGAATGATGCATGCACCTGACTCAACTCACAAATGCTATATGGTGTCATTCATCAAGAAATAGCCTAAGTGTGTCCACATGACACACTCACTTAGGAAAATTAGGCAACAAGTGTCTAGGTCACCCTGTCGTGCACAAACAACTCCCCCTCATGGTGATCATCCTTAGTCTCAAGGAAGTTCCAAACCAAGTGACCTGCCCCCAAGTACAAGTATTTTTCCTCATGAAAAACTATGAATACTTATTGACAAAGTTTATACTATTTTCGTGCAATATGAAGTATGAAAAATGGGCACCATCAATGCACTGACCGTGGATAGTTAAAGATCCTAAGCCATCTCCTTCCCTCTCCAGGGATGCTTAAAACTCTTTAATCACTCTATTTCCCCCTCCAGGGATATCCATTTTGGTCATTGCACCCGCATCTACATACACAACATACATCCATCACAATGACATTATCAACATCAACATCATCTCATCTCAATGTGATTATCAACATCAACATCATCTTATCTCAATATCATCATCAACATCAACATCATCTAATCTCAATGATATTATCAACATCAATATCACATTATCTCAATATCATCATCAACATCAACATCATCTCATATCAATATTATCATAAACTCATCTCATATCATTATTATCATAAACATCAGTAATCGCATTCCACACGTATGTGTATAAATTTCATGTCTGGGATTCACACTCCATAAGTCTTTAGACAACACAAGTCTCATACAACACAAATATCATTTGCAAATTCATTCACTAATAACTAATACATCACATCCCATTAATCAAAAACTCAGTTTTTCTTGAAAACCAGCATGTACAGGGACAAACATACATTCCATGGTTGGGTTCCCTAACCCCAACTATGGTATCAAAAGCTGTAAACTATAAATAAACTCCCTTAACCTATTGATATCTCTCCGTCAACTCCAATCTGTGTCGCTCGGAGGTCTCCCACGTTCACATCCATCAGTCCAACACAGAGCTCTATATACCAAATCGAAGACAATTTAGCATAGATTTCAAGGGCAAGGTTGATATAAACTAGCATAGATTTCATGAGCTCTACATCAGTTTCTCTTTGTGTCGCTCAAATACCTCTCTCGTTCACGTTCGTTAGTCCAAAAGCAAGGTTCTATATACCAAATTGAAGGAAATTTAGTATAGATTTCAGAAACAAGGTTAATGACAACATTCGAAGTCAAATACCCCTATCAAAAAGTAAAGGACTGAGGGGTGTTTCGGATTCTACTAAAAGGAGACATCATTTTAAAGTTCCGATCATGCCAATGTGACCGAGGTTCAGCGAAAGTCACAAAAATAACATTAAGATAACTTTTACAATGTCTCATTCTCAAGAATTTTTCAAAGGAAGTGTAAAAACACCCTATTACAGTACCCAAAACACAAGAGACACTAAGAGAAACTCAAACTAACTAAGAGAAAGGCTTAGAAGTCAAGATTACCTCATAGAAGCTTTGAAATGGAGAATTGGGAGAATTTTCTCCATCGAATCCTTGAGGAGGATTCTGAGGATTCCGCTCTGATTAAAGTTTTCCTCTTGGTGTGGAGGTTTGGCGGCAAGCGACGGTGGCTTGTGGCGGCCATTGGTGGTCGTGGGTGGTGGAGAAGGAGGTGTTAGGGTTTGGGTGGCATTTGGAGAGGAGGAGAGAGTGAAAATCATGTTTTTCACGCTGAAGAACGTAGTTATAATCTGCAGATCTCGCTTAGCGAGCTCGTCTCGCTAAAAGGAAGTCTACTTTTCACCCTTAGCACGAAAATTCGCGCTTAGTGCAACTCCCTCTACACTAAGTCTCGCTCAGCGGGTCAATTCTCGCTTAGCGCAATTCCCTCTCGGGTTGGAATTGTGCATAACGCGCCCCTACTCGCTTTATGTAATTCCTTCTCGGGTTGGAATTGCGCTTAGCGAGACATCAAAAGTTGTTATTTTCAAAATCCCAACGGTCAGACTTTGGAAAGATGTCTTAGGGAGTGTCATACCCTAATTTCATCCGGGGATTATTATTTGATGATATACAACCTTTGATTGGCCGCTTCGAGATACTTGGCACCCTTTGTTGCACAATATGTGAAGTCCCGAGACGTGCCGAAAATCAAAAGGAAGCAGGCTTACGCGATCCGTGAAAATTCCGTAAGGTGACGGAAATCGAAAGGTGTTTTTCACAATCTGTGAGTTTTCGTAACTTCTTCGAAAGCTAAAAAAAAGAGCAAATACATAATTCGTAAGGATTCGTAACCTTGCGGAAGGAAAATAAGTATCGTTACGAAATTCGTAAAGTTTCGTAACATTACGGAAAAAGAATTACCAAAAAAGGTAAAGGGGGGTGCATTTAGTAAAAAGGGGTACAAATAGCAATCAGGCCCACTTGGGCCTTCCAGATTCTTCCTCCAGAAGGCTGTTGCTTCTGGAGGAAGCAACCTTGCTCGCCTGGGCGAGCTGGGTGGCAAGCTCCTCCCCTATTTTGCTATAAATAGGGGGAGGAATGAAGGGAGAAGGAGTTCAGCCTTCTTGGCACTTCGTATTCTCTTAAATTTGCTGAGGAAAATTGTTTCCGTGAAGAAAATCCAAGCCGAGGCGCTTCCGTAACGTTTCCGTGGGTAATTACGCGAAGATTTTCAACCGTTCTTCGACATTCATCGTTCGTTCTTCGTTTTCTTCAGTCTTTAACTGGTAAGTACCTCAAACCGAGCTTTTCAATTCATTCTATGTACCCGTGGTGATCCACATTTTGTTTCATGTATTTTTATTATCGTTTTCATTTACTATCCGTACCCCCTTTTGACGTGCTTCAGTCATTTATTTAAGTCATTTCTCGCCTAATCAAAAAATAAAATAAATATCCACCGATCATTTGAATTGTATCATTCGTTAATTTCTGTTAAAATGAATTTCGACCGTTCGGTTGTGCCGTAACCACGTTGGAAATAAAAAAAGAGGTAAAATAATAATATAATAATAAAAAAATACCTTTTAGTAAAATAAAGCAAAAAAATCAATCGGACGTTTTCTCTTTGGGATTTCTCATTCTTAATTGAATTGACTAATAACTAAAGTGAAACTAAGGCTAAAATCAACTCGCTTAGTCAAGCTCGTCCACAAAAAATAGGGTTTTGAAAGTTTATCATTTCAGTTTCTTACCAAGTAAAATGGATCATTTTTAAGGTCCAACGCCTTAAAATGATCACCTTTCAAGTAAAAAGAATCGCTTGATTCACGCTTAAGAAAGAACTACGTAGGTCTGATTTCCTCTTCGATGGAGGGTACGTAGGAGCAAAAGCCCTGCTTTTGTCGACCTCAAAAAAATAAAAAAGAAATAAAGTTAAGGTAACACAATTTCCACAATTCTAAAAAATAGGCTGTTGTCCTTTGAGACAAACGTGAGAGGTGCTAATACCTTCCTCAAACGTAAATACAACTCCCGAACTTAGAATTTTCATTTTGACCGGTTTCCTTCGGTTTTCCCGACGTTTTCCACAAATAAACGTTGGTGGCGACTCCGTGCATCTTTTCCTCCTTTGGAAAGCGCACCCGTGAGCCTCGCGTCGCTCGCCCGCAAAAGGGCATGTTGCGACAGTTGGCGACTCCACTGGGGAATATTTTTGTGAGTTAGGCCTATTTTAAGGAATTGTGGATTTGTGAAACTTTGTGTGTGCATTTGTTGAACTGTGTAAGATGTAAATAACTGTTGTCTATTTTGCATTCTTTACACTGCATTCTAAGCACCCACAGGTTTGAGTAAAAAAGGGGCCCTACACCCGGGTTCATGGGAATTTAAGGAGTGGAGGTGAATCTATCATCATGCTAGGTCTCCGACTTGCTTGATAATAGTGAAACCTCGTCTAGAGCTTTCTCTCTTTATAATGTGTTGTCGCTGGTATTCCATACCGCCACAATATTATTATCTTGAGTGATGATACCTCTAGAAAACAGTCGTGTGAGTTATGAATTGTTGGGGAGTAGTTATTAGAGACCCCTAGATATTGTCCTATAGGTTCCCAAAATAGGGGCAAAGAGCAAACACGCTCCGTGCCATTTGTTCTCATACATCTTTTGATAAATAGCACTAGTTTATAGTTTTGCTAGTGATGTTTGGTTTCTTCAGAGTAATGCGTAACCTTTTTAATACTACGTTGAGGCGCCATCATGCCCTAAACGTAGCATTAAAATTGGATCTCTGCGGTCTCATATGTGTGAATTACCCATTTATGTTGTTTTCTTTCCGTTTCATGCATACGCATTGCATCATTCATGTCGGAGTCTTGATCCACCCCTTTTTTAGGTAAATGATGGGGACAAATCAAAACGGCAAAAGGTTTTATCAAGTCAAGGTTAAAAGTCTAGATGTCACCAGCCTCAAGGAATTGGGACGATTGATGGGACCTCTCCAAAGGCAAGCCTTCCGCAAAGTGTACGGGAAGCTGTCGTATCCCTCGCCCAATACTATGACCAGCCGTTGAGGTGTTTCACATTTGGGGACTTCCAAATGGTACCGACTATTGAAGAGTTTGAGGAAATATTAGAATGCCCTCTTGGGGGGAGAAAACCGTATCTTTTCTCCGGGTTTTTTCCCTCCTTGAGCAAGTTTGCAGCTGTGGTTGGAGATTCGGCAAAAAAGATGGATCACATGAAGCAAACTCGGAACGGTGTAGTGGGCCTGCCTCGGAAATACTTGGAAGGCAAGGCAAGGGATATGGCGAGCCAAGAGAAGTGGGGCCCGTTTGCGGATATATTAGCTTTGTTGATTTTTGGGGTTGTCCTCTTTCTGAACGTTGATGGTTTGGAGTACTTAGCCGCCATTGATGCTTTCCTCGCATATCACCATAGCAAGGAGAGTCCAGTGGTGGCTATCTTGGCAGATTTGTTTGACACCTTTGACCGGAGGTGTGAGAAAAACAGTGCACGGATTGTCTGTTGTTTACCCGCTCTCTGTGTGTGGTTGGTTTCACACCTATTCCAACAAGACACAAGACACTCGTGTCCGCTTCAAAGTTATTGCTCATGCGCCGAAAAAGGAAGAGTTGATTGGGACCAACATTTGGCTGGGATAGGAGGCAACGCAATCAATTGGTTTCCTCGTTGGAAGGAAGGCAAGGAAGGAGTTCTTTTCTCTTGTGGGGACTACCCTAATGTTCCATTGATAGGGACTAGGGGTTGTATTAATTATAATCCCGCACTCGCCATAAGACAGCTAGGGTACCCCATGAGGGGAGCGCCAACAGAAGAAAGTCTCTCGCCTTTCCTTTTGAGGGATCTAGGCGCACAAAGTCTCAAGGTGATACAAAGAGTCCACAAGGCGTGGAGAAGTCCGTTGAGGAAAGACAAGGAGCTTAGAGGCATCCAAAATGGCATCATCGGTGGTTATCATGGATGGCTAAGAGTTCACACGCGAGGATTAGATTGGCTCTTCAAATTGAAAGTTATCAATGAGGAGAACTTCGAAGCTCCGGAGGAAGATGAAGAAGTCCAAGCTCTAAAATTAGAGCTAGGGAAGGCAAGACTCGCCAAGGAGAAGTTCAAATCAGCCGCTACACACATCCGGAAAGAGTGCATCGAGTTACAAGAGGAAAACACGGCCACTGCAAGAGCCCTTGAACAAGAAACCAAAAGGGCCCGCAAGGAGGAACATGGCCGAGAGAAATTCCAAGGAGCATTATGGGGTAGCAACAATGAGCTCAAGCTCCAAAGAGAGGAAAGAGACCGGTCACGGGTGCATGGCATGATTTTAAAAGAAGAGTTGGCTGCTTGCGCAAGGTCCAAAAGGAGTTTGGCCCAACACTTGGAAGCCACGGAACAAAGCATGCTAGCTATCATAGGGCAGTACAAGGAAGAATTAAACCAGTCTGTGACCCATGAACAAAAGCTAGCGGAGGATTTTGCACAAGTGTACGCCGAAAAAGAAGCAAGAGGGAGGGTGATTGATGCATTGCATCAAGAAGCGACTATGTGGATGGATAGATTTGCCTTGACCTTGAATGGAAGTCAAGACCTCCCGCGTCTATTAGCTAAAGCAAAAGCCATGACCGAAGTGTGTACGGCCCCCGAGGAGATTCATGGGCTAATCAATTACTGTCAACACATGATAGATTTGATGGCCCACATAATTAGAAACCGTTAGGTTCTCTTGTAACACCTTTGTATAATTTTGGCTAGATGAAAGCTTTGTTCTTTTTATAAAATGAGAAGTTCTGAACTTATCACGTTATCTAAAAAACCTTGGGGTGGATCCAAGTGCTCCGATCATTCATTTGCATATTCATGTTTTGGTGGCATACTCATCGTTGTTTATTTCTTTAGGAATTTCATCATAACTAAGAAAGCACCAAGGCACCCCTATAACACTTGATCCAAAAAAATGGATAATGAAGAGGGCGTGCAGGAACAGATGAAGGCCGATCTATCGGCCTTAAAAGATCAAATGGCTTCCATCTCGGAGGTCATGTTAAAACTCCAGAAAACTATAGAGGATAAAGCCACGGCAACCGCCTCCAGTACAGTTAGGGAAGCGGAGTCGGTGCTGCAGCCCGCCTTAAATCCGGGCCGAGACAGAAACACGACAGTGTTTGGTCGGAGGTATAGTCCGCAAGCTTACCCCTATGGCTTGTCTTCGGACTTCACTCCCCGTGCCACCTCGGAAGATTTAAGCCAAGCCCCTACTTTCGAGAGGTAACTCCCACCTTATAACGACTATCCCGGGCAAGACGATGAGGAAGGAGATACCCATCTCGGTCCCCTGCTCCACCTCAAAGATTCGTCCCCCCATGAACTACCCCAACCAAACATAGTCCGCCATATCCCGGCTTCACCCACACCCGTAAAAGAATTTGTTCCCTTCGTGGAAGATAAGGGAAAGATTGAGGCGCTTGAAGAGAGGTTGAGAGCAGTCGAGGGCCTCGACAATTACCCATTCTCGGATCTAGCGGACTTATGTCTCGTACCCAATATCGTCATTCCTCCCAAGTTCAAAGTACCGGACTTTGATAAGTACAAAGGGACGACATGTCCGAAAGGTCATCTTCGGATGTATTGCCGAAAAATGGGGGCGTATTCTGCGGATGAAAAGTTGTTGGTCCATTTCTTTCAAGACAGCTTGGCCGGAGCAGCTATAGCATGGTATACCAATATGGAAGCTTCCCAGATCCGATCATGGAAGGACTTGGCAACTGCCTTCATTAGGTAGTACCAGTACAATACGGATATGGCTCCCGATCGGAACCAGCTTCAGAGTATGACTAAGCGAGAGCATGAGTCCATTAAGGAATATGCCCAAAGATGGAGAGATCTCGCAGCCCAAGTCGTACCACCCATGACGGAGAGGGAGATGATCACAATTATGGTAGATACATTACCCACGTTCTACTATGAAAAGCTTATAGGCTACATGCCAGCTAACTTTGCGAATCTCGTCTTCGCCGGAGAAAGGATTGAATCCGGACTACGAAAAGGCAAGTTCGAATATGCTTCCAATGTGGCCCCCAACAACAGAAGAGCCCCAGTAGTGGACGCGAGGAAAAAGGAAGGAGACGCCCACGCGGTCAGCACCGCCCCGATGTGGATAAAAGCACCCCAAAATATCCAAAGCTCATACCAGCCCAATCCCCCAAATTTTTCAATCTGAGCCGGGAGTTCCCCCCCGACTCAAGTAAAAGGACCGCCCGCGGCAGAGAGAACGCCGGCCCAACGCACAGCTCCAGCCACGCCCCGGCCAGTCAACAATACGGCCCCCGGCACGAGCTATAATAATGCACAGAGCCCACTCCCGAAAGATAACTTCTCTCCTATTCCCATGGCATAATCCGAATTATGGCCTTCATTATTGGAGAATCATTTGGTGGTAGCCATACCCAGGAGGGTCTTCCAGCCACCCTACCCCAAGTGGTATGACCCGGGTGCCAAGTGTGCGTACCATAGTGGAACTCCCGGACACAACATTGACTCCTGCCGCCCGTTCAAGTATAAAGTGCTGCACCTAATCAGTGCCGGCTGGCTATCGTTTCAAGAGGAAGGCCCAAATGTTAAAACTAACCCACTAGCTAGTCATGGAAAGGCTAGCGTAAACGCCATCCAAGAGGATGGGCCATCGCGGGCAAGGAGATTAGGAGAGGTGGCTACTTCCAGACGTTTTATCTACCAATCGCTGCAAGCGGCATGTATGGTCTCCCGTGGCGGAGGTGAAAGGGACGAATGTTTGTTTCACCTCGGGGAGTCGCACGGCATGGAAACCTGTCCCGCGGTAGAAGAATTGCTTCAGCGGTTCATAGATTGCGGGCAACTTGAAGTGTCCATAGGAGGGAGGAAAGAACCACAAATTTGCATGCAGTCGGAAGAGAAGAAGGTTCCTCTAACCCCCAAGGCCCTAGAGATATGTTTTACTAGGAAAGGAACCGGCTCCGCACCCATATACCCCTGGACAGCGCCCAAGCCAACGCCATTTGCATATCAAAGTAATAAGGTCGTTCCGTGGAAGTATACCCCTCCCGCGTTCAGCGAAAGAGTTGCAACCGAAGTTGACTCCCTGTTAGCTAAGGTGACCAACATCACCGACCTCAGTGGCATAACCCGCAGTGGTCGGGTGTTCGCTTCCCCTCACTCGGCGGAGTTGCCCTCCAAGGGGAAAGCGCCCATGGTCCAAGAGCCCACAGACATAGCCACCCCCTCGAAAGAAGTAGATCCTCCAGTGGTAAGAGGGGCTGAAAAGAAAGAAGGTCTTCAAGGAAAGACGGTGACTTTGGAAGAGGCCCATGAGTTCCTTCGCCTCATCCAACAAAGCGAGTTTAAGGTAGTCGAGCAACTGAATAAAACTCCAGCAAGGATCTCGTTGCTTGAACTGCTCATAAACTCCGAGCCTCATCGTACGCTGTTGATAAAAGTCCTCAATGATGCCCATGTAGCCCATGATATCTCAGTGGAGGGTTTTGAAGGCATCGTTAATCATATAACCACCAACAATTATATCGCGTTTGCGGAAGAAGAGATTCCTGTAGAGGGGAGAGGACACAACAAGGCTCTTCATGTATCGGTAAAGTGTATGGACCATGTTGTCGCAAAGGTGCTTATCGACAATGGATCGAGTTTAAATGTGATGCCGAAGACCACTTGGGAAAAGCTTCCTTTTAGTGCGTCACGTTTAAAACTGAGCTCGATGGTGGTACGAGCCTTTGATGGGACTCGGCGGGAAGTAATGGGGGAAATCGACATTCCCATTCAGATAGGCTCCCACACTTGTAATGTGTTGTTTCAAGTGATGGATATAAATCCCGCCTATAGCTGCCTCTTAGGAAGACCTTGGATTCATGCCCTGGGAGTGGTCCCTTCAACGCTTCACCAGAAATTGAAGTTCGCAGTGGGTGGACTTTTAGTGATAGTGTCAGGTGAAGAGGATATGTTAGTGAGCTGCCCCTCCTCCACACCATACGTAGAAGCGGCGAAAGAATCATTGGAAACGGCTTTCCAATCCTTCGAGGTGGTGAGCTGCGCCTCTGTGGAACCAAGTCCGTTGCTACCTTCTCTCTCCAATGCGGCCATAATGGTGGCATGTGTTATGCTCAGGAACGGATTTGAGCCTGAAATGGGTCTAGGCAAGGACGGCCTCGGGAATGCCGACGTGGTCGATATCAAGGGAAATCCGTACAAGTATGGATTGGGGTATGAACCCGGGATGCCGGGGAGAAGGAATGTGCCTTCAAGACTTCGGGCGGATAGGGTGTGGCCCGGCCGTATTAGCCAGTGTTTCACCAGTGCCGGACTGGTGTCCGAGGAGGAGGTGGCCGCAATAGAAGAGGAGTTCCCTCAAGACTCGCCAAGTTTTGTGCAACCATGCCATCCCGATTCTCAAGTGGGGAACTGGCGCGTGATAAGCCAGTCAGAAGTCTATACCGCTGATTCAATGTAATTAGAGCCTATAGATTTCCTTTCTCTTTTTGTTTTGTGAAACCTACCTTATTAAATAAACAAAGAGATCTTGTTTCATCTGTTCTTGCAGTTCCACCTTTTCTCATATCATTTTGCATGTTTTTGTTTATTTTGTCTTGTTTGGTATAGATATGAGGGTCGATTCTTTGAGGATCCTAACAACGAGGGTTTGACGATCGATTTCAACCGAGATGTAAGCCAAATGATGAACGAAGAAGAGGAAGAGGACGCCCTTTCATCGGAGTTGGAGAGGTTGATCGCTCAGGAAGAACGTAAAATGAAGCCTCACCAAGAAAAAACCGAATTGGTAAACTTGGGGACCATGTAGGAAAAGAAAGAAGTAAAGGTAGGAACCGGTATGACTGCGCCTATCCGACAAGGCTTGATAACCCTTCTTGAAGAGTATCAAGATGTCTTTGCATGGTCATATCAGGACATGCCCGGTCTGGATTCCGACATTGTGCAGCATAAGTCGCCTTTAAATCTTGGGTCTTCCCCGGTTAAGCAAAAGTTACGAAGAATGAGACCCGAGATGTCTTTAAAAATTAAAGAAGAAGTAAGGAAGCAATTTGACGCAGGGTTCTTAGCTGTAGCTCGGTACCCAGAGTGGGTGGCCAACATTGTCCCAGTCCCGAAAAAGGACGGCAAGGTTCGAATGTGTGTAGACTACCGGGACTTGAACCGAGCCAGTCCTAAAGACAATTTTCCTCTGCCACACATTGATATATTGGTAGATAATACAGCCAAGTTCGCCCTTTTCTCATTTATGGATGGTTTCTCGGGGTATAATCAAATAAAGATGGCACCCGAAGATGTAGAGAAGACCACTTTCGTCACCCTATGGGGGACGTTCTGCTATAAAGTGATGGCCTTCGGGCTGAAAAATGCTGGGGCAACCTATCAGCGTGCCATGGTGGCATTGTTCCATGATATAATGCATAAGGAAATAGAGGTCTACGTAGATGACATGATTGCCAAGTCTCGAACTGAGGACGTCGTTGGGCCAGCGGAGAACGTCGCTGCAAGGCAGCCCAGTATCCTTTGAATTCGCAGTATTTTACTACTATTGTTTGTTTTTAAATAAGTAATCGACGCCTAATTCTAACTTAATTAGGTTCAAGTAGGCAGAACGCTAACCCATAAGAGGGGGGGGGGGGAAGGCATGGTTAATGTATCCTTAAAAAAAAAATTGCCAGGTTAGCTCACCTGGGCGAGCAACCCCTGCATTCAAAATATAAAAATGAGGGAGGGGAACGTTTTTGAATCCAAAAACTCCCCCCCCCCCTCATTCAAAAGAGAGAACTCACAAAGGCTTGCGGTTTTTGCTCCCCTAAGCCACTTTTGGTTGCATTTTGCTTTCATTTTTAGTGTTTCTACTCACTCCAACAAGTAAGTATTCAATCCTTGAGTTTTTTGCTTCCCATTGGAGTATTTTCTTCATCTTTTGGTGCTTTAAATTGTGAGAACGTGCTTATATTTGTGGGGCAGTTTTGGTTTGTTTTTATGCTTGATTTCTTGAGTTGAGGATTTGAATGAGAAGGCCTTAGGCCTATGTTGTATTCTGAAGCAATGGGGCATGCCACATTGCCCCCATTCTCTTGCAATTTATGTCCAAACGTGCGCCCACCAAGTGCTCGGTGAAATGCCCCAATGATATATGAATATGGTTTTGCAAAATTGGGATGGTGGGACTGTTTTATGTATATAGAGATAGCATAGGAGATTCAAAATAGGTGCGCAAATGCAATTTCAAGCTTAGGAACCCAAACATTTTAGCTTCAATGCGAGAAGACATACTCATGGCTAGGAATCCAAAATTTGGTTTTAGAGTTAGAAAAGCATGAAAATTAGGACTTGCTTGTGAGAGTTTTTACTCGAATTTGGGCTGCCCCATGATCGATACTTTGCACCTAAGTGACGTGGGAAATGCTTTTCAATGGTATGTGGATATATGTGGGGCATGAAATTCCTTGCCAAGTGTGAATGATTATTTTCCTAAATGAATGTATGATAGCACGTAATTCCCTTTTGAATGCAAGTGTGTGCATAATGTAAATAGCTTGCCAATATGAATAAATGTGAGTGAAACAATAAAATTTGTATGATATATATTTCAAATATATGTAGGTAGTTTGTAATAGCAAATGTTTAGGATATAAATTAGGTGTGAATTTTGACGCAATGCCTTGAGCGTAAGAATGTATGTTCTTTTCAAATGCATATATGTGTGTGACAATTAGAATGTGTTGGATGGCCTCTATGTTGATATAAATGGTAGGATATTCCACACGTACGCGTGTGCATAAACAGATTATATGAGTTCGTTCTCAAATCAGAGGGATTAGTATGACATTTTTTTTGCGTTAAGATAAGCATTATCTTGTAAAACTAACTTCCAAATGTTGGCTTTCGCAGGAAATGGCCCCAAGGAAGCTTGCCTCAAAGAGATCCAGGAAGGATAAAGCGGCTGAAGGAACCAGTTCCGCTCCCGAATATGACAGCCACCGTTTTAGGAGAGCTGAGCACCAGCAGCGCTTCGAGGCCATCAAGGGATGGTCATTTCTCCGGGAGCGACGTGTCCAGCTCAGGGACGACGAGTATACCGACTTCCAGGAGGAGATAGTTCGCCGACAGTGGGCATCACTGGTTACCCCCATGGCCAAGTTCGACCCAGACATAGTCCTCGAATTTTATGCCAATGCTTGGCCTACAGAGGAGGGCGTGCGAGATATGCGATCCTGGGTGAGGGGTCAGTGGATCCCGTTCGATGCAGATGCTCTCAGCCAGTTCCTGGGATACCCTTTAGTGCTGGAGGAGGGTCAGGAATGCGAGTATGGCCAAAGGAGGAACCGGTCCGATGGGTTCGATGAGGAGGCCATCGCCCAACTACTGTGTATATCGGAGCAGGATTTTGCCCGGACTGCTGTTGGGAGATGAGTGCGGATCATGCGCACCAACATGACCACCCTGACCCAGATCTGGATGACCTTGCTGCTCAACAACATCCAGCCCAGTGATCATAATTCCGACCTCCCCCTGCCGAAGTGTCAGCTGGTGTACGCCATCCTGACACGGATGAGCATTCACGTGGCTCAATTAATCGCTGATGCCATCTATCTATTTGCAGGTATGGCGCCTACCAGGCACCCTCTGGACCCGGATAAGTCCAACAGGGCCCTGAGATTTCTCGCTTTGATCACAGGACTCTGCCAGTCGTTTGGAGTCCCCATCGCACCTAGCAAGGTGATTCGGCCGCCCATCACCCGAGCTTTTATTGAGAAGTATTGCACGCAGAGACAGGCCTAGGGGGATGCTCCGCAGGCCGCAGATGCGCTGCCACCTCATCAAGCCGGCCCAGCTGGTTCATTTGATACGGAGCAGTATTTACGGCATTTGGTTCGCCAGCAGGTGGCCAACCACCGGGCACATGTACAGACCCATGATTGTCTTTACCAGTTGAGCCTCAGCCTGCAGAGCCAGGGTTTTACTTCTTTTCTGTGCCTTACTCCGGATCAGTACAGGGCAGAGGTCGCATGGCCCAGAGATTGGCTTGAGGCCCGGGCAGGAGAGGCACCAGCAGAGGCTCCCGACGAGGCAGATGAGGCCCGCGAGGACGAGGAGATGACCGATTTACTTGATTTCTTAGGAGGGAGCGGAGCCACATGATTGGGAGATCCCTTGATCCGTATTTCTTTTTTGTTTCTATTTTTTCCTGTTACATATCATCTTATTTTTGTTTGACTAAGGGACTAACGTTTGTTTCGTGTTGATTGACTTTTGTTTTGTACATACATATCGTTTGAGTTGTTACGTCAGTACTTGTTTCGTTGTTGTCAATAGTGTTTGTAGAAATTCCGGAATCGCGTACAATTTTTTATTTAGGAACGTCGTCCTAAAAATAAAATGAACCAAAATCATGATAAAAAAGAGAAGTGTAGTGAATAAAATGTCTGCGTATATAAAGAAAAAGGAAAATATGCATAGAAGGGTTTTTATAAAAAATACGTGTAGAGAAATTCTTGTGTGTGTGAACAACGAGTGTATATAAAGAAACTTTTGTATGAACCATAGGTGTGCGTTGGAGAAAAACGAAAAAGATCTTTGAATGTAAATAGGGTTTGATCGTGTGACGTAAAGAGAGAGAGTTCCAATGCATATACAGAAAGAGTTTCTTATGTACAAGAGTGTAGATATACGAAGAAAATTTCTTCATAGAGGACTATAGGTGTATAATTTTGTGAATATATAAAAATGAAACAAAAAAAAGAAAAAGAAAGAAAGACCGCGAAGGTCGACATGTACAGTTAAGAAGTATAAATCATTCGTAAAGAGCAAACATATCTTCTGGAAACAAGGGACTGACGTTAAGAGTTTATTTTCCGAAATAATCGAGATAAGAATGGATGAATTCATTGAACTGATGAAAGAACATAACTTGGAAACGTTGGGTCTGTTTGTGTAAATTCCCAACCGTAGTATCACAATGCCATAAACGGGATGCTTGAGTGCCCACCTGGCTGTAGCCATGACTAATTTTGCACGTTATTTTCAAATCATCATTGTCACGCGTGCCTTGTGGAGTAATATGGGAGTTCGGCCTGAGACCGACACCTTGACAACCAAATTTGTTTTGCCCCAGATATCAAGATTGGGTTCCCACGATAAAAGACCCCATTGAAACACAACCTTAGACTTTTTTGAACCTTGGCCTATAAAAAAGAATTCTCATCCTTTCGCCCGAAGCAAAGGACAGCGGAATTCCCTCAAGAGAAAGCGAATAGAATGCTAAAACCCGATTTCCCAAAGAAAGGAAGGAGAAGTGAAAAGAAAGAAAAGGAAGAAATGGAAAGAAAGAAAAAGAAAAATATGAAAATAAAGAAAAGAACAAAAGAAAGAAAATGAAGGATTCCCGATCAAAGATCGAAAGGAAGTAAAAAGGGAAAAGAAGCAATTCTCGATCAATGAAAGAAAGAGAATGGAAGATCTTCAGACCAGATAAATTTTCGGCAAGGTAAGTGACTGCCGGCAAAGGAAAACCCGTTTTTGGTGTCTCTTCCCTTCAGATTGCCATTCAAGGTCATTGTCGACTGGCGATATCCCACCCCACATGAACAAAGAGGAAAAGACCGAAACACCCAGCTTCCTCTCCAAAAACACTACCTTCGAGAAAATCCTATTGCTCCGTGATCGTACGTTTGATCTTTGATTCGATAGGAAGTCGTGTGCAAAATAGAGTCATGGTGCAGTTATGTTTTGGGAATAGGATAAAACACTTGCCTGTGTGAGTTTTATACACTATGAGTGATTTATTTTCAGCTTAGCCCGATGTTTCCCCTGCATGTTCATTTAAAAGCTAAAAGTTGACATCCTGCCCTTCATTCTCGGTTACAAGGAAGATTACCCTTGGCACAAGTATATTGTTTCTCTAAGATATGGTGCTCTTGCGAATGATTTATTTTTCTTTGCAAAAAGCATGTTTTCCTTTTAGGTGGAAAAACCCGTTGGACCATTCGGTCCTGCCAACAAACTTTTTTCGGAGCCCCATGAATGTTATTGCCTAGCGCTGTTCATGCATCCTCCACCAATGAGTCTGGAGCCCCGCGAAGTTATTGCGTAGCGCTGTTCGCCAATTCTCCATTCTCCACTTTTTTTTTTCGGAGCCCCATGAATGTTATTGCCTAGCGCTGTTCATGCATCCTCCACCAACGAGTCTGGAGCCCCGCGAAGTTATTGCGTAGCGCTGTTCGCCAATTCTCCATTCTCAACTTTTTTTCGGAGCCCCATGAATGTTATTGCCTAGCGCTGTTCATGCATCCTCCACCAACGAGTCTGGAGCCCCGCGAAGTTATTGCGTAGCGCTGTTCGCAAATTCTCCATTCTCCACTTTTTTTCGAAGCCCCTTGAATGTTATTGCCTAGCGCTATTCATGCATCCTCCACCCACGAGTCTGGAGCCCCATGAAGTTATTGCGTAGCGCTGTTCGCCAATTCTCCATTCTCCACTTTTTTTCAGAGCCCCATGAATGTTATTGCCTAGCGCTGTTCATGCATCCTCCACCTTCGAGTCTGGATCCCCGCGAAGTTATTGCGTAGCGCTGTTCCCCAATTCTCCATTCTCCACTTTATTCGGAGACCCATGAATTTATTACCTAGCGCTGTTCATGTGTCCTCCACCTTCGAGTCTAGAGCCCCGCGAAGTTATTGCGTAGCGCTGTTCGCCAATTCTCCATTCTCCAGTTTTTTTTCGGAGCCCCATGAATGGTATTGCCTAGCGCTGTTCATGTGTCCTCCACCTTCGAGTCTAGAGCCCCGCGAAGTTATTGCGTAGCGCTGTTCGCCAATTCTCCATTCTCCATCTTTTTCGGAGACTCATGAATTCATTGCCTAGTGCTGTTCATGTGTCCTTCGTTATCAAGCGCGGAGCCTCCGGTGATTGGGAAATGTGTTTTTGTTATTTTCCAAATCGGTTCCTTCGCCAAACATGTGTATATGTGTATATGTATATTATATTTGTTGTTCTTGTTGTTGTTTGTATTTTGTTTTGTGTTGTGCAGAAAAAAAAGAAGGAGTAGAGACGAGAGTCGTCATCACGGAAAGAGCAGGACGGACGAAATCAGTGTCTTATCTTTGCTTTCCTTTTATCTCCGATGAGAGGTAAGTAAAGAGGGGCAACTGTCATACCATAATTTCGTCCGGGGATTATTATTTGATGATATACAACCTTTGATTGACCGCTTCGAGATACTTGGCACCCTTTGTTGCATAATATGTGAAGTCC
Source organism: Glycine max (assembly GCF_000004515.6). Lineage (NCBI taxonomy): Eukaryota > Viridiplantae > Streptophyta > Magnoliopsida > Fabales > Fabaceae > Glycine > Glycine max. Next base: position 35,985,934 of record NC_016091.4, read on the forward strand.
CGAGACGTGCCAAAAATCAAAAGGAAGCAGGCTTACGCGATCCGTGAAAATTCCGTAAGGTGACGGAAATCGAAAGGAGGTGTTTTTCGCAATCCGTGAGTTTTCGTAACTTCTTCGAAAGCTACAAAAAAAAGAGCAAATACATAATCCATAAGGATTCGTAACCTTGCGGAAGGAAAATAAGTATCGTTACGAAATTCGTAAAGTTTCGTAACGTTACAGAAAAAGAATTAACAAAAAAGGTAAAGGGGGTGCATTTAGTAAAAAGGGGGGATACAAATAGCAATCAGGCCCACTTGGGCCTTCCAGATTCTTCAAGCAACCTTGGTCGCCTGGGCGAGCTGGGTGGCAAGCTCCTCCCCTATTTTGCTATAAATAGGGGGAGGAATGAAGGGAGAAGGAGTTCAGCCTTCTTGGCACTTCGTATTCTCTTAAATTTGCTGAGGAAAATTGTTTCCGTGAAGAAAATCCAAGCCGAGGCGCTTCCGTAACGTTTCCGTGGGTAATTACGGGAAGATTTTCAACCGTTCTTCGACATTCATCGTTCGTTCTTCGTTTTCTTCAGTCTTCAACTGGTTAGTACCTCAAACCGAGCTTTTGAATTCATTCTATGTACCCGTGGTGGTCCACATTTTGTTTCATGTATTTTTATTATCGTTTTCATTTACTTTCCGTACCCCCTTTTGACGTGCTTCAGTCATTTATTTAAGTCATTTCTCGCCTAATCAAAAAATAAAATAAATTTTCACCGATCATTTGAATTGTATCATCCGTTAATTTCTGTTAAAATGAATTCTGACCGTTCGGTCGTGCCGTAACCACGTTGGAAATAAAAAAAGGTAAAATAATAATAATATAATAATAAAAAAATACCTTTTAGTAAAATAAAGCAAAAAAATCAATCGGACGTTTTCTCTTTGGGATTTCTCATTCTTAATTGAATTGACTAATAACTAAAGTGAAACTAAGGCTAAAATCAACTCGCCTAGTCAAGCTCGTCCACAAAAAATAGGGTTTTGAAAGTTTATCATTTCAGTTTCTTACCAAGTAAAATGGATCATTTTTAAGGTCCAACGCCTTAAAATGATCACCTTTCAAGTAAAAAGAATCGCTTGATTCACGCTTAAGAAAGAACTATGTAGGTCTGATTTCCTCTTCGATGGAGGGTACGTAGGAGCAAAAGCCCCGCTTTTGTCGACCTCAAAAAAATAAAAAAGAAATAAAGTTAAGGTAACACAATTTCCACAATTCTAAAAAATAGGTTGTTGTCCTTTGAGACAAACGTGAGAGGTGCTAATACCTTCCTCAAACGTAAATACAACTCCCGAACTTAGAATTTTCATTTTGACCGGTTTCCTTCGGTTTTCCCGACGTTTTCCACAAATAAACGTTGGTGGCGACTCCGCGCATCTTTTCCTCCTTTGGAAAGCGCACCCATGAGCCTCGCCTCGCTCGCTCGCAAAAGGGCACGTTGCGACAGGGAGCTCTAGACAAAATGTGAAGATGATCCAATGGTTAACATATCCTGATTGTGATTTTACTGAAATAGATTTGGGTAAAATTTGAAATCTCATAATTTCAACTTAGCTCAACAAAACTCCACATAACTCAACATCCAAATCAAGAAATTCACACATGACTAATTCAAGCCATACCTTAACTCATTCAAGTCAACCATATTGTCAAATAACACGATAAATGCAATTAAACATTGATTTATAACTAGTAATATTTCAGGGTGTTAAAATTCTCCCACCCTTTTAGAAATTTCATCCCCGAAATTTACCTAACTCAAACAAGGATGGATAGGCTGCTTGCATTTGACTCTCTAATTCCCACATGGCATCTTCTCTTGATGCATCTCCCCAGATCACCTTGACCAATGGAATCTCCTTCCCTCTTAGGTGCGTTGTTCGCCTATCCTCGATCCTCAAAGGCAATGTTTCATATGTCAAGTTCTCCTTCACTTGTACGCCATCCAATTCGATCACATGGGATGGATCATGGATATAATTACGGAGTTGAGACACATGAAAGACATTGTGAAGATTAAAAAGAGATGGGGGTAATGCAATTTGGTATGCCACATGACCGACTCTTTTAAGAATTTGGAAAGGACCAATAAAGCGAGGTGTGAGTTTTCGAGATTTCAATGCTCGACCAACCCCAGTCCATGGAGTGACTCTCAAGAATACATGATCACCAACCTCGAATTCTAGGTCTTTCCTCCTCTTATCCTGATAACTTTTCTGCCTACTCTGAGCAGTCTTCATCCTTTCTTGGATCAACTTTACCTTCTCAGTGGTTTTTTGTACCACTTCAGGTCCTAAGGTGAGGTCTTCTCCGGGCTCTAACCAGCATAAGGGTGCCCTACACCTTCTACCATACAAAGCTTCATAGGGAGCCATGCCAATGGTAGAGTGAAAACTATTGTTATAAGTGAACTCTATCAACGGCAGAAAACTCTCCCAACTCCCCTTTTGCTCTAAGACACACGCCCTCAAAAGGTCCTCCTGCGACTTAATGGTCCATTCAGTTTGGCCATCAGTCGGAGGATGATAGGCTGAACTTAGTCTAAGCTTGATTCCCAACGCTCTCTTCATGCTCTCCCAAAATCTTGAGGTAAACCTAGGATCTCTATCAGACACTATGCTAGATGGCACACCATGTAATCTGACAATCTCACTAATATACAGGGAGGTCAACTTCTCCAAGGAAAATATGATATTAATGGGAATAAAGTGAGCATACTTGGCCAGTCTGTCAACAATAACCCAGATAGAATTTAAACCTCTAGGGTTTCTAGGTAGTCCTACAACAAAATCCATGGAAATACTGTCCCACTTCCACTGGGGTATCTCCAAGGGTTGTAACTTCCCTGAAGGTCTCTGATGTTCTATCTTAGCCTTCTGATAGACTAAACATGCATACACATGCTCACTAATCTCTCTCTTCATGTTGGGCCACCAAAACATCATCTTCAAATATTGATACATCTTGGTAGCACCAAGATGGATGCTCAAGTTACTCCTATGTCCTTCCTCTAGGATCATCTTTTGAAGTTCAGGCACATTGGGAACACATATCCTATCTTGAAGTCTCAAGACTCCATCAATCCAACATTGAAACTACTATCTCTTCCTGACTCTATAACTTCTAACTGAGTCTTTAGAAAAGTATCAGTCTTGTGGCCCTCCATAATATCTCCTAGTAACTCACTGGTGATCCTCAAAGTCCCTAATCTCACATTGTTAGGGGTAACCTCACATGCGAGACTAAGGTCTCTAAATTGATCTAGGAGATCCATCTCTCTAACCATCAAGGCAAATATATGTAGGAATTTCCTACTCAAGGCGTCAGCCACTACTGATGTAAGCTCCATTGGAGCTTGTAGGCCTAGGATCTTCTTCATCAATGGATTCGTTTGCTTCTTCGAAGATGAATGGAAGTGGAATGGAGAAGGAAGAGAGAGAGGAGATGCCACTTCAAGGAGAAGATGAGTCTAGAAGAAGCTCACCACCATAGGAGGCCATGGATAAGAGCTTGGAGGAAAAAGGAGATGAATGAAGGGAGAGGAAGAGAAGAGCAAGAAATTTTGTGCTCTAAAAGTGCTCTGAAATCTAAAGTTTAATTTTCAAATGATCAAAGTTGAAAAAAATGCAAACACATGACCTCTATTTATAGCCTAAGTGTCACACAAAATTGGAGGGAAATTTGAATTTCTATTCAAATTTCACTTGGATTTGAAATTGAATTTGTGGAGCCAAAATTTCACTAATTATGATTTGTGAATTTTAGTTATGGTTCAGCCCACTAATCCAATATCAAGTCCAAGATTCTCCACTAAGTGTGCTTAGGTGTCATTAGGCATGTAAAGCATGAAGGACATGCACAAAGTGTGACTATATGATGTGGTAATGGGATGTAGCAAGCAAATGCTCACCTCCCCCTCTAAAATTTAATTGGATTGGGCTTCTCCCAATTCAATTAAATTTATTTTCCAACACACACATCAAATATTCACTTAATGCATGTGAAATTACAAAACTACCCATAATACAAAAAACTAGTCTAGGTGCCCTAAAATACAAGGGCTAAAAAATCCTACATTTCTAGGATACCCTACCTACATTATGGAGCCATAAATACAAGGCCCAAAAATAATGAAACCTTAATGTAATATGTACAAAGATAAGTGGGCTCGTACTTAGCCCATGGGCTCGAAATCTACCCTAAGGCTCATGAGAACCCTAGGGCCTTCTCTTGCATCTCTGGCCCAATCTACTTGGAGTCTTCTATCAAATGCCCTTGCGAGGTAGGATTGCATCAACTACATTGGCTTTGTCGGGATGGTAGCTAAGCTCAAAATCATAATCTTTAAGAAACTCTAACCATCTCCTTTGACGCATGTTCAGCTCTTTCTGACTAAACAAGTACTTAAGGCTCTTATGATCACTAAACACCTCAAACTTGGAGCCAAACAGGTAATGCCTCCACATCTTAAGGGCAAAAACCACAACAGCTAACTCCAGATCATGGGTGGGATAATTCCTCTCATGAGTCTTGAGTTGTTTAGAAGCATAGGCCACTACTTGGCCATTTTGCATCAACACTCCTCCTAAACCCATCTTTGATGCATCACAATACACCTCAAAGGGTTCTCTCGGGTTAGGCAAAACTAGCACTGGAGTGGTCGTCAATTTTTCCTTAAGGGTTTGGAGTAACCATCTATGAATCTCCGGTAATATCCTGCTAAGCCCAGAAAACTCCTAATCTCAAAAACAAATTTAGGACTCTCCCACTCAAGAACGACTTCTATCTTAGGGGGATCTATAGCTATACCCCCTTGAGATATCAGATGCCCTAGGAAACTAACTTTCACTAACCAAAACTCATACTTTGACAACTTAGCATAAATTTGTCGATCCCTAAGGGTGTGCAGCACAATCCTCAAGTGTTCTCCATGTTCTTCTCTAGTATTGGAGTATACCAAAATATCATCTATGAATACTACCACAAAACAATCAAGGTAAGGGTGAAAGACTCTATTCATGTAGTCCATAAACACACCTGGAGCATTAGTCACACCAAAGGGCATGACTAGATACTCATAGTGACCATAACGGGTCCTAAAAGCAGTCTTCGGTATATCCTCAGACTTCACTCGAATCTGATGGTAACTTGACCTAAGGTCTTTCTTGCTAAACACACAAGCTCCTACCAGTTGGTCCACAAGGTCGTCTATTCTAGGCAAAGGGAACTTATTCTTAATCGTCACCTTATTCAACTGGTGGTAGTCTACACCAAGGTTATCAAACTCGAGAGTTTACGCAAACTTATGAAAGTTCTATAGACTCAACTCGTAGACTCGTAAGAGTCTACTTCATATAAAGATAATACCAAAATATCTATAAATAACATACTAATTAAATATTTCAACAATATAATAAAGCAAAACAGTAAATCATAAAATTTAAAATATTTAAATAATCAAGTCTAGTAATAATACATCACTACTAGACAATAACTTGTAGAGGTTATAGTAGTGGTAGATCATTCTTATCGAGGGTTTGATGTTATTAGAGAACAAGGGTTTGATATTATTAAAGGTGAAAATTTTGTATTTGAGAGTAACACACTAAATGAAGGTACGTTGAATGCTAAACAGAAAACAATAAAAAATGACTTATATTTTGGTCTAATTTTTTTAGCTTGGTAACTTGTTGACTCGGTAGTTAACTCGAGAGTCTACCGAGTTTACTTCGAGTTTATAGAGTTTACCGAGAGTCTACTAAAAAAAGAGTTTACTCAAGAGTCAACTCGCAGAGGACAAGTGGATTCATAAACTCGTAAGAGTTAGCGAGTTAACTCAAGAGTTTGATAACCATGGTCTACACGCAACCTTATGGTCCCATCTTTCTTCTTTACTAACAACACTGGTGCTCCCCATGGAGACACACTGGGTCTCACAAATCGCTTCTCCAACAACTCCTCTAACTGTTTCTTAAGCTCGGCTAACTCTATAGGAGACATCCTATAAGGGGCTATGGATATGGGTCCAACACCAGGTACCAGGTCTATGGAAAACTCTATCTCTTTCTCGGGTGGTAGACTGGATATATCCTTAGGGAACACTTCAGGAAACTCTCTGACAACAGGGAGGTCACACATGGAAACCTTTGTCTCTATTTCCAGGTTAGATAAGATCATGTACACTTGAGCAACTTCTTTTAAAGATGTCACAACTTGGTTGGCAGAGATAAACACCATATCCTTACTCACTCCAGAACCATCAAACACCACAATTTTATCAAAACAGTTTAACAAGACATGGTTGGAAGATAACCAGTCCATACCCAGAATAACATCAATTTGGCTCAAAGGCAAACAAATCAGATCAATCACAAATGTTCTACCAGAAATTTCCACAGGACAATTCAAACACACATTAGAAGTTAACACAAAACCACTAGTTGGGGTCTCTACCACCAGATTTTTATTTAATGAAGACACAAAAAGCTTAAGTTTCCCTACACACGAATAAGATATAAAAGAATGGGTTGCACTGGAATCAAATAGCACAAGTAAGGGAATCTCCTTTATGAAACATTTACCTTGGATTAGATCTTTGGATTTTGAAGCTTCGACACCGTTAAGGGTAAAGACTCTTCCCGTGGCCTTCAGATGTCTGGTTTGATAATTCAGGCCCCCACCATTTTGCTCCATCTTGGGATATGGACAATCTCTCTGAATATGCCCCCTTTGTCTACAATTAAAATAGGTCATGCCTTTATCAAGACAATTTGAGGAAATGTGCCCTGGCTTACCACATTTGTAACAAGTGATCTGAGTGGGGAAAGTATTGGGTTTGCTACCACTACCACCCATAAACCCCATAGCAACAATCCTCTGATTGTTGGGGCGGTTACGATATTGCTTAGGAGGGGTCGAGTATGGTTTTCCCCGATGTTGAGGTCCATTCTTTTTGTTCTTCATTGGACCCGTACTCCTATTATAGCTTGCCCTGTCTCAAGAGTCTTCATCCCAAATCTGACACATGTTAACCAAGAGTGGAAACTGACGAACACCCTGGTAATTCACAGCCTACTTCACTTCAAGTTGCAAGCCATTTAGAAACTATACACATTTGGAACTTTCACCATTTCTCCCTTGATAATGGGGAAAGTACCTCACCAGCTCCTCAAACTTGGCTGCATATTCAGCCATAGTCATGTTTCCCTACTTGAGCTCCAAGAACTCCATCTCCTTCTTGTTCCTAACATCCTTAGGAATGTATTTCTCCAAAAATACCCTCTTGAAGACATCCCAGGTCACATCTTGACCTTCAGCCTCTAGGCATTGGCAAGTATTCTCCCACTAATACTCAGCTTCTTCCACAAGAGTATATGTACCAAAAACAACTTTTTGCCACTTGAAAATTTTTCTCAATTTCCCTTATCCAATTTTGAGCACCATCAAGGTTGTATCCTCCATTGAAAGCAGGAGGATTGTTTCGTTGGAAGCGATCCAACCCTTGGTACTCAACAACTCCAGTAGCTTCTCCCCTATTTGGATTCCCTATAGCCTGAGCTAAGGCTTGGAGAGCATCAGCTATCACAGGATCATTCCCTCTAGCCATCACTCGCTATACACACCATGAAGTGAGAAATGGAAAGAATACACACAAGAAAAAGAGCAACACAAAAATCACAACCATCACAAGTCCCTACTTGGTTACTTTTGAGAGTTGATGCCTCGAGAAAGCATTCCTCTAAACTAGTCCTCTCTTGAGAAATTAACACTCATTTTCCATCATTTGTATATCCTAACCGCTTGCCATATCATCCCATTGCACTTCACAAATTATACAAATGGCCAGTCTGATAACTCATGACACGACATTGAAACTCATGGCATAACATCAGGAGAACAAACATGTTATGCCTACAATAATCAAATCTCTATAACTCATGGAAACACAACAAAGTGAGTAAGTTCCAATTGCAACCAACAAACATCAAGCATTCAACAAGGCAACCACAAAATGCACAGAAAAACATAGCAGGCTAACAACTCACTAACCGAAAAGGTTCAACCAGCTCTGATACCACTAATGTAACGACCTGCCTCGTCACTACGATATCACCACTCTAAACCGCGAGAATTTCAATTTTTAAATGAAAACTCCATTAATTTGCTTATGAAAAATGAAAGTAATTTTTTTCTCGATATACATTCACCAAACAACGCACCATTACTTAAGTAAATGAATATATATATATCTATATATATATATATATATATATATATATATATATATATATATATATATATATATATAGGTATAGTAACTCAATCATTCACATAATGGAAAGTAAATTTGTTCATACATATAATTAAATTTGTGATTTGCATCCTCAATTCAACAAAAGAATTATGGAACCAACTATGGAGGAGTTGATTAACAAAACACAACTCTCTCCCAAAATAATCCCAACTTCATCACGTCAGCCTGGTGGCTCCACCAAAGAATCTCACTTCTCATACTCTACTGCTGTCATTCTGCTTCCACGAACAAAGGTTCGCGATCATCACAGGTACCAACCACACAGTACAAAAATTGCGAGGGGTGAGTTTATTATAAAAGAAATTAATACAAAGATCAAATAACCATAATTAGTAAGAAGACATTAACAAATATCATAAGCTTGCACAAGCATTCACTAGTCCAACACACACTCAACAAATAGTCATCATCAGTCCATAGTTCCAATCAATCATGCTCAGTATGATGCATGCACCTGACCTCAACTCTCAAATGCAATGTGGTACCATCCCTAAGGAAAAGCCTAATCGTGTACACACGACACTCTCACTTAGGAAAACTAGGCAGTAAGTGTCGAGGTCACCCTGTCGTGCACAGGCAACTCCCCCCACCCCACGGTGATCAGCCTGAGTCTCAATGGAGTTCCAAACCGAGTGACATGCCCCCAAGTACAAGTATTCCTCCTCATGTACATACACAACATAACATCATCACAATGCATTTTCAAAGATTCTAAGCCATCCCCTTCCAAAGTTGCTTAAAACTCTTTAACCACTGTATTTCCCCCACCTGGGATATCCAACAAGGTCACTGCACCCCCATGTATATACGCAACATAACATCATCACAGTGCATTTTCAACATCATCAACATTTCATCTCAATATCACTCTCAACATCAACATCATCTCATCTCAATGACATTATCAACAACAACATCATCTCATATTAACATAATCATCAATAACAAAATCAACTCATATTGACATAATCATCAATAACAACATCATCTCATATCAATATCATCATAAACATCAACATCACCTCATATCAATTAATGTCATCAATAGAAATATCATCAGTAAGTCACACTCCAAATATACATATAAAGTTCATGCTTGAGATTCACATTCCCCAGGTCTTTAGACAACACAAGTCTAATAGAAACAATAATGTTATTCATTAATAATAGATATATCGCATCCCATTAGTCAAAAACATTGTTTTCTTGAAAACCGAAATGCAATAGGGACAGACATACATCCCTATAGTTAGGTTCCCTGACCCCAACTATGGTATTAAAAAATGTACACAATAATAAACTCCCCTCACCTATCGTGAGCTCTACGTCAGTTTCTCTTTGCGTCGCTTAGAGACCTCTCTCGTTCACGTTCGTCAGTCCAAAAGCAAGGTTTTATATACCAAATTGAAGGAAATTTAGTATAGATTTCAGAAACAAGGTTAATGACAACATTCAGAGTCAAATACCCCTGTCAAAATGTAAAGGGCCGAGAGGAGGAGAGAGTGAAAATCATATTTTTCACGCTGAAGAACGAATTTATAATCTATAGATCTCGCTTAGCGAGCTCGTCTCACTAAGTGGAAGTCTACTTTTCGCGCTTAGCATGACAATTCGTGCTTAGTGCAACTCCCTCTGCACTAAGTCTAGCTCAGCGGGTCAATTCTCACTCAGCGCAATTCCCTCTCGGGTTGGAATTGGGCTTAGCACGCCCCTGCTCGCTCAGCACAATTTCTTCTCGGGTTCGAATTGCGTTTTGCCCACCCTTCACGCTTAGCAAGACTTCAAAAGTTGTTATTTTCAAAATCGGAACGGTTAGAATGTGGAAAAGTGTCTGGGGAAGCTCCAGACAAAATATGAAGATGATCCAACGTTTAACGAATTTGGGATCCCAATTTTAAAGAAATAGGTTTGGGTAAAATTTGAAATCTCATAATTTCAACTTAGCTCAACAAAACTCCACATAACTCAACATCCACATCAAGAAATTCACACATGACTAATTCAAGCCATACCTCAACTCATATAAGTCAACCTTATAGTCTAATAACACAATAAATATAATTAAACATCAATTTATAACTAGTAATATTTCTGGGTGTTACAGTCCACCATCGGCATGGATTGTTTCTCGCATCCTCATAAATCCCCCAAACCCAACTGGTCCCCGAAGGTTACGCTTTTGTTGTTTAGTAAAGAGACATTAATTTTTTTGGCAAGTATGATGGTTAACCATGACTACAACATGTTGTTAGTTATGGTACACCATGATATTAACATTCATCTTTTTGAAAGACTCACTTAATGTCTTGCTACTAATTAGGGACAATTTACTATGTAACAAGGCCACTACTTGTTTTAAATTTGAAGCTCGCGTCATTTGCACATTTAATTTAGCCAAAGCAGACATTATGCAACGGTTTTTTTTTCCATTATTAATTAATTAATATGGCCAACAACGGACTGTGATTGAATTACCTTTGTTTTACTAGAGAATTTGTTGGGCCTTATGTACTCAACACAGACATACATAAGAGAAACAAATTAGAGAGCTGCTATTTTCAGCCCCCCTTGTTACTAATACACCTCGAATAAATTTTTAATGCTATTTCCACCCCCTTTATCTTCTTTCTATCTTTATTGGTCTCTGCATCTTTTTTCTGTTGTTTTGTAACCTTAGGGTTGTATGTGACTATGCACCTTTCTGTGTGACAATGATAGTGCAATATAATAAAACACTTGAGTGTCAAGTTAACTTACATGACATTCTTGGAAAAAGACTGACTAGGGAAGTGTATCAGTAATAAGGGGAGTGAAAATCACAAATAATAAAGAAAATATTTAATGTTTCTCCAATTTTGTCCACTCAATATTTTATAAAGAACATATAATCAATACATAATTAATTATGCCTTTCCATTATTTTTTTAATCAACGAGTGAAGTATCATATTATCAAAAAAAAATTAGTTGATAAAAAACAAAAAAAAATAAGATATATAAATAATCACATGTTGGTAAATAATTAATTAACAAATAAAGAAATAAAAAAGAATTACAATGGAAGCACAGGTCCTACCAGCAAGAAAAAAAAACAAATAAAACATTCCAAAAAAGCAAGGATAGTCATGGAAAAAAATCAGCGTCTCTCTCTCCGTTGCAAGTTCAACTTCAGTGCAATTCATGTCATTTTGGGGGTGAAAACACTGTTTGTTATGACTCACCATTTTTAAAAACTTTCATACCTAGTACACTTCTACCAAACACACTCACTTCTCCACTCTCATCTCATCTCATCTTAAATCACTTTCAACCTACTTTCATCCCTTTAAACCAAACACTACCTTACGAAATCATACAACACATTTTCATAACTTGTGAATAAAAAATAATGTGCAAATTCTTTTGTGTCATATAAACTTAATGGTATTCTATGAAAAAATAACTGAATGGAATTAAATAAAACTATTTTTACCAAAATGTTTTTTAATTAGGTATTCCATGGAAAAATATATGTGAACTCATTTTAGATAATGGTGTCCATCAATATGTTTTTCCTATAATCTAAACTCATTTTAGATAATTGAGTTCATCAATAGGGTCAAGGAAGCATCTTGCCTTAAGAAAATGTGAGTAATTTTTTTTCTATTTCTTTATTGCATACAAGCCATGACAAAAGATAAATTGCTTAGTAAAAACAAATACATTTTTCGAAATACTTTACGAGTGCAAAATTGTTGTTTTTAAATATAACCATACACCCTTTTCAGACGAAAGGAAAAAGAAATAAAATACTTTAAACTACTAAAATATATGTATAAAGTGCATAAATACACAAAGGTACTGAGTTTTTAAGGCGATAAATACATTTGAGTGCTTGAGTGAGCACCAAAACACATATGATGGAAACTGATGACTGAACATACAAGTAAAAGTTTGAAGCCTAGGCCTACCTAAAACAAGTACATATAGAAGTAAAGGTCCTAGACTCATAGTAGTTATCTCTTACACCCAACCCAATGTGGAAACTACACCTAAGCATAAGTCAACAGGCGCCCGTGCATAACCGGGATACCCAAGGCATTAGAGATAGAGGGAGCAACATGAAGACTTAGCCTTGAAGCCTAAAGAAGAGCTTGAAGAAGTTTTGTCTTTTACATGCCTAACTCTCTTGAGTGACATTTGTATTGATTGTTCTATTATGTGTTGCATCTTAGTCTCTATCATTTCATATATGCATCATGCATCATCATGTAGGAGTTAGGAGAAGGTTTCCAAAGTTAGAAAACTTCTTCTAAAGTAAAAACTCTCTATTTTAATTGATTACATGCTGATCGCAATTGATTACCCAAGTGTTTGAAGCTTGCATAGAAGTGTCTCCGTATTGGTTTAATCGCTTACAGGCTTATCGTAATCGATTACACAACTCTTTTTGAGACAATGATTGATTCTTTCAGGAGTCCCTGCTTTAATTGATTACTAGTTGAAATGATCGATTACTTCTCTCTTAAAAAGTGTTTCAAAAGTGATCATGAATGCTTTAATTGATTACATTGAGGATCTAATCGATTACATTGTTCTTGAAAGTTTTCCAATTTTTTGGAAGAACACTTTAATTGATTGAAATGGTAATATAATCGATTACTTCTTCGAAATAATTGATTACATTGTATATTTAGTCAATTACAAGAAGTTATACCTGTTTTCTCTATAAATAGCCACCTTGTGTTCCCACTTCTAACAAGTTTTAACAACTTCTAAATGAGCTAGAATTATGAGTTGGTATTAGTAAAAGAAAGAAGAGAAGAAAAAATGTGACTCACAACTTCTAATCTTTGATTATGAAGATCATATTGTGAAAAGTGAGTTGTGATTCTGTGTTGAGTTTAAGAAGGCACTCATTCATTCAAGCAAGGGTCTTCCAAAAGGATTGATCAGGTTGTGTCTATCTTTGACTCTACTTTTTCATGTGGTTTACAAAATTATTAGTTTGTGCAAGAATTTTGGAAAGCATGCTAGAATAGGTTTTTCTAGTTTGGGCTAAGGGTAGGTTTCTCTTGGGCTCTTATTCACAAAGGGCCCTAGGGTTGGGTACCTTAGTCTCTTTTTCTGGGGTAGGAACTAAGATTGCTTGTAAGAATTCTATATGCATAGTGAAAATCTAATTCGGGTTTGGATTAGATAACTGGATTAGCTTCTCTAGAGATAAGTATAAAAATTAGTGTACTTCTTCTCTTGATCTTATCTTTCTTTCTCATTTTGGTCTCGATCAATTTACTGAAGGTTAAAGAAAATACCTTTTTGAAAGAAAGAACTTTAACAAAGGATTTTATATAAAGAGTGATTGATAAGATATTGACAAAAGAGAATGGAAATCTTTATTCAGTCAATTGATCTCAATGCATGGAATGTTATTGTTAAATTTCCTTTTATACAAACTAAAGAAGTAAAATTGTGAATTGGTACCTAAAGAATGGGATGAGATGAAAGATGATAAGAAAAGAAAAGTGCAAGATGATCAAAAAGCTAAAACATTTTAACTTCTTGTTTATCTTCTGATGAATTCTTTCATACTGCAAGGTGCAAAAGTGCAAAGGAAATACGGAAAATGCTTGAAGTCAGTCATGAAGGCACAATGGATGTAAGAATAGCAAGAAAACACACTCTTATATCCGAATATGAAGCTTTTCGAATGAAGAATGGAGAAACCATTTCAGAACTGCAAATAAGATTCACCCATATTGTGAATCACCTTCTTGGTCTTGGAAAAATGTTTGAAAATATGATTTGAACATCAAAATCCTCAATTGTCTTACAAGAACTTGGGAACCAAAGATAACAGTGATCAAGGAATCCAAGGACTTGACATCAATGTCGATGGAAGCTCTCTTTGGAAAATTGCTTGCATATGAACACGAGTTGATTCAACAATCTCGTGCAGAAGAAACAGAAAAGAAAAGAAAAGGAATTGCACTCAAAGAAAACTCTTCAAAGGAAGATTACAAAGAAAATTCTAGTGATGGTGAAGATGCAGAGAATTTTAGCTTAATGGTAGAGAAGTTTGGAAAATTTCTCAAAAAGTCCTACAAAGAAGATAGAAAATAACAACAACACCTTCACATGCTTCGAATGTGGAAAGCAAGGTCATATCGAATTTGAATGTCCTATCTACCTTAAAACAAATGGTTGAAAAGAAAGGGAAGAATGACAGAAAACTGAAAAAGGCTTGCATAGCTTGGGAAGATAATGCATCCATATCCTCCGACTCTTCTAGTGATGAAGTTACAAATGTATGCTTGATGGAAAATTCAATATATGACTCATCAACCATTGAAGAATTTGAAACAAAGTTACCTAAGTACTTTTAGGCTGATGTTGTACATACTATTTGCTACACTTTGAACAGAGTACTTATTAGACCTATTCTAAAGAAAACCCTTTATGAACTTTATAAAGGAAGAAAACCAAATATATCTCAGTTTAGGGTTTTTGGTTGCAAATGTTTTGTTTTAAACAATGGTAAAAATTCTCTTGGCAAATTTGATGCAAAGGCCGATGAGGCTATTTTTCTTGGTTACTTATTGCAAAGTAAAGCATATAAAGTGTTTAATAGGAGAACTTTAAGTGTGGAATAATTTGTTCATGTAGTGTGTGATGAAACTAACTTTGTTGTTCAAGGTAATTCTTTGGAAGATGAAGATGCGGGTTTTTAGGATAAAGATTTTGCTCTTGAAGATGAAACCAAAGATAAAGAACTTGAACAAGGCAAAGAGATCTCAACCACAACTCCTAAGGACCTCCCTAGAGAATGGAGAACTCAAAAAGACCTCTCCTTAGATAACATTATTGAAGAAATATCAAAGGGAGTCTCTACTCGCTCTAGACTCAGGATTTTATGTATCAACATGGATTTTGTTTCTTAGGTTGAACCAAGAAACATAGATGAAGCCTTGTGTGATGAACACTGGTTGATAGCTATGCATGAAGATTTGAATTAGTTTAAGAGAAATGAAGTGTGGGACTTAGTTCCTAAACCAACCTGTCACAAGTCAATCGGAACCAAGTGGGTGGTGTCATACCCTAATTTCGTCCGGGGACCTTTGCTTGATGACATGCGACCATTCTTTGGTCCTTGTGAGGTGCTTGGCACCCGTCATTAGGCAATTTATGAAATTCCAGGACATGCCGAAAAACCAAAAAAATATTGATGCACAATCCGTAAGTTTCCGTGACACACCGGAAATCAAATGGAAGCATCGTTGCATAATTAAGTGAGGTTCCGTAACATTCCGTAGGTCAAAAAGGGGATGATTATGTAATCCGCAAGGTTCCGTAACATTACGGAAAGAAAACAAGTATCGTTACGAAATTCGTAAGTTTCCGTAACTTTACGAAAAAAGAATCACCAAAAAACAGCAGAGGGAGGTGTACTTAGTAAAAATGGGGGTGCAAATAGCACCCAGGCCCACTTGGGCCCTCCAGAAGATTCCTCCAGAAGGCGGTTGCTTCTGGAGGAAGCAACCCTGCTCGCCTGGGCGAGCTGGGCGGCAACCACCTCCCCTATTTTGCTATAAATAGGGGAGGAAATGAAGAAGGAAGGGATCCCAGCCCCTTAGGCACTTCTCTCTTTGTTGAATTTGCTTGGAAAAATTGTTCCCGTGAAGAAAATCTAAGCCGAGGCGCTTCCGAAACGTTTCCGTAACGTTTTCCGTGAGGAATTTCGCAAAGATTTCAATCGTTCTTCGACGTTCTTCATTCGTTCTTCATCGTTCTTCGATCTTCAACGGGTAAGTACCTCGAACCAAGCTTTTCGATTCATTCGATGTACCCGTAGTGGTCCACATTGTGTTTCGTGCATTTTTATTCTCATTTTGTTTACTTTTTATACCCCCTGTTGACGTGCTTAAGCCATTTTACTTAAGTCGTTTCTCGCTTAACTTAAAAATAAAATAAATTTCCACCGAACGTTTGAATTGTATTATCCACTAACTTCGGTTAAAATAAATTCCGACCGTTCGGTCATGCCGTAACCACGTTGAAAATCAAAAAAGAGGTAAAAAATAATATAATAATCAAAAAGACATCTTTTAGTAAAATAAAGCGGAAAATCAATCGGACGTTTTCTCTTTGGGATTTCTCATTCTTAATCGAATTGATTAATAACTAAGGTGAAACTAAGGCTAAAATCAACTCGCCTTGTCAAGCTCGTCCACAAAAATAGGCTTTTGAAGTTTGTCATTTCAATTTCTCTCTAAGTAAAATGGATCATTTTTAAGGTCCAACGCCTTAAAATGATCACCACTTAAGTAAAAAAGAATCATTTGATAGAAAGAACTACGTAGGTCTGAGTTCCTCATTGAGGATACGTAGGAGCAAAAGCCCCGCTTTTGTCGACCACCCCAAAGAGATCGTTAATGGTCCAATGCCTTAACGTTTCTCTCCTTTCAAAAACAAGAGATCGTTAATGGTCCAACGCCTTAACGTTTCTCTCCTTTCAAAATCAAAAGACCGTTTAATGGTCCAACACCTTAAATGACCTTTTGTTCAATAAAAACATATTTTGCAAAAAAGACAAAAACAAACTTAACCAAACACTTTGTTCCAAAAGAACTACGTAGGTCTGATTTTCTCATCCCAAATTGAGGAATACGTAGGAGCAAAGGGAAACACCCTTGTCGACCACAAAAAAGGAAAAAATATAAAAAGGGTATAAAGGATATAAGAACATAAAAGGGAACATAAAAATCAAAGTCATGTTTGCACATTCGATTAAAGGCTGCCGTCCCTTGGGACGGGCGTGTGGGGTGCTAATACCTTCCCCGTGCGTAAATACAACTCCCGAACCTTTCACTAAAAAGTTCGTAGATCTCGTCTTTTCCGGTTTTTCCGACGTTTTCCCCAAATAAACGTTGGTGGCGACTCCGCGCGTATTCCTTTCGTGGAACACGCATCCCGCGAGTCTCGCGTCGCCCTCCCTCCGAAGGGTAGGTTGCGACAGTTGGCGACTCCACTGGGGACTTTTTTTTTAGAGAGTTAGGCCATTTAATCTTGTGCAAATGTTTTACCGTGACTTACCCCTTTGTTGGTTTCCTTTCATTATGTTCTTGTGTATATAAACTCTTCGTTGCTTTTAGTGCGTTTTAAATGTATGCATGAAGTAAATATTTATTCATTTGATGCACACAAACACCAACACTATTTGCACACACTGTGAGTGAAAAAGGGCCCTATACCCGGGTTCATGGGAGCATAAGGAGTGGAGGTGAATCTGTGATCATGCTAGGTCTCCGACTTGCTTGATTAAAGTGAACCCTCATCTAGAGCTTTTCTCTTTGAAAACCTATTGTTGCTAGTAGTCCCTACTGCTACAATATGTTCTTCAAAGGGGATGATACCTCTAGAAACCATCAAGAGAGATATAACTACCTTGGGGATTGTTGCTAAAAGCCTAGTTAGTTCTCTCCCTTATAGGTCCTTTAAATAGGGGCACGAAGCAAACACGCTGCGTGCCATTTTTCACACTGCCATGCATGAGTATCATATACCCTTTTGCTTATGTTCGGTAAATATTGTCATACTGTGTACATTCCCGCATTGTGTCTTTTGCATAGGCATCGCATATGGGTTCTGTCTTGATCCCTTCTGTAAACAAACCAACGGAGGGTCCGTGTCGCCTTCTTAAAAACGTGCGTTGGGGCATTCTGCTACCCCTAGACGTCGTATCTAAGAAGGGGACAAATTCCCCGGACCCCCGCTTTTCTAGATTGCATCTGTGTCATATGCATTCCATCATGCATTCATCCATCCCACCCATGATAGATGTCGGAGTTTTGATTCGCACTAGATTTTATTTCACTTTAGTAAAACATGGGATCAAGTCAAAAGCCTTCGTTTAAAAAGAGGTTCTATCAAGTCAAAATCAAGAGCTTAGAGGTCACTAGTTTACGAGAGTTGGGGCAATTAATGGGTCAACTTCAACGGCAAGCCTTCCGCAAAGCCTATGGTAAGCATTTGGGACCTAGCTAGGGTAGAAGTCTCCATGGAACCAATTGCCTTCCTCGCCCAGTATTATGATCAGCCGTTGAGGTGCTTCATCTTTGGGACTTCCAGCTATCACCAATGGTGGAAGAATTTGAAGAGATCCTAGGATGTCCTCTAGGGGAAGGAAACCATACCTCTTCTCAGGGTTCTACCCCTCATTGGCCAGAATTTCTAAAAAAGTCCAAATCTCGGCGCAGGAATTAGACCGCCAAAGGCAAGTCGAAAATGGGGTGGTCGGAATACCGAGAAAATATTTGGAGGTAAAAGCAAGAATCTTGGCAGATAAAGGCGAGTGGACCCCATTCATAGATATTCTCACACTGTTGATTTTCGAGGGAGTCCTCTTTCCAAATGTGGATGGGTTGGTGGACCTGGAAGCGATCGACGTTTTTCTCGCCTATCATAACCACAAGGAAAGTCCGGTTGTCGCTATGCTAGCCGACCTATATGACACCTTCGACCGAAGATGTGAAGAAAGCAATGCAAGGATTGTTTGCTGTACTCCAGCTCTCTATGTGGGGCTGGTTTCACACCTTTTTCTCCAAGAAGGTAGGCCCGTCTATCCGCTACAAGGTTACCACTCGTGCGTCGAAAAAGGAAAGGCGAATTGGGACCAACTCTTGGCTAGCATGGGGGGGCGTCTGTTAATTGGTTCCCTCGCTAGAAGGAAGGAAGAATCAAGATTCTATCTTCATGCGAAGGATGTCCAAATGTTCCCTTGATGGGAACAAGGGTTGTATTAATTATAATCCCGTTCTCGCCATAAGACAGCTTGGCTACCCCATGAGAGGAGCGCCATTAGACGAAAGCATCACGCCTTTCATCGCACGGGGTTTTAGTGACCACAACGCGAGGGTACTCCAAGGAGTTCGCAAGGCATGGGATGCGGCGTGAAGAAAGGACAGAGAGCTTAGGGGAAGCAGTAATGGGATCATCGGCGGCTATCATAAGTGGCTGAGAGTCCGAACACAAGGATTGGATTGGCTCCCAAATCTAAAGACTGTGAGGGACGATGAGGTTAAAGCTTCGGAAGAAAGTGATGAGGTACAAGCCCTAAAGGCAGAGCTTGAAAGAGCCCGAGTAGTCGAAGAGAAGTTCAAGTCCATAGCCATCAAAGTTTGAAAAGAGTATGATGAACTAAGGGACGTCAATATGGCCACCGCTGAAGCCTTGGAACGAGAAACCAAGAAGGCCCGAAAGGAAGAACACGTGCAAGAAAAGTTTTGAGGGCTTTATAGGGCAGCAATAGTAAGCTCAAGCTCCGAAGAGGTGAAAGGAATCATCACGGTTCAAAGGCATGATCTTGAAGGACGAGCTAAAGGCTTACCTTAGGTCGAAAAGAAATTTGTCCCAACAGTTAAGCGAGACTGAAGGGAATATGTGGGCCGTCATCGATGAGTGCAAAGAGAAGCTAAATCTAGCGGCGACTCACGAGCAAAGGCTAGAGGATGAGTACGCCAAGATATCAGCAGAAAGCGAAGCAAGGGAGAGGGTAATTGATTCATGGCACCAAGAGGCAACAATATGGACGGACCGATTTGCTCTTACTTTGAACAGGAGTCAAGAACTTCCCCGATTGCTAGCCAAGGCCAAAGCAATGGCGGACACCTACTCCGCCCCCAAGAAGATCCACGGACTTCTGAGCTATTGTCAACAGATGATAGACTTAATGGACCATATGATTAGAAACCGCTAGGAAGTTTGTATTGTCGCTCAGATCTTGACTAGTTATAACTTTTTGAATAAAATGAGTTTATCCCACGTTTTTACTCCAAAAATCAGTGCGAATCAAGTCACTCCCGCATTTTATCTCTAGCATGCATTGTATGTTGGTCTCGTCCTTTGTCACGGGAAGCCGGAAGGTCCATATCACCTTCTTAATTGTACACATGGGGCACTGCGCCCCCAAATGCACAAGTAAGAAGAGATAATTTTCCGGGCTCTCGTGTCCGTAAAATGCATTCATATCATGCATCGCATAAGCATCTCTTCATAACATCATAATGGACATATCCTGCATTTGTCCGTTATCATATTCCAGCCTCACATTTTGCATGAGTCATGGCATCATCATGCATATGCGTTCAACAAACTTTTTGATCTGCAAAATTGCATACCATTTGTTTTCATGTTTGCTCATCCTTGCGTTTTCCTCTACAAAACAAAAACAAAAAAGGGGGAAGCGTGAAACTTCACACTACATTCTTAGTTTCATGTGTTAGGCACCACGAGCCAACCGTGTTGGGATCATAAACCCGTTTCACTTAAAAACAAAATAATTGAACATGGTACCTAATGCATTGTTAACTAGGAAATGGTGTTTCTTCGGGCATCTCAATTTCATAATTACATTTTCTGTGCATAAGCTTAAAGTATGCCCGAGTCATTCATCCCTATGAAATGTTGTTGAAGTATTGGCGATCAGAATTGCCATTCCTTGGATTATAGGGTTGAACCAAGCTCATGCTTTTACAAAAAGGTTCATCAAGTCAAGTTGAAATATGGAAGTAACCGTCTTGCAAAATTGGGGCAAAAGATGAATCGAGTCACATCACTGCTTCGTCTACTGCCAAAGATATTTAGGATTGTTTATGTCCTTGTTACTTCCAGTTTCACCTTGACAAAGATGTCATGGACCATGTTGAAAATCTAAATTGATTCAACCCCATATCCTGCGTAAAAATTCGCAATACTTCAACTGTACATCATTCGCATACATCCATGCTTTTCATTGGTTGCATTGCTCATTGCATTCTTTCCTTGAAAAATAAAATAAAATAAAATAAAATGAACTTAATCATTGTTATCAAAAAGAAAAGGATACGCTTTACGACACCCTTACCGAACTCGTGCTAGAGCTAGAGTAATGGGTGAAGTAGAGGAGATACAAGAGAAGATGAAGGCCGACATGGAGGCCATTAAAGAGAAAATGGCCACAATGAGGGAGGCCATGATGAGCGTGAAAAAGATAATGGAAACCAATGCGGTTGCAATTGCCGCTACCAGCGTTGTTGCTAAGGTGAACCTGATGTCCCCATCCGGCATCAATCAAATGAATCATCCAACCTCAGATATGGTAGGCAAAGATTTGGGAAGTACGGATGACCCCATGATGTGCAAATTCAAAACGAGCACGCCTTCCCATCATATGGCTTGCCTCCCAACTATACACCACCCAATGTGGCGTACACTCCCAATAAGAATGTCAATAACTCCACTCCTATACCCATTGAAAGCCAGCAACCCCAAACTGATCATGCACATGTCTCTTAAACTGTGGAAGAGACCCATGAAATTCCCCATCACAATCTAGCCGACTTCGAGCCTTGGCTCGGATATACCACTGAAGGGCAAGCAGTTGGTGGTATACCCCTACAAAACCCTTTGGAGGGCCCTCAGTATCACCCACAACTGCACCTCTTGCATTCCACAGCGGTTAAAAACCCTCATGACTATGGCAGGAATGGGAAAGTTGGATCATCTAGAGGAAAGGCTCAGGGCCATTGAAGGAGGTGAAGATTATGCCTTTGCTAACCTAGAAGAGTTGTTCCTAATACCCAAACATGGTCATTCCCAAGTTCAAGGTGCCGGACTTTGGCAAGTACAAGGGGACTACTCGCTCCAAGAACCATCTAAAGATGTACTGTCGGAAGATGGGGGCATACGCAAAAGATGAGAAACTGCTGATACATTTTTCCTGAGAAAGTCTTACTAGGACAACTGTCGCCTGGTATACTAACTTAGGAACCTTCTTGAGTCCATTCTTGGAAGGACCTAATGGTTGCCTTCATTAGGCAGTGTCAGTACAATTCTGATATGGCTCCGGATAGGATGCAACTACAAAAAGTGTGCAAAAAGGGGGCACGAATCTTTCAAAGAATACGCCCAAAGATGGAGAGACTTGGCAACTCAAGTAGCACCCCCAAAAACAGAGAAAGAGATTATCACAATGATAGTAGACACGTGACCGGTGTTCTACTATGAAAAATGGTGGGTTACACACCTTCAAGTTTTACAGATTTGGTCTTCGCCAGTGAAAGGATCAAAGTGGGTCCGAAAAGAGGCAAATTTGATCATCCTACTAGGACGACTGAGAAAACTGGGGCAAATGAAGAGGGTGAGAAAGAGGGAGAAACCCATGCTGTGACTGCCATTCCTGTACGGCCAAGTTTCCCACCAACCCAACAATATCTTTACTCAGCCAATAACAAACTTTCTCCTTACCCACCACCCAGTTATCCACAAAGGCCATCCCTAAATCAACCACAAAGTCTGTCTACCGCACTTCCAATGACGAAGACCACCTTTAGCACAAACCAAAAAAAAAAAAAAAAAAAAAAACACCAACAAAAAGGAATTTTGCAGCAAAAAGCCTGTAGGGTTCACCCCAAATTCCGTTTTCATATGCTAAACTTGATCCCATATCTACTTGATAATTCAATGGTAGCCATAACCCTAGCCAAGGTTCATCAACCTCCATTTCTCCAAGAATACGACTCGAACGCAACGTGTGCTTGTCACGGAGAAGCCCCGGGGCGTTCCATTGAGCATTGTAGGGCTCTGAAGCGTAAGGTGCAAGGTCTAATTGATACGGGCTGGCTGAAATTTGAGGAGAATCGCTTGTTGAATCCTAACATTAACAAGCAACACCATACATGGGGCAATTCTGGAAGCTGTTGTTATGACTCATCAGGATTTTCAAGTTTATGCCATAAACCACAGCTACAATGTTAAATGAAATGGATAAAGTTGATATCTTTGTCCCTCATCCTCTCACAAACGCATGTTTGCTTATTCAACTTTCACCGGAATGTGGGTGTAAGCCATTGGTCTGTTTGCTCAAGCAACCTGCACTCCTGAGTGTTGACTTCCAAGACCGTTCAATCAGAGATTACTCATCTTGCACGTTGGTGGGGGTGCCGTAAAACAACGAGCAAAGTTCAAAACAAATAAGTTTCAAAATAAAAAATAAAAAGGCATTTGATTGACTGTGTTTTCAAGTAAAAATATAGACGTTCATGTGACCTCATTTTGTCTTTTTAGAGAGAAGTGAGTTATCAAGAATAGGATGTTGGACAAATGGCCTCAGTTACCTTAAGAAAAAGGGGGGTTGAATGACTATTCCCCAATTGAGCTATCAATCTCTCTTTTCGGATTAACAATGCACACAGGGATAACCCTTCCCTTGTGTTCAGGAATCCTCTACAACAAGAGACCCACGGTCTCTTAATCCCTTTTCAGAAATAAGAAGAAGAGAATAAGAGGTCTCTCGTAAAAGAGGTAGATTGTAAAATGAAGATCAATCAAAAATTCCTTATTGAATAAGCAAGTGGTTGACCAAGGAATCTTTTTGAGAGGATAAGACATTTCAGTTCAGAAAAACTCTTGATCTTTCGAGAGGATAAAACTGTTTGGGCAATGAAAACTCTCTTTAAAACATTTGAGTGGCCATTCATAAAACATTTGAATAGATATGTCTCTTGGAAATTATTTTCTGAAAATCCCCTCTGGTAATCAATTACAAGACTTATGTAATCGATTACAGGTTTTAAAAATTTGAATTAAAACATTTTCAAACTGCTGGTAATCGATTACCAGAGAGCAAATCTCAATTTGAAAGGATAGAATTCCTTGGTCAAACCTTTTGCTTCTTCAGTTTGGAAACTTCTTCCTAAGATTCTAGAGATCAACTTGATCATATATCTTGATTTTCTTGGATTCTTGTCTTGAATAAAACTTAGAAGCACTTGATCTTTTAGCATCATCAAGACATCAAAACATCTTGCTTCTACATAGGAGTCATTTGACTTAATCCATCAACTGAAAGATCCTTCAACTATTTCTCGTCCTTGGAAAATTCTTTTTGCAAGAATCAACTGCTTCTTTCATTCTTCCTCACTACGAGGTCGTGAAAACAAGACAACACTTGGTACCTCTAAGCCCTACACTGGGGCAACGAAAGACACCATGCAAAAACCTCAAGCGAACCTAGGGGCAGATTAGAAGTTCTCACCCAATAGGTTCCCTCCTACAAGGTCATGACGAAAGACAACGATTGGTACCTCAAAGCCTTACACTGGGGCAATGAGGGGCATCGTGCATGAGCCTCAAGCGAACATAGGGGCAGATCAAAAGTTCTCACCTGTCGATGTTTTTAAAAGAAAAGGGGGGACAAACCCTAGGATTTCAATGGATTGATCAAACATCAAACGACTCCATTGCCGTCACTCCAAAATGGTCAAGTGACTAAATCAAACAGAACACACACTCTGAGGGAGTTCCCGGAGAGATTTGCAAAAAAGGATAGGATGAGGTTACATGAATTATCACCTCTTTCAAAAGGACAATCAATCTGTGTTTTCCAAAAAAATTAAATCAAAATCAAAATCACAAAATAGGGAAAGAATGTCATGAACATTATACAACTTTCCATTACATTGCATTGTTTCATATGAAGTTCGCATTTACCAAATTTCATGACAAAGGTTGCATGCATCTGCATCCCTAAAAATAATGTTAACTGCATAGATTTCCTACATCTAATGTCCAAATCTTGTGGATTTGGGATGACCGGCCCTCTCGATGAGTCGATCTCTTGCTTTCTCATAAGGGTGGACCCTTGGGTACTTGTACCTATCACCTTGAGAGGACTACATGTCCTCGCCATCAGAGGACCTCATGTCCTCGCCTTGAGAGGGCTACACGCCCTCACCTCCAGAGGACTACATGTCCTCGCCTTGAGAGGGCTACACGCCCTCACCTTGGGTACTTGTATCTATCACCTTGAGAGGACTACATGTCCTCGCCATCAGAGGACTGCATGTCCTCAACTTCAGAGGGCTTCACGCCCTCGCCATCAGAGGACTACACGTCCTCGCCTTGAGAGGGCTACACGCCCTCATCTTGGGTACTAGTTACCCTCACCGTTGAGAGGACTACACGTCCTCGCCTTGAGAGGACTACATGTCCTCACTGTTGAGAGGACTACACGTCCTCGCCTTGAGAGGGCTACACGCCCTCACCTTGGGCACTAGTTACCCTCACCATTGAGAGGACTACACGTCCTCGCCTTGAGAGGGCTACACGCCCTCACCTTGGGTACTAGTTACCCTCACCTCTAGAGGACTACACGTCCTCGCCTTGAGAGGACTACACGTCCTCACCATCAGAGGGCTGCACGCCCTCACCTCTAGAGGACTACATGTCCTCGCCTTGAGAGGGCTACACGCCCTCACCTTGGGTACTAGTTACCCTCACCGTTGAGAGGACTACACGTCCTCGCCTTGAGAGGACTACACGTCCTCACCATCAGAGGGCTGCACGCCCTCACCTCCAGAGGACTACACCTCCTCGCCTTGAGAGGGCTGCATGCCCTCACCTTTAGAGGGCTACGTGTCCTCATTTTCAGTGTGCTCGACATCCACACCTTAAAAGAATTTAAGGTCCTCAGCCCTTAAATGCTTAACCGAGACTTGCACTTCCGGTTAAGGAGCCAGTAGTTTCCTTTTAACGGTTCCTGGGCCACCCCCTGATATTGGAGGAGGGCCAACTGTGCAAGCACAACCAGAGAGGGAGGCTATCACACAGCTATTATGCATACCGGGGCAAGATTTCACCCGGGCCACTGCAAAGAGACGAGTGTGGATCATGCGCACCAACATGACCACTCTTACACAGATATAGATGACATTGCTACTTAGCAACATTCTGCCCAGCGACCGCAATGCCAATCTCCCCCTGCAAAAGTATCAGTTGGTCTGTGTCGTCCCGACATGGGTAAGTATGCATATGGTTCAACTGATTTCTGATGCCATCTATTGTTTGCGGGGATCGCACCCACAAAGACACCCAGTGGACCTGAAAAAGTCAAACAGGGCCCTGGGGTTTTCAGCTCTGGTTACGGGCCTCTATCAGTCCTACAGGGTGCCCGTACCCCCCCGGCAAGGTCACGTCATCATAGGTAAGTATGCACATCGCTCAACTGATTTCTGATTTTATCAATTGTTTGCAGGGATCGCACCTGCAAGACACCCAGTGGACCCGAAGAAGTCCAACAGGGTCTTGGAGTTGTCAAGCTCTAATTACGGGTCTCTGTCAGTTCTACGGAGTACCTGTCACCTCCAGCAAGGGCATCATGCCCCCTACTGATCGAGCTTTCATCAAGAAGTACTGCGTCCCCAGGCAGGCGCAGGGCGAAACACCACAGCAACATTGGGATGGCCGGTAGCGGGCAATAGACACACCGCCACCACCTCTAAAGTTCACCTCAGCTCATCCATAAAAAGGTTAGAGTGTTGCCTACGACACATGGCCGACCAGTAGGCGACCAAGTCCAAAGCCAAAGGTAAGCGAAGTACTAGGTCCGTGACCAACAAGTCATAAGGCGTCCAGCTAAAGACGTTAAAGAAGCGCTACTAGGAGGCAACCTAGTACCTTTTGAATCTATGCTTGTTATTTGATCACTTTTCATAGTAAGACACACCTAGTTGCTCATGATCCTAGGAATTTAAATAAAACGAGCACAAGCTCGGAAGGTAGTCATACCTCACAAAATATATATATGTATGTCTAGGTAGCAAGATACCTTAGATATGCATGTATGTAGCAAAAAGATACCTCACAAAATATATATATGTATGTTTAGGTAGCAAGATACCTTGGATATGCATGTATACAACAAAAATACCTTACAAAACATATATATGTATGTTTAGGTAGCAAGATACCTTGGATATGCATGTATATAGCAAAAATACCTCGCAAAAATATACACATGTTTAGGTAGCAAAATACCTCATGAAAAAAAAGAGAGAAGAAAAAAAAAAAACAAACAAGAAAAAGAAATAAACAAAAAAAAAATCATTATAGAAAAGAAAAAAAATGAAATGAATGAAATGGAAAAGAGAACAAAAAGGAAAAGAAGAAAGCAAGTAAGGAAAAAGGAGAAAAAAGAAAAAATAAGTTGTCAAGCTGAAAAACCAACATGCTTTTGAAAAGAGACGATTTCCAACTTTTCTTTGAAAAAAATTCATTCATTGATCATAACCAATTTTTGGAAAATGTGTATACACCTGAAGGGTGAATGCTGTGAAGATTTTCCCAGACGCCCGAAATGGACTCGGATGAATGCACAAATTGATAAAAGAACATATTTTGGAAACGTTGGGTTGACTAAAATAGAGGAAATGAATCCTGAACCCTAGCATCACATGACCATAAAGATTTGACACTTGAGTGTCCGCATAGGTGCATGCATGACCAGTTTTGCATAAAGTTTCCAAATCATCATTTTTGCATTTGTGTCATGGAAATAATGTGGGGCATCCCTTTTTATCCTTGAACCAAACCAAACCCCGACATGTATCATGTCTAGCCATTCTACAAACCTTGAGCCAAAATCCTGACTCACCATGAACCTTGACCTAGGGTGAGAATGTCAATCCTTACCCTCGGGAGCAAAAAAGAAAAGAAGGGAAATTTCCAATCAAAGAGAAAGTCAAAAAGAAAAGAAAGAAAATTCCCAATCAAAGAGTGGGAGAAAGCAAAAAGAAAAAGAAAGAAAATTCCCAACCAAAGAATAGGAGAAAGTAAAAAAGGAAGGAAAGGAAGTTCTTGATCAAAGAACTAGAAGAAATGTGCAGAAAGGTCTTTTGACCGGACAATATCTGGACAATACAGAATTGTCACCAAATGAACAAAAAAGGAAGGAAAGGAAACCACGACCTAAAATGGTCTTCTCCCTTTAGTTACCAACCAAAATCCCGTGCGCTAGCGACCCTTTTTTTCTCGCCCCGCACTAAACAAAAAAACAGAAAAAGAAAAAGCCAAAAACACACAAAAACCGAAAGAAAAAACCACCAAAAGAACCCATTCCCAAGGGAAGCCCTATTGATCCATGATCACGCATGTAATTTTTGATTTGATAGGAAATAATTTGCAAAGTCAAGTCATGACATATCTATGGTTCGGAATTAGGATGAAACACTTACCTGTGCGAGATTGATACACTTTGAGTGGATTTCTTCTATTTTTGTCGAACCTAGTGTTTCCTCTAAATGGTCATTTAGAAACGAAATGCTAACATCCAAAATCTCATTTATGGTTATGGGAGATTTCATCAGCAGACTCTCCTTCCCCGGTAGACGCATTGTTTTTCACTCAAAAAAGCATATGCTGCTCTAAATCAGTTGGAATATTTGTCTCTTTGCTAAAGCATGTTTGCATTTTAGTGGAGAAAACACTGAGACTTTTTCAAGTCTCACAAGTTATCCAGAACTACGTAGGTCTGAGTTCCTCATTGGAGGATACGTAGGAGCAAGAGCCTCGCTTTTGTCGACCACACCGCCTTTTGTTGCCATGACCCAAGAGCTGGTAGCCCGCGGAGACACCTTACGGTTATCCGCACCTCGTCATTCAGTCACCCCAAGTGTGATTGACGAGCAGAGGCCAATATGGTCATCTGCGCCCTTTCTGGAGATGTCAGCATTTTCCGATGGAGACTTTTCAAGTCTCACAAATTATCTAGAACTACGTAGGTCTGAGTTCCTCATTGGAGGATACGTAGGAGCAAGAGCTTTGCTTTTGTCGGCCGCCCCATAATCTTTGTCATACTGACCCTGAGGTCATGTGACGCGCACCCTTTTGTCATCCAGAGCAGATGACAAGCAGAGACCAAGTTTGGTCATTCTGCACCCATGATACGCGGAGATACCTTACGGTTATCCGCACCCTTTTGTCATCCAGAGCAGATGACAAGCAGAGACCAAGTTTGGTCATTCTGCACCCATGATACGCGGAGATACCTTACGGTTATCCGCACCCTTTTGTCATCCAGAGCAGATGACAAGCAGAGACCAAGTTTGGTCATTCTGCACACATGATACGTGGAGATACCTTACGGTTATCCGCACCCCTTTGCCATTCAGACACAGTTGTGTCCGATGGCACGCAGAGACCAAGTTTGGTCATTCTGCACCCATGATACGCGGAGATACCTTACGGTTATCCGCACCCTTTTGTCATCCAGAGCAGATGACAAGCAGAGACCAAGTTTGGTCATTCTGCACACATGATACGCGGAGATACCTTACGGTTATCCGCACCCTTTTGTCATCCAGAGCAGATGACAAGCAGAGACCAAGTTTGGTCATTCTGCACCCATGATACGCGGAGATACCTTACGGTTATCCGCACCCTTTTGTCATCCAGAGCAGATGACAAGCAGAGACCAAGTTTGGTCATTCTGCACACATGATACGCGGAGATACCTTACGGTTATCCGCACCCCTTTGCCATTCAGACACAGTTGTATCCGATGGCACGCAGAGACCAAGTTTGGTCATTCTGCACCCATGATACACGGAGATACCTTACGGTTATCCGCACCCTTTTGTCATCCAGAGCAGATGACAAGCAGAGACCAAGTTTGGTCATTCTGCACCCATGATACGCGGAGATACCTTACGGTTATCCGCACCCTTTTGTCATCCAGAGCAGATGACAAGCAGAGACCAAGTTTGGTCATTCTGCACACATGATACGCGGAGATACCTTACGGTTATCCGCACCCCTTTGCCATTCAGACACAGTTGTGTCCGATGGCACGCAGAGACCAAGTTTGGTCATTCTGCACCATGATACGCGGAGATACCTTACGGTATCGCACCCTTTGTCATCCAGAGCAGATGACAAGCAGAGACCAAGTTTGGTCATTCTGCACCCATGATACGCGGAGATACCTTACGGTTATCCGCACCCTTTTGTCATCCAGAGCAGATGACAAGCAGAGACCAAGTTTGGTCATTTTGCACCCATGATACGCGGAGATACCTTACGGTTATCCGCACCCTTTTGTCATCCAGAGCAGATGACAAGCAGAGACCAAGTTTGGTCATTCTGCACCCATGATACACGGAGATACCTTACGGTTATCCGCACCCTTTTGTCATCCAGAGCAGATGACAAGCAGAGACCAAGTTTGGTCATTCTGCACCCATGATACGCGGAGATACCTTACGGTTATCCGCACCCTTTTGTCATCCAGAGCAGATGACAAGCAGAGACCAAGTTTGGTCATTCTACACACATGATACGCGGAGATACCTTACGGTTATCCGCACCCCTTTGCCATTCAGACACAGTTGTGTCCGATGGCACGCAGAGACCAAGTTTGGTCATTCTGCACCCATGATACGCGGAGATACCTTACGGTTATCCGCACCCCTTTGCCATTCAGACACAGTCGTGTCCGTTGGCACGCAGAGACCAAGTTTGGTCATTCTGCACCCATGATACGCGGAGATACCTTACGGTTATCTGCACCCTTTTGTCATCCAGAGCAGATGACAAGTAGAGACCAAGTTTGGTCATTCTGCACACATGATACGCGGAGATACCTTACGGTTATCCGCACCCCTTTGCCATTCAGACACAGTCGTGTCCGTTGGCACGCAGAGACCAAGTTTGGTCATTCTGCACACATGATACGCGGAGATACCTTACGGTTATCCGCACCCCTTTGCCATTCAGACACAGTCGTGTCCGTTGGCACGCAGAGACCAAGTTTGGTCATTCTGCACCCATGATACGCGGAGATACCTTACGGTTATCCGCACCCTTTTGTCATCTTTTGTCATCCAGAGCAGATGACAAGCAGAGACCAAGTTTGGTCATTCTGCACACATGATACGCGGAGATACCTTACGGTTATCCGCGCCCCTTTGCCATTCAGACACAGTCGTGTCCGTTGGCACGCAGAGACCAAGTTTGGTCATTCTGCACCCATGATACGCGGAGATACCTTACGGTTATCCGCACCCTTTTGTCATCCAGAGCAGATGACAAGCAGAGACCAAGTTTGGTCATTCTGCACACATGATACGCGGAGATACCTTACGGTTATCCGCACCCCTTTGCCATTCAGACACAGTCGTGTCCGTTGGCACGCAGAGACCAAGTTTGGTCATTCTGCACACATGATACGCGGAGATACCTTACGGTTATCCGCACCCCTTTGCCATTCAGACACAGTCGTGTCCGTTGGCACGCAGAGACCAAGTTTGGTCATTCTGCACCCATGATACGCGGAGATACCTTATGGTTATTCGCACCCATTCTTTTGCTATCTGTAAGACAGAACGCTTGATAGCATGCAGGGGCTGACACGGTCTTCTGCACCGTTTGTTCCTCCGGGAACAACAAAGTCATTTGCATGTGGAGATTTTATGGTCACCCGCGACTCTCGCCAAGTTGAGAGGAACGAAATTAGTGTCTTATCTTTACTTTTCTTTTATCTCCAATAAAAGACAAGTAAAGAGGGGCAACTGTCATACCCTAATTTCGTCCGGGGACCTTTGCTTGATGACATGCGACCATTCTTTTGTCCTTGTGAGGTGCTTGGCACCCGTCATTAGGCAATTTATGAAATTCCAGGACATGCCGAAAAACCAAAAAAATATTGATGCACAATCCGTAAGTTTCCGTGACACACCGGAAATCAAATGGAAGCATCGTTGCATAATTAAGTGAGGTTCCGTAACATTCCGTAGGTCAAAAAGGGGATGATTATGTAATCCGCAAGGTTCCGTAACATTACGGAAAGAAAACAAGTATCGTTACGAAATTCGTAAGTTTCCGTAACTTTACGAAAAAAGAATCACCAAAAAACAGCAGAGGGGGGTGTACTTAGTAAAAATGGGGGTGCAAATAGCACCCAGGCCCACTTGGGCCCTCCAGAAGATTCCTCCAGAAGGCGGTTGCTTCTGGAGGAAGCAACCCTGCTCGCCTGGGCGAGCTGAGCTCGCCTGGGCGAGCTGGGCGGCAACCACCTCCCCTATTTTGCTATAAATAGGGGAGGAAATGAAGAAGGAAGGGATCCCAGCCCCTTAGGCACTTCTCTCTCTGTTGAATTTGCTTGGAAAAATTGTTCCCGTGAAGAAAATCTAAGCCGAGGCGCTTCCGAAACGTTTCCGTAACGTTTTCCGTGAGGAATTTCGCAAAGATTTCAATCGTTCTTCGACGTTCTTCATTCGTTCTTCATCGTTCTTCGATCTTCAACGGGTAAGTACCTCGAACCAAGCTTTTCGATTCATTCGATGTACCCGTAGTGGTCCACATTGTGTTTCGTGCATTTTTATTCTCATTTTGTTTACTTTTTATACCCCCTGTTGACGTGCTTAAGCCATTTTACTTAAGTCGTTTCTCGCTTAACTTAAAAATAAAATAAATTTCCACCGAACGTTTGAATTGTATTATCCACTAACTTCGGTTAAAATAAATTCCGACCGTTCGGTCATGCCGTAACCACGTTGAAAATCAAAAAAGAGGTAAAAAATAATATAATAATCAAAAAGACATCTTTTAGTAAAATAAAGCGGAAAATCAATCGGACGTTTTCTCTTTGGGATTTCTCATTCTTAATCGAATTGATTAATAACTAAGGTGAAACTAAGGCTAAAATCAACTCGCCTTGTCAAGCTCGTCCACAAAAATAGGCTTTTGAAGTTTGTCATTTCAATTTCTCTCTAAGTAAAATGGATCATTTTTAAGGTCCAACGCCTTAAAATGATCACCACTTAAGTAAAAAAGAATCATTTGATAGAAAGAACTACGTAGGTCTGAGTTCCTCATTGAGGATACGTAGGAGCAAAAGCCCCGCTTTTGTCGACCACCCCAAAGAGATCGTTAATGGTCCAATGCCTTAACGTTTCTCTCCTTTCAAAAACAAGAGATCGTTAATGGTCCAACGCCTTAACGTTTCTCTCCTTTCAAAATCAAAAGACCGTTTAATGGTCCAACACCTTAAATGACCTTTTGTTCAATAAAAACATATTTTGCAAAAAAGACAAAAACAAACTTAACCAAACACTTTGTTCCAAAAGAACTACGTAGGTCTGATTTTCTCATCCCAAATTGAGGAATACGTAGGAGCAAAGGGAAACACCCTTGTCGACCACAAAAAAGGAAAAAATATAAAAAGGGTATAAAGGATATAAGAACATAAAAGGGAACATAAAAATCAAAGTCATGTTTGCACATTCGATTAAAGGCTGCCGTCCCTTGGGACGGGCGTGTGGGGTGCTAATACCTTCCCCGTGCGTAAATACAACTCCCGAACCTTTCACTAAAAAGTTCGTAGATCTCGTCTTTTCCGGTTTTTCCGACGTTTTCCCCAAATAAACGTTGGTGGCGACTCCGCGCGTATTCCTTTCGTGGAACACGCATCCCGCGAGTCTCGCGTCGCCCTCCCTCCGAAGGGTAGGTTGCGACAGGTGGGTATTTCGAAATAAACTTGACAAATTAGGCATCATAGTAAGAAACAAGGATAGATTGGTTGCAAAAGGGTATAACTAAGAAGAAGGTATTGACTATGATGAAACTTATGCTCAAGTTGCAAGGTTAGAAGCCATTAGGCTGCTGCTTGCTTTTGCATGTATCATGAATTTTAGATTATTCCAAATGGATGTGAAGAACAACCTTCTCAATGGTCACATTGAAGAAGAGGTATATGTAGTACGAACATCCTAATCATGTCTATAAGTTGAAAAAAGCTTTGTATGGTTTGAAACAAGCACCAAGATCGTGGTATGAGAGATTGAGCAGTTTTCTAATTGAGCAATCTTTTACTAAAGGAGAAGTTGATGAAACATTGTTTATCAAGAAAGTAAATAGTGAGTTATTGATTTTACAAGTATATGTTGATGATATAATCTTTGGTGCTACTAATGAAATTTTGTGTAAGGAATTTTCCAGTTGTATGCAGAAAGAATTTGACATGTTTATGATGGGAGAGTTGAACTTCTTCCTTGGACTCCAAGTCAAGCAGATGAAACACGGAACCTTCCTATGTCAAACCAAATATTGTACATAACTAATTAAGAAATTCAGCATGGAAAAGTGCAAAAAAGCATCAACTCCAATGGCAACTTCAACCTATCATGACTTAGATGAGAAAGGTAAATCAGTTTATGAGTCAAGATATAGAGGTATGATTGGTTTACTTCTTTACTTAACTACAAGTAGACCAGACATTATGCTTAGTGTTTGCTTGTGTGCAAGGTATTAGACTAATCCTAAGGAATCTCACTTGATAGCTGTTAAAAGAATAATTAAGTATCTTAAGGGCACAACCAATGTTGGCTTATGGTGTCCTAAAGGTACCTCCTTAAATCTAACTAGGTTTTCAAATTCTGATTTTGTAGGGTGCAAACTAGATAGAAAAAGCACAAGTGGGACATGCCACTTATTAGAAAGTTCTCCCTTATCTTGGAATTGCAAGAAATAAGCTTGTGTAGCACTATCCATTGTAGTAGCTGGGTATATTGCAGCTAGAAGTTGTTGTGCTCAAAGTTTCTGGATGAAACAACAACTTGAAGACTTTGGAGTAATCCTTGATCACATTCCCTTAAAATGTGACAACACATGTGCGATCAATCTAACTAAAAATCTTGTCATGCATTCTAGAACCAAACATATAGAGATAAGACATCATTTTCTTAAAGATTATGTTTCAAAAGGAGATTGCTGCATTGAGTTCATTGATAGTGAGCATCAACTAGTAAACATATTCACTAAACCACTTGCTAGAGATAGGTTCTTCTTTATTAGAAACAAACTAGGCATCTTAGATGAATTTAGCATTGAATGATGTTGTGTTTAGTACATGTAATACGTTTTGAATTGCAATCTATATCTCTTGTTTTCTCTTGAAGTGTCTTAGTTTGTTGATATGTGTTTGTTAAGTCATTTGTGTTTCTGAAAATCACATGTTTACCTTTGATTATTTCATTTTTCTCTGTGTTTTAATCGATTATGCCTCGTATTAATCGATTACTACGTGTTTATTTGTATGATCAGTTTTCAAAACTTTTTATTTTAATCGATTATCCCTAGATTTAATAAATTACCACTGGTTTTTGTGTGTTATCAGTTTTGAAAATCTTTTTGTTTTAATTGATTACCCAGTGTTTTAATTGATTTTCATTTATGTGTTTGTGGTGTTTTGGCTTAAAACTGTCTGTTTTAATCGGTTAACTATCTGTTTAATCAATTACATTCCTTAGAGTAAAAGTTTTATTGGGATTTCATTCTGTTTTAATCGATTACCTAATGTTTTAATTGATTACCATGGCCTTAGGGGGAGTTTTTCTAGCATATTTAATTGATTATGCTTGAATTTTAATCGATTACTTATAGCAGTTTTTGGTTTTGAGTGAAATCTGTTGTGTGTCTGATGTGTGTAATCTGTTACATCTTTTTGTCTTCACTTTATCAACCACCATTATTTCTGCATTTACTTCCGCCACCAACCTCAGCCAACCAGAATGACCCAACCTCTCTATAAAAGGCAACCCTAACCCATCCATAAATCACACCAACACCTCCTTTAAACACCCATCTCTAATCCCAACCTTATTTTGCTTCCAAACCCTATGTCTCCTTTCCAAAAATGTTGAGCAACCCATCCAGAGCTCAGAAGAAAGCCAAAACCTCTAAGAGGAAGCAGGGTGAATGCTCACAAGCTACTTTCAATAGGTTGGATACATGGTTCACCGACGGAAGCAAGAAGAATGACTATAAGATGATTTACATTGTGAAGAATGTGAGAATACCCCAAGTATCTAGACTTGGAATGGTTTTATCAGCAAGGGTTTAACTTCCCTAATTTGTGGAAGCATAAGGTTTGTCCAAACTAGTGCAGATGAAAGGAACATTTTATTCGGAACTAGTGAAAGTCTTCCACACTTGTGCACGCATCGACCTAGAAGGTAATATCTTTTCTACTGTTAATGGAGTAGAAATGGTTACTGAAGCTGAAGTATAGAAGGAAGTAGTCGGGCTGGACATGGGTGGAGTCCACAAATTCGAAGAAACAACTGATGGGTACAACAAGATGCAGACCTATAGGGGAATGCTTCTCGACCTAACAAGGAATTTGAGGAATCTCCTAGGAGTAGGTGGTCTAAGAACAGAAGACAGAATGCTTGTGAACCTCATTACCTACATTCTCACTCGGAGGTCAAGTAATCACACTCAGGTAACTGACGATGATCTGTAGATTGTGTATGGTCTGAAATTTGGTATCAAGATGAATTGGGTACTTTTGATTGAAGACATATGTTAAAGAGTCGTCAGATAGTGGACTACAAATTTCCTTATGTTGTGCTTGCCTCAAGATTCAGTAACTACTTCAATGTCGATGTATCTAATAAGATAATGGATTTTACCAAAGCATCTAGTGAGATTACCGAAAGTCATCTCAAGAAGCTTGGAATGAGATTTGTCGACCATGAGTGGATTATGGATTGAGAGCCACCAGCAGCAAGAAACATGGAACATATGGATGAAGAAGCTGAAGCTCCACAGGAGCCTGGAAATTAATGGAGTCCGTTTGAGTCTCTTATGATTCAAAGGATGGACGTTATGCTTCACCACTATCAAGAGCACTTAGCTAGAGTTCACAACTCACTAGAGAACATCACTACTTAACTGGAAAACATAGAAACAAAGCTGACCCTTAGCAACCACCTTAACCTTGATGAGGATGAGGCTTAGTCATGTTTAAGTGCTTGTTTCTGTTGTTTGTTGGTCTGTTCTGCTTATGTTCTATTGGTCTTTGTTTGTTTTAAAAAGTTATGATATCATTTAGTAGTTTGATGATTATGTTGTAAAATTTTTATATGAATGAAATGCTATGTCTTTTTCCCTTCATATTCTGTTTGTTTTGATTCTATGAATATTTTTTGGCCTTGTTAATGCGAAAAGGGGGAGAAGATGTATTAGCATAGCATAGTGCATTATATTAGCATTTGTTCTTTATATTGCATAAGCATTGTGCAAAGGGGAGAATATATCGCATTAGCATTGCATCATACATTCATATATAACTTTACCTGATGATAATGATGATGATGATATGAATTGATACTTCTCTGAGTGTTAAGAAACTTTTAGGTATGGCTAAGAAAAAGAAAAGTCTCTACTCTTGAGACTCTTCAAATATACTCAATGGCAAAATCAAGTTTGGCATCATCAAAGCCAAAAAGGGGGGAGATTGTTAGAGATAGGGGGAGAAACATGAAGACTTAGCCTTGAAGCTTGAAGAAGAGCTTGAAGAAGTTTTGTCTTTTACATGCCTAACTCTCTTGAGTGGCATTTGTATTGATTGTTTTATTATGTGTTGCATCTTTGTCTCTATCATTTTATATGTGCATCGTGCATCGTCATGTAGGAGTTAGGAGTAGGTTTCTATGATAATTTCTTTTGAAGTTAAAACTCTCTATTTTAATTGATTACAGGCTGATCATAATCAATTACCCAAGTGTTTGAAGCTTGCAGAGAAGTGTCTCGTATCGGTTTAATCGCTTACAGGCTTATCGTAATCAATTACACAGTTTTTTTTAGAAAATGATTGATTCTTTCAAGAGTCTCCGCTTTCATTGATTAATAGTTGATATGATCGATTACTTCTCCCTTAAAAAGTGTTTCAGAAGTGATCAAGAACACTTTAATCGATTACATTAAGGATCTAATCGATTATATTGTTCTTCAAAGTTTTCCATTTTTTGGAAAAACACTTTAATCGATTGAACTGGTAATATAATCAATTACTTCTTTGAAATAATTGATTATATTGTATATTTAATTGATTGCAGGCGGTTATAACCATTTTCTCTATAAATAACCACCTTGTGTTCTCACTTCTAACAAGTTTTAACAACTTTTGAATTAGCTAGAATTATGAGCTGGTATTAGTAAAAGAAAGAAGAGTAGAAAAAAATGCTTAGAAACAATGTGACTCACAACTTTTAATCTTTGATTATGAATATCATATTGTGAAAAGTGAGTTGTGATTCTCTCTTGAGTTCAAGAAGATACTCATTCATTCTAACAAGGTTCTTGCAAAGGATTGATCATGTTGTGTCTATCTTTGACTACTTTTTTGTGTGGTTTACACAATTATTATGCTCATGTACACGACGACGGTCACGGTGTACATAATGCCAGCCTCCTCATCTCCCACGCGGCTTGCTTCCTCATTTGTTGTCCTCCTCCCTTTTCATTTCCGCCCTTCAGTCTTTCTCCTCATCTTTCTTTCTTCTTTTTCAATTTTTTCTCCTCCATCTCTCCTGATCCTACACCTCTTCTTCTTTCTTCTTTCTTCTTCTTCTTTCTTCTTCCTCTATCGCAGCCTCCTTCTTCCTTCCCCTCTACTGTGGTTTGTGACCTCCTTCCCTCTTCCCATCCACTGCAATTGTGGCCTCCTTTCCCCTCCCTCCCTGCCACGGACACAACCTCCTCCCCCTTCCCCTCTGCCACGAGCCCCCCTTCCCCCTCTTGGAACTCCGCCACGGCCTCCTTCGATATGTGTATTTTGTTTTTATGGTTTGTTGCTATTGGTTTCTTCTTCTTCATCATTCCATCTCTTATTCTGTTGGTCTCTCCTATGTTTTGTTGTTAGGGAGAGAGTAAATAAAAATTGAAAACTATGCAGAGATCTTCAGGGTACTTGTACAAGAACCCATTCTCCACCTAGGAGATCTCTGTAACTCCTTTACTGGAAGATTCACAAAAGACCATATCTTAAGCTCAAGATCCTTGCTCAAGATCTGGCACCAAAGATGCTCTTAGGTTATGTGTGGGACTTTAAGTCTGTGGTTGTGGTTCTGAAAGGGATAGAGTACTCACTCCCTTATTACCATTTTCAGGACCAGATAACGAGCCTGACGTCGCCTTCCTCATTCTACATTAATGTTATCAAGACCAAGTGGGGACATGATGATGTGCTCCATGTGGATCACTTCTCTGAGTTCCTGTATTTCTATTGTATGCCAGTTGTACCAAGAGATGGATTCATATCATTAACTTTTGTTTTTAATGCACCCAACCTACATTGTCTTACTATCACTTTGTAATTCTGGTGCATGAGGTGGTCATTAGTTCGAGTCGCATTCGCCATCTATAGATGTTATGATGTCCTCTACTGGATCTGGCTCCTCATCCAAGGATACTGATGTCACTTCTCCTTCTCTGATGTCTTTGTTAACTTATTGGCAAGTGTACTAATTCTTCCAAGTAGTAATTTGAAACGATAAGACCTAGTGTCGAGTCCACAGGGACTTTGACTGTACTCAGGGTTTATATATGTCTAATTTTAAGCAATTAATGAATTGAATTGAATATTTGTAACATGATGACCATAAATGTAAATTTGACATAAATTATACTATAGAGCAGGCATGTGCAAGTGTGAGAGAACAAACACTCGGAGTATTGGAGTGACAGTTGATGCAGACTTACAGGCATATTGGGGGCTCAACCTACCAGAAATACTCTTGATGCAACGTTAATGATTTTTCTCTATTTAATATTATTCCAATTATTACCTACACCCTCTAACATACTCTAGCCATGATTCCTCACATGAGAGAGTCTGTCTTACCTAATTTCACTCCTAATCCCTTAAGAGATACATAAGACAAATTGTATTATGAGCAAAGATGCATAATTTAGGCTAAATAACACCATTCTATCCCTAGAGATGCATCACCTAGATGTTATTTTTAGGTTCTTAAGAAATAAACATTTTACAATGCCTAAACCTTATAACACTACACGAGCATGGGTGATCAAGTCATAAACATGATTGTAAGTACAGAAAAGAGACAATAATATTGAAATAACATTAAATAGATAGTTAGAATCATTACATCAAGAATGTTTGGTTGTTGAGCTCCCAACAATGGGTGGTATAGTCTCTCATTGCCATGAGAGGCTTATAAATACATAAAGGGGCAAAAGGAATGGAAGAAAATGGAGGAAGATGGAGATGAGATGCTCCAAATAAGTGGTTCCCTCCAATTGGTCATGCCCTAGCTCTTACTCTTTGTTGCCTAATTGAATCCCGTCAAGTTCCCTCTTTTTTCTTCCTTAAAACACAACACAATCATGTTTTTATGGTAATGATTATGCTCTAAGCAAAATGTTCAGGATGTAACCAACCACAATAACTGAGATAATTGCATATTTTTCAAACAACTTCAATCTCCACCCCTCAAGTCCACACTTGCCATGGTTTTCATGATGGAATCATGCAAAGAATGCACTCAGAGATAGAAATTGGTTAGCAAGTATGACAGGTATCAAAGAAGATCAACCATGCTTCACTCCTCACAAGGATAGTGTTTCTCTCAAGCACACAAGTGTTTCAGTTACGTGTATTTCATTCAAACAAACTGAAGTTATAATTATCAAATTTGAACGTCATCTCATTCAATGCAATCACACACACAAAATGGATCACTAAGGACTTTATTAGGCTTGTAATATGGTCAGGTTAACAAGGAAATCAAGGTTTTTCTCGGATTCAAACACTTAGATTCTAGGTGAGCATTCACCCATTCCCTCTCTACTTGAAGAATCACTTTTTTGTAACCACGAAACCTTTATTGTCATGACACACTTAACAGCACACAGGGATTCCCTGATATACATTTGCTTTCATTTTTTTTAGGTACTACCAAAGAATGTAGTTTTGGTTTTCTATGTAACTATTACTTATATCCTTGCAACAGAATTTACCCAAGACACTCCACCAAATTTGGAACAAATTTATCTCAATCCATAACTATGCTATCTTATAATCTAAGATAGGGTGCACAACATTAGCATCTGTATTTAGCTCAGGGTTCAATGACAAAATTCATTCACATTTAGAAGCTCAAGAGGTTGCAAGGGATTCAATTATTCATTTAAACCATGATTAGCTATTGGCTAAGGGGCTAAACTTAAAAATAAACAACAAGGCCTTGATCATATCCACATCATGTATGCACTCAAGCAGAACAAGAATCATGCAAAATCGAGAAGATAAAATCAGTCGTTCTCTCGCAATTAAGGTGCACACAACTCATGCGGTAATGCGAAGCATTTAGTTTTTCATCCATAATCTCCTATAATGCAAGCTAACCGACTCACTAACACACATTTAATTCACAACCCATCACTCAACAACAACTCGTGCTCACTCAAAAATCACAAATTCCAAAACATTACTCATCAGTACACACTTTATCTCAGTCATCCAATCGATTCAGCCAAACATGCCTTCAAAAAGTGTCAATTAAACCAAACCCAAAACGTGTCATCAATTGTTGTATATCATGAAAAAAGTAAATTAAAAGTACTAAAAATAACTACAACAAAGAACTGTCATAAATGCATAAAATAAAGAAAATAAAGAGAAGTCCTGATAAAAAGATTGCCTTAATCT
This sequence comes from Glycine max, assembly GCF_000004515.6. Classification (NCBI taxonomy): domain Eukaryota; kingdom Viridiplantae; phylum Streptophyta; class Magnoliopsida; order Fabales; family Fabaceae; genus Glycine; species Glycine max. The sequence goes on from NC_016091.4 coordinate 36,027,587, forward strand.
TGTGAGGTCCATGGGTCCCATGCTCTCTGAGCAGTTGTGACATCGGTTATATAATCATTATCATCTCCAGCCTCTACCACATCATCACCACCAAATAGTCCTATGTCAGCTCCAGCTCCAGAGGCAACCCCCTTGTCATACCCTAATTTCATCCGGGGACCATCCGTTGTTGGGATGCGACCCTCGTTTGACCACTTCGAGGTATTTGGCACCCATCGTTAGGCAATTTGTGAAGTTTCGAGACATGCCGGAAGCCAAAAGAAAAGTGTTGTAGCACAATCCGTGAAGTTCCCTGACATGCCGAAAATTAAAAGGAAGTGTTAGTGCGCAATCCGTAAAGTTCTGTAACGTTCTGGAAGGCAAAAAAGGGATGATTACGTAATCCGTAAGGTTTCGCAACATTACGGAAAGAAAACAAGTATCGTTATGAAATTCGTAAGTTTCTGTAACTTTACGGAAAAAAAAATCACCAAAAAAGGCAGGGGGTGTATTTAGTAAAAATGGGGGTTCAAATAGCAACCAGGCCCACTTGGGCCTTCCAGGATGTTCCTCCAAAAACAACCGCCTTCTGGAGGAAGCAACCTAGATCGCCTGGGCGAGCTGGGTGGCAAGCATCTCCTTCCTTTTCCTATAAATATGGGAAGGAGGGAAGAACAAAAAAGTTCAACCCTCCTGGTATCTGACATTCACTTAAAATTAGAAAGAAAAATTGTTTCCGTGAAGAAAATCCATGCCGAGGCGCTTCCGTAACGTTTCCGTGGGTGATTTCACGAAGATTTTCAACCGTTCTTCGTTTGTTCTTCGTCGTTCTTCGGTCTTCAACTGGTAAGTTCCTGAAATCAAACTTTTCAATTCATTCTATGTACCCTTAGTGGTCCTCATTTGTTTTCACGTGCTTTTATTTTCATTTTATTTACTTTCCATACCCCCTTTTGACGTGCTTTAGTCATTTACTTAAGTATTTTTCTCCCCTAATCAAAAATAAAATAAATTTCCACCGATCATTTGAATTGTAACATCCGTTAATTTCTGTTAAAATGAAATCCGACCATTCAGTCATGCCGTAACCACGTTGGAAACCAAAAAGTGGTAAAATAATAATATAATAATAAAAATATTTTTAGTAAAATAAATCAAAAAAATCAATCGGACGTTTTTCTTTGAGATTTCTCTTTCTTAAATCGAATCGACTAATAACCAAAGTGAAACTAAGGCTAAACTTAATTCATAAACCAAACTTTTGTCATCGCCTAAGAAAGCCATTTTCAAAGGTCCAACGCCTTGAAATGGTCTTTTCTGCTTTTATTGGTTAAATGTAGATTTCTAAAAAGCCTAAAATCAATATGTAACTTTGTTACCTCTTTCAAAAATAAAGAAATCATTAATGGTCCAATGCCTTAATGTTTTCTCACTTTTCAAAAGAATCGAAAGATTGTCTAATGGTCCAACGCCTTAAATGACCTTTCATTCAATAAAAACATATCTTGCAAAAAAGGATAAAAAATAACTTAACCAAAACGCTTTGTTCACAAAAGAACTAGGTAGGTCGGATTTTCTCATCACAATCGAGGAATACGTAGGAGCAAAGGGAAACGCCCTTGTCGACCACAAAAAGATAAAAAACATAAAAAGGCATAAAAAAGACATAAGAACGTAAAAAGGGAAAAGAATATAAATTGAAGTCATATTTGCACATTTGATTAAATGATGTCGTCTCTTGTGACGGACGCGTGGGGTGCTAATATCTTCCTCGTGCGTAAATACAACTCCCGAACTTTTCACTTAGGGTTCGTAGATCACGTCTTTTCCGGTTTTTCTGACATTTTCCTCAAATAAACGTTGGTGGCGACTCCGCGCGTATTCCTTTCTTGGAACACGCACCCACGAGTCACGCGTCGCCCTCCCGCCGAAGGGTAGGTTGCGACAGTTGGCGACTCCACTGGGGACCATTTTTTTTTTAGAGTTAGGCCATTTAATCTTGTGCAAAGTTTTATCATAACATCCTCCTTTGTTGGTTTCCCTCTATTTTTCTTATGTTTTTGTGTATATAACTCTTTTATGCTTTTAGTGTGTTTTAAAATGTATGCATGAGGTAAATATTTTCATTTGATGCACACAAACACCAACACTATTTGCACACACGGTGATTTGAAAAAAGGCCCTATACCCAGGTTCGTGGGAACATAAGGAGTGGAGGTGAATCTGTGATTATGCTAGGTCTCCGACTTGCTTGATTACAGTGGACCCTCATCTAGAGTTTTTCTCTTTGATAACATATTGTTGCTAGTAGTCCCTACTGCTACAATATGTTCTTCGAAGAGGATGATACCTCTAGAGACCATCAAGAGAGATATGACCACCTTGGGGTTTATCACTAAAAACCTTTTTAGCTCTCTCCCATATAGTTCCCTTGAATAGGGGCACGAAGCGGACAAGCTGCGTGCCATTTTTTCACACTGCCATGCATAAGTGTCATGTACCCTTTTGCTTATATTTTGTGAATATTGTCATGTTGTACACTCCCGTGTTGCGCCTTTCGCATATGCATCATGCACGGATTCTGTTTTGGTCCCCTTTCTTTGTCAAACCAACGGAGGGTCCGTACCACCTTCTTAAAAACATACGTTGGGCACTTTGCTACCCCAAGACGTTGTATCTAAGAAGGAGACAATTTCTCGGGCTCCCGTATTCATAAATCGAATTTGTGTTTTATGCATTTCTTCATGCATTCATCCATTCCACCCATGATAGATGTCGGAGTTTTAATTCGCACCTATTTTTTGTTCACTTTAGTAAAACATGGGATCAAGTCAAATGCCTTCACTTAAAAGGAGGTTCTATCAAGTCAAGGTCAAGAGCCTAGGGACCACCAGTCTAAAGGAGTTAGGGCAGTTAATGGGTCAGCTCCAGCGGCAAGCTTTTCGCAAAGCTTACGGTAAAATCTGGGACTTAGCCATGGTAGAAGTCTCCACAGGGGCCATTGCCTCCCTTGCCCAGTATTATGATCAGCCGTTGAGGTGCTTCACCTTTGGGGACTTCCAGCTATCACTTATTGTAGAAGAATTTGAAGAGATCCTAGGATGCCCTCTAGGGGAAAGGAAACCATACCTCTTCTCAGGGTTCTATCCCTCATTAGCTAGAATTTCCAAGATAGTCCAAATCTCGGTGCAGGAATTAGACCACAAGAAGCAAGTCGAAAATGGGGAGGTTGGAATACCAAGAAAATATTTGGAGGCAAAAGCAAGAATCTTGGCAGGTAAAGGCGAGTGGGCCCCGTTCATAGATATTCTCGCACTGTTGATTTTCGGAGGAGTCCTCTTTCTGAATGTGGATGGGTTGGTGGACCTGGCAGCGATCGACGCTTTTCTCGCCTATCATAACCACAAGGAAAGCCCGGTTGTCACTATGCTAGTCAACCTATATGACACCTTCGACCGAAGATGTGAAAAGAGCAATACAAGGATTGTTTGCTGTACTCCAGCTCTTTATGTATGGTTAGTTTCACACCTTTTTCGCCAAGAGGTGAGGCATGCTTGCCCGCTAGAAAGCCACCGTTCATGCACAGAGAAAGGAGGGGCAAATTGGGACCAACTCTTAGCAAGCAAAGAAGGAGCATCTGTCAACTGGTTCCCTCGATGGAAGGAAGGAAGAACCGGAGTTCTTATCATGCGGAGGATTTCCAAATGTTCCCTTGATGGGGATGAGGGGTTGCATCAGCTACAATCCCGTTCTTGCTATAAGACAACTTGGCTACCCTATGAGAGGGGCGCCACTAGAGGATGAGCTCACGCCTGTCATTTCACGAGATTTCAATAAGACCAACATAGAGACAGTTCAGAAAGTCCGCAAGGCATGGGAGGTGTTGCAAAAGAAGGACAAGGAACTCAGGGGCAGTAACAATGGGCCCATCGGTGTGGTTAAAAGCCCACGTGCAAGGTTTGGATTGGCTTCCAAGTTTGAGAACCGCTAAAAGAGAGGAAGTTGAGGCACCAGAGGAAGACAAAGAAGTGCAGGCCCTTAGGGCGGAACTCGAGCAAGCCTAAACAGTTAAAGAAAGGTTCAAATCAGCAGCTCTGAAAATCCAAAAAGAGAATACCGAACTGAGATGTAAATGTGGCTACCACCAAAGCCTTGGAACGAGAAACCAAGAGGGCTTATAGGGAAGAACATGGCCGGAACAAATTCCGAGGCTCTTTGTGGGGTAGCAACAGCGAGCTTAAACTCCGAAGAGAGGAAAGAGACCAATCACGAGTAGACAATTTAATCTTGAAAGATGAATTGAAGGCTTGCTCAAGGTCCAAAACAAGTTTGTCTCAGCGGTTATGCGAGACAGAGACCAACATGTTAGCTATCATCACCAGGTACCAAGAAGAACTAAATCTAGCCGCGACCCACGAGCATAGAGTGGCGGACGAGTATGCCCAAGTGTACACGGAAAAGGAGGCTAGAGGAAGTGTGATCAACTTGCTACATCAAGAGGCAACGATGTGGATGGACCAATTTGCCCTTACCTTGAACGGGAGTCAAGAGCTTCCCCGACTACTAGTCAAGGCCAAGGCAATAGCGAACACCTACTCTGCCCCCGAGGAGATCCACGGACTTCTCGGCTATTGTCAGCATATGATAGATCTAATGGCCTATATAATTAGAAACCACTAGGGAACTTGTATTGTCACTCAGATCTTGACTAGTTATAACTTTTTGAATAAAATGAGTTTATCGCATGTTTTTACTCCAAAAGTTAGTGCGAATCAAATCACTCCTGCATTTTATCTCTAACATGCATCAATTATTTTACCTACTCCTCACGTTTGGTTATTTTGGGAAAAAACACCATAACTAAACGCGCCCCAAGGCATCCCTATCGCACCAGATCCAAATCTAGAACGATGGGTGATCAAGAGGAGACACAGGAACAGATGAAAGCCGACATGTCGGCTCTGAAAGAACAAATGGCTTCCATGATGGAGGCCATGTTAGGAATGAGGCAACTCATGGAGAAAAACATGGTCACCGCTGCTGCCGTTAGTTCGGTTGCCGAAGCAGACCCAACTCTCCTAGCTACTGCGCACCATCCTCCCCCAAATACGGTAGGACGAGGAAGGAGCATACTGGGGCACAACAGTAACCCCCATTTGGGATACAACCGGGTGGCTTACCCTTATGGATTTCCACCTAATTACACGCCGCCAGTCATGCAAGATGATGCGGGTCATGTCTCTTCTCCCATCCTTGAAGGGGAGCCTCCTCGACAGCCTGACGAGGTCCACAAAGATCATCAAGAGTATGCCCAAGGGGATGTCGAGTTCTACCCCCCGATCCCCGTCAAGGGGCCGTCACCCAACACTTTGCCTCTACCCAACCTCGCAGTACAACCAATATTCTTGTCCATAGATGGACCACCCCCGGCGACCGAGGAAAGAAGGAAACTTGATCTCCTCGAGGAGAGATTGAGAGCTGTTGAAGGCTTCGGTGACTATCCGTCCGCAGACATGACAGATCTTTGCTTGGTACCAGATGTCGTCATCCCCCCAAAATTCAAAGTGCCTGATTTCAACAAGTATAAAGGGACGACTTGTCCTAAAAACCATCTCAAGATGTATTGTCGCTAGATGGGGGCGCACTCTAGGGATGAGAAGTTGTTAATACATTTTTTCTAAGATAGCTTAGCTGGAGCTGCGGTTGTTTGGTACACTAATCTGGAAGCTTCCCGCATCCGTACTTGGAAGGACCTGATTACTGCTTTCCTAAGGCAATATCAGTATAATTCCGATATGGCTCCCGATCGCACTCAGCTACAGAATATGTTTAAAAAGGAAGGTGAGACCTTTAAAGAATACGCACAGCGGTGGAGAGACCCGGCGGCACAAGTAGCCCCTCCCATGGTCGAAAGGGAGATTATCACCATGATGGTAGACACCTTGCCAGTGTTTTACTATGAGAAGTTGGTAGGCTACATGCCTTCCAGCTTCGCGGACTTGGTATTTGCCGGGGAAAGAATTGAAGTAGGGTTGAAAAGAGGGAAGTTCGATTACGTTTCCTCCACAAGTACCCATGCTAAAAGAGTCGGAGCAACTGGGGCAAAAAGGAAGGAGGGAGATACCCATGCCGTCACTTCGGCGCCCGCATGGGTCAAGCCCCCGCAGACCTCTCATGGAACACATCAATATGCGCAACATCATCCGAGCTTTTCAGCTCGCGCCAGGAACTCCTCCAATTCAGCACCCATGCAGCCTAGGCACCCATCCAGAGGGAGGCCCCCTAAGTTCCGACTCCAACCACGACTCGCCCGACTGACAATTCCAACACAATGAGGAACTTTCCCCCGAAGCCAATTCCAGAATTCACCCCACTCCCAATGACGTACGAAGACCTCTTGCCGTCCCTTATCGCCAACCAAATGGCCGTAATAACTCCCGGGAAGATCTACCAACCCCCTTTCCCAAAGTGGTATGATCCTAACGCAACGTGCACGTCCCATGGGAATACCCCAGGGCATTCCATTGAAAAATGCTTGGCCCTTAAATATAAGGTCCAACATTTGATAGATGTTGGATGACTGACATTTCAAGAGGATCGGCCCAATGTGAAAACCAACCCGCTCGCCAATCATGGAGGGGGAGTAGTTAATGCCATTGAGTCAGATATGCCTTTACCCCTAGGAGGTTTATCTTTGAGGCCCTACAAAAGGGAGGTGTGATTCCCCACGGTGGGCATAACGAGGATTCTTGTTTGTTGCATCCCGGCGAGCTACATAACATGGAAACATGTTTGGCAGTAGAGGAATTGTTGCAGCGAATGATAGATCAAGGCCGACTGGAAGTCGGTGATGAGGGGAGGGAAGAGCAGCATATATGTATGCAGTCCGCGGATGAGCGAAGTTTTGGAAGGCCTAAACCTTTGGTGATATATTTCACCAAGGGCGCAGCTCCACAAAAGCCCCAATACCCCCCGACAACTAAACCTATTCCTTTCCCATACCAAAACAGCCACGCAATCCCATGGAGGTATACACCTACGAGTGAAAGGGAAGAAGAAACCACCGACGTCAGCTCATTGTCGGCCAAGGTAACCTATATCACGGGGCTGAGCGGTGTGACCCGCAGCGGTCGCGTGTTTGCACCTTCCGACCTACCAACACAACCTGCAAACATTAAGGGAAAGGTCAAGATGGTAGAGGAACAAAATGACAAGACGACCCCCACTTCGAATGAGGATATTCCGGTAAAGGGTCTTCCGGAGAAAAGGGATGGCTGCGGCAAGAAGGAAGTGTCGCTAGAGGAAGCAAGCGAGTTTCTCCGCATTATTCAGCAGAGCGAGTTCAAGGTCATTGAACAGCTCAACAAAACCCCGACCAGGGTCTCTCTTTTGGAATTACTCATGAGCTCTGAGCCTCATCGGGCTTTGATAGTAAAGTGATGTGCCATCATTTTCTTCTATTTTCTAAACCCTTTTTGCACCATTTTAATTACTGATTGGTCTTAATTGTCAATTAATTAGGCAGTTTTATTATTTGGGCTCATTTAGCTAATTTGATGTTTTTAATCTAATTTCAGGAATTAATGAAACATTGGGCTTAATCCGGATTTTGGTTGTGGACTTGAAGAGGGCAAATAAAGCAGCGCTTACCTTAGTTAATTTTTAATTAGGAAATTTCGCAATTTTATTTTATGTGGTTTAGTGTTTATTTCGTTTTGGGCCAGAGTATTGTAATAGGGCCCAGTGACTTTGAGTGACTCTTTTTAAATAGCATCCTTGGGATTCGTGCAAGGCATTCTGTTATGCCATTCATTATTCAGAGCTTTGTTTAGGGTTTTAAGTTCTTTCTGTTCTAATGCTACGGTTTTCGTTCTTAATGCAATTTCCCATTTCCTGCTTCTGATTACAATTTCGTTCTTGTTTCTTCTTCTACTTTCATTTACGTTTCTATTTTCATTTTCATTTCTATCTCACTTACGTTTCTGTTATTTACGTTTCTGCTTCATGTTTCATTTACGTTTTCTGTTTGAATCTATGGAAGGCTAATTATTCTGGTGTTGTTTCCTTCTGAGGAAGAAGCCCAACTCTCTTTCAGGTTTCGTTTATAATATGGTTCCCTAGCAGTTTTCCCTTCACCAGTTAACCCAAATTCGTGAACATTAATCAGTGCACGCTTTGTGTTTGATTAATTGCCTCTGAGCCTAACTTGCGTTCATGCTTAATGGACGAAGGGCTAACTGGTGTATGTGGTGCCTAATCACGTATTGACAACCCTAGGTTGATTTTCGCTTAGTAAATTGAAATAGGGTTGGATTAAGTGGTTATTGTTAGGGACGAATTCTCCATAACCCAGGATAAGAGAATGGCTTCTGAATCAGAGGAAACAACTCATTTTTAATATTATTAGTTTCGTATTCCAGTTTACTTGTTCTGCTCCTTAAATCACAAAACAAACAAACCCCCCCCCCCCCCAATCGTTACTGTTACTGCAAGTATATTATGAACATTTGGTTTATCATTGCTCGTTGGGAAATGACCTAGGATCACTTCCTAGTTACTGCATTATCATGTTTATTTGAGTCGGGTACGGCCTCGATCATAAAGGTCTTGAACGAAGCTCATATGGCTCAAGATATCTCTGTAGAGGGCTTTGGAGGACTCGTCAATAATATCACCGCCAACAATTATCTCGCCTTCGCCGAAGAAGAAATCCCTGTCGAGGGAAGAGGGCATAACAGGGCTTTACATGTATCAGTCAAGTGCATGGACCACGTCGTAGCCAAGGTGCTTATCGATAACGGTTCCAGTTTAAACGTAATGCCCAAAAGCACTTTGGAGAAATTACCGTTTAATGCTTCCCATCTAAAGCCAAGTTCCATGGTAGTCCGTGCCTTCGACGGCACCCGTCGAGAGGTTAGGGGAGAGATCGACCTCCCTGTACAGATAGGCCCCCATACCTGTCAGGTTACCTTTCAAATAATGGACATTAACCCCGCTTACAACTGCCTGTTGGGGCGCCCATGGATCCATTCGGTGGGAGTCATTCCCTCTAAACTCCACCAAAAATTGAAGTTTGTAGTGGAAGGGCATTTGGTTATCGTATCGGGTAAGGAAGACATCTTGGTGAGTTGCCCGTCCTCTATGCCATATGTGGAAGCCGCGGAGGAGTCATTAGAAACGGCCTTCCAGTCTTTTGAGGTGGTTAGCATTGCCTCTGTAGATTCCTCCTCTGGGCAATCTTGCCTGTCCGATGCGGCAGTAATGATGGCCCAAGTGATGTTGGGGAATGGTTACGAGCCCGAAATGGGTTTAGGCAAGGACAACAGCGGCATACCCAGCCTGATAAGCACTAAAGGAAACTGTGGGAAGTTTGGGTTAGGCTATAAACCCACACAAGCGGACATAAAGAAAGGCATTACAGGAAGGAAGAGCGGAGGTCAAGGCTCGCGATTGGGATAAGAAGTCAAAGGAGGCCTGCCCTGCCACATCAGTAGGAGCTTTATAAGCGCGGGTCTAGGACACGAAGGCCAAGTCGTTGCGATATGTGAAGATGATTCGCCAAGTGGGTCGGAGTTGGTACGACCATGCCCTCCTGGTTTCCGACTAGGAAATTGGCGAGTGGAGTAACACCCAGACATTTACGCAACAAGCATAATGTAACCCTTTGTGGCTTTTAAACTCTACAGTTGGGCCTAGGCTTTAGAGTTTTCTTTTGTTAAGGCTTTATGTCTTTTGTTCCTAGAATTATAAAATAAAAGATCTTTCTTCATCTGTTCCTACGTCTCTACCCATTCTCATCCATTTGCATGTTTATTTCTTTACGTTTAACGCCAGATCCGACGACGAGTCCCTCGAAGGTACTAATACCTGGGACCCGACCATCAATTTCGAGCAAGAAACAAATCAAACGGAGGATAAAGAGGACGAGGATGTGGGACTTCCCCCAGAGTTAGAGAAGATAGTCGCCCATGAGGACCAAGAAATGAGGCCTCATCAAGAAGAGACAGAACTAGTGAACTTAGGAACCGGCAGTGGGAAAAAGGAAGTAAAGATAGGCACGGGTATGACCACATCCATTCGTGAAGAATTGACAGCCCTGCTGAAAGACTACCAAGACATCTTTGCTTGGTCTTACCAAGATATGCCCGGTTTGAGTTCTGACATTGTACAACACCGATTACCTCTAAATCCCGAGTGTTCCCCGGTAAAACAAAAACTTGAGGAGGATGAAACCCGAGACATCCTTGAAAATAAAAGAAGAGGTGAAGAAACAATTTGACGCTGGTTTCTGGCAGTCGCTCGGTACCCAGAATGGGTTGCCAACATTGTACCAGTTCCTAAGAAGGATGGGAAGGTGCAAATGTGTGTGGATTATCGGGATTTGAATCGAGCCAGTCCCAAAGACAATTTTCCTTTGCCACACATCAATATCCTCATGGATAATACAGCCAATTTCGCTTTGTTTTCCTTTATGGACGGATTCTCCGGTTACAATCAGATAAAAATGGCGCCGGAGGATATGGAGAAGACTACCTTTGTCACCCTATGGGGGACGTTCTGCTACAAGGTGATGTCCTTTGGACTCAAGAATGTTGGGGCAACTTATCAACGGGCTATGGTAGCTTTGTTCCACGATATGATGCACCAAGAGATCAAGGTTTAGGTGGACGACATAATTGCCAAATCTAAGACCGAGGAGGAACACCTTGTCAACCTGCGGAAGTTGTTCGAAAAGCTTAGGAAGTATCAATTGAGGTTGAACCCCGCTAAGTGCACTTTTCGGGTCAAATTAGGGAAATTGCTAGGTTTCATCGTAAGCCAGAAAAGGATAGAGGTGGACCCCGAAAAGGTGAAGGCCATCCTTGAGATGCCGGAACCCCGTACCGAGAGGCAAGTCCGAGGTTTCCTGGGACGTTTGAATTATATTGCCAGATTCATATCACAGCTCACTGTTGTTTGTGAGCCGTTGTTCAAACTCTTACGCAAAAACCAAACCGTCCGTTGGAATGAGGATTGTCAAGAGGCATTCGGGAGGATCAAAAAGTGTCTCATGAATCCTCCTGTGCTTATGCCACTGGTACCCGGAAGGCCTCTCATCTTGTATATGACGATTTTGGACAAGTCAATGGGATGCATGCTGGGGCAACATGACGAGTCCAGGAAGAAAGAGCGCGCTGTCTACTACTTGAGTAAGAAGTTCACGGCCTGTTAAATGAATTACTCTCTGCTCGAAAGAACGTGTTGTGCTTTAGTCTGGGCGTCCCACCGTCTAAGACAATACATGCTGAGCCATACCACCTGGTTGATATCCAAGATGGACCCAGTTAAGTACATCTTTGAGAAGCCTGCTCTCACAGGACAAATCGCCCGGTGGCAAGTCTTGCTATCCGAGTTTGATATAGTTTACGCCACCCAAAAGGCGATAATAGGAAGCGCCTTAGCAGATTATTTGGCTCAGCAGCCTCTCAACGACTATCAGCCCATGCATCCCGAGTTCCCGGATGAGGACATCATGACCTTGTTTGAGGAACAACTAGACGAAGATCGGGACAAATGGACTGTATGGTTTGATGGAGCGTCAAATGTTCTAGGCCATGGCATTGGAGCAGTATTGGTCTCTCCAGACAATCAATGTATACCTTTCACAGCCAGGCTGGGGTTTGACTACACCAACAATATGGCTGAGTATGAAGCATGTGTCCTGGCCGTCCAGGCGGCAATTGACTCTAATGTCAAAATGCTCAAAGTGTACGGGGACTCAGCCCTGGTGATTCACCAGCTGAAAGGGGAATGGGAAACTAGAGACCCCAAGCTGATACCCTGCAAATCCTATATCAAGGAGTTGGTTGATTCCTTTGATGAGATCTCCTTCCATCACGTTCCCCGTGAGGAAAATCAAATGGCGGATGCGCTTACTACTCTGGCATCCATGTTCCAGCTAACACCGCACGGGGACCTACCATACATTGAGTTCTGGCGTCGTGGCAGACCATACATTGAGTTCTGGCGTCGTGGCAGACCCGCGCATTGTTGTTGGGTGGAAGAAGAACGGGACGATAAGCCTTGGTATTTCGATATCAAGCGGTTCGTTGAAAACAAAGGATACCCACAGGGGGCTTCCGACAACGATAAAAGGACATTGAGGAGATTGGCGGCCGGTTTCTTCATGAGCGGGAGCATACTATATAAAAGAAACCATGACATGACTCTCCTGCGATGCGTGGATGCCAAAGAGGCAGACCACATGATCAAGGAGGTCCACGAGGGTTCGTTCGGAACGCACGCCAACGGGCATGCTATGGCCAGGAAAATCCTGAGAGCAGGTAATTACTGGCTCACCATGGAAAGTGATTGCTGCATCAATGTAAGGAAATGCCATAAATGTCAAGCGTTCATGGAAAATATCAATGCTCCGCCACATCCTCTAAACGTCATGTCCTCCCCTTGGCCTTTTTCCATGTGGGGGATAAACGTCATAGGGGCCATCGAACCCAAGGCTTCGAACGGTCATCACTTCATTCTCATGGAAATAGATTATTTCACCAAATGGGTCGAAGCGGCTTCCTACACCAAAGGAGTGTAGTGGTCAGATTCATCAAGAGGGAGCTGATTTGTTGGTACGGACTCCCTAGGAAGATCATTACCGACAATGGTACCAATCTGAATAACAAGATGATGCAGGAAATGTGCGCGGATTTCAAAATCCAGCATCACAATTCCACGCCCTACCGACCAAACATGAACGGAGCCGTGGAAGCGGCCAACAAGAATATTAAGAAAATTATTCAGAAGATGACAGTATCATACAAAGATTGGCATAAGATGTTGCCTTTTGCCTTGCATGGATACCAAACCTCGGTATGAACTTCTCAGAGGATACTAGCAGAATCAGGTTTAGAAGAATCGGAGTGGGCTCAAACACGCTACGACCAACTCAACCTTATCGAAGGTAAGCGCTTGACGGCCATGAGCCATGGGCGCCTGTATCAACAAAGAATGAAGAATGCATTCGATAAGAAGGTGCACTTGCGCAAGTTCCATGAGGGGGACCTTGTGCTGAAAAAGATGTCCAACGCTGTTAAAGATAATCAAGGAAAGTGGGCCCCGAACTACGAAGGACCTTTCGTTGTGAAAAAGGATTTTTCCGGAGGGGCCCTGGTGCTTACCAACATGGATGGCGAGGAGCTGCCTTTACCTGTGAATTTCGATGTTGTCAAGCGATACTATGCTTAGAATCTGGGGCAATTGAGGATATCGCTGCATGTTCTTTTATTTTTTGTGTATTCTTCTTGGTTTCCCCCAGGGATTCCCGTCTACTGTATATTTCTCGTCACAGTCTTTTAAAAGAAGAGAACATGAGTTTGAGGTTTCAGTCCTCAGTTCGTGCTTTAAAACCTTGTGCAGTTTATGGTAACTTGAGCCTTTTTCGCTCAGTCCACGAGATGCCCCAAAGCGCTTAATTAAAACTGAACCTAAACCAGCTTTCACTAAAAATTTGTTGCGTTTGAAAGCATTCATGCATACGCATAAACATGCATATTTTGTCATAACAGGGGCAGAATCAACTGTCTGTGGTCAGATGCCAGGATGAAGTTGGAGGTCGAAACCCATCAAGGTAAAACGGTAACGCGACCACGGTTTACCACGCAATGTTGTTTCCTACTTTCAGGTACTTAGGGACGGACGCAAGTAGAGGCTAGGGTCACGACCGATGGGTCGTCATCCCTTGCCTAGCTCTGGAAAAATGGAAAGCGCCGCCATAAGGCAGCCTAGTATCCTTTAAATTTATAGTAATTACTGTTGTGTCTTTAAAGTAAATATTGGATATCTTCCCTGAGTGGGTTCGAGTAAGCAAACGCTGCCCGTAGAAGGCCATACTTACGTCTCCCCTAAAAAAAAGTGTAGGTTAGCTCGCCTGGGCGAGCACCCCTGCACCTACAAATATAAAAAACGAGGGAGGGGGAGTTTTCTGCACCCCAAAAACTTCCCCCCCTCATTCAAAAGCAAGACCCACGGATTTCACGAGTTTGCAGCCCTAGGGCCACCATTTTTCACGTTTTTGATTCCGTTTTGCGCTATTATTCATCTCCAACAAGTAAGTACCTCATTCTTGGGCTCTCTAGCTTTCCATTGATGTATTTTGGTGCTCTAAGTTGCTTGTATTTGCTAAAAAACGTGAGGGATTTATCCTTGAATTGTCGCTTGTTTTTGTTGAATTGAGGGGTTGTAAGGGATGGCCTTAGGCCTAGGGTGCATTCTAAAGTAATGGGGCATGCCACATTGCCCCCATTCTCTTGATATTCATGCCTAAACATGCGCCCACCAAGTGCTCGGTGAAATGCCTCAACGATATATGAGCATGGTTTTTTGAGCTTTGGACCGCGGGGCTGATTTATATGTATGAGGACAGCACGTTGAGGATAAAATAAGTGCCCGAATGCGATTCTAGGCCTAGGAACCGAAGCTTTTAATCTCAATACAAAGGAGCATGACTTACGCCTAGGAATCTAAGTTTTGGTTTTGAATGTAAAAAGGCATGAATATTAGGACATGTTTGAGAGGTTTTTGCTTAGAATTTAAATTGGTTGCCTCATGAGGAATACCTTGCACCTAGGTAGCATGGAAAATACCTTTCAATGGTATGTATATATGTGAATATATATATATAGCATGGAAATGCCTTGCAAAGTGTGTGAATATATGGCATAAATATACCTTGCAAAGTGTGAATGTATAGCAAATAATGCATTTAAAAAATCTGTATATGTAAGATAGGTAGCGTAAAAAAATGCCTTTCAAAATATGTATATTTGTGGGTAGGTAGCATAAGGAGCCTTTAAAAAAAATGTACCATGGCGAAAATGGCACGAGAATGCTTCCCAAATGAATATATGATGTGGAATTGCCTCTCAAGTGTAGATAGATGGCATGAAAATTCGTTTTCAAATAAATGCAAGTGTGTGCATGACGCGAGATTGGCTATCCAATATGCGTATATGTATAAATAAATGTGAATGAAACAACAAAAATTTTTAAATACTTCAAATGTGCGTAGGTAATTTTTGGTAGCAAAATACTTTGAATATGGACATGTGTAATTTTGGCACAATACCTTGAGCATGCATATATGAATTCTTTTCAATATATATGTGGTAACTGGAATGTTTTGAATATCCTTGTATATTGATAAATAGCAGGATACTTGGTGCGTATGCACGTTGGTAAATGTTCTTCTTTAAGGAGATGTGGGCACAAATTTGTTCTAAATCGAAAGGATTAGCATGCCATTTTTGCTTTAAAATAGCATTTCCTTGTAAACTAACTTTCCAAATGTTTGCCCTCGTAGGAAATGGCTCTGAAAAAGCTTTCCGCGAAGAGATCTAGGAGGGACACCGCGGTTGAAGGGACCAGCGGGGAGACGGGTTTAGTCAGAGAAGGAACAGGGCCGATGGGTTTGACGAGGAGGCCATTGCCCAGCTGTTATGTATACCAGGTCAGGATTTTGCCCGGACCGCTGCAGGGAGACGGGTGCGGATCATGCGCACCAGCATGACCACCTTGACCCAGATGTGGATGACATTACTGCTCAGCAACGTCCTGCCCAGCGATCATAACTCCGACCTCCCTCTGCTGAAGTGTTAGCTGGTGTATGCCATCCTGACACGGATGAGCGTCCATGTGGCTCAGTTGATCGCTGACGCCATTTATTTATTTGCAGGTATGTGACCCACCAGGCACCCTCTAGACCCGGAAAAGTCTAACAGGGCCCTGGGGTTTTCGGCGTTGATCATGGGCCTCTGCCAGTCATTCGGGGTTCCCGTCACACCTAGTAAGGTGATCCGGCCGCTGATCACCCGAGCCTTCATTGAGAAGTATTGCACGCCTAGGCAGGTGCAGGGTGATGCGCCACAGGCCGCAGACGCACCACCACCACCTCATCAGGCTAATCCCGCTGGGTCATTAGGCATGGAGTGGTATCTACAGCACTTGGTTCGCCAACAGGCAGCCAACCACTGGGGGCAGGTGTAGATACATGAGTGTCTCTACCAACTCAGCCTCAGTCAGCAGGGCTAGGGTTTCGCTCCTTTTGCATGCCTTACTCTAGATTAGTTTAGGGCTGAGGTTGCATGGCCCGGAGATTGGCCCGAGGACCAGAAGGAGGACGAACCTGCAGGAGCTCTCGACGATGTAGAGGATGCCCGCATGGATGAGGAGATGACAGACTTGCTCGGCTTCTTGGGAGGAAGCGGAGCCACGTGACCGAGGTCACCGCATTTTTTGACATTACTATTTTTTTGATTAGTTTGCTATTGACGTTTTTCTGTTATTGTCTATATTGTTGTTGACATTACTGTCTTCTGTTTTTGTTCATATGGTTACTAACATTACTATCATTATTGCTCGTTTCTGTTAGAAATTGTCGGCGTTATGGCTCTCAGTTATTTCGTCACCATTTTGCGACTTACCATTTTCGTGCTTTTCTCGTTCACCTTGTGGTTAGACGTAAGTAGGTAGTGTGCGCCCTCGTCCGCACGACCTTTTCAAAGAGAAGAGGAGAAAAAAAAAGAAAGAAGAGAGAGGAAATGAACAAATGATAAATAACTTAAAAAAGAAAAAAAAAGGAAAAGGAAAAGAGAGCAAGTAAGGAAAGGAAAAGAAGGAACGAAAAAAGAAAATAATAAGAATAAAAAGTTGTCTAGCTAAAAAACAACATGCTCGTGAAAAGAGATAATTTCCAAACTTTTATTTGAAGGAAAAAATTCGTTGATCATAGCTAGTTTTTTGAAAAAACTGTGTGTACACATTTGAAGGGTAAATGCTGTGAAAGTTTTTCCGAACACCCAAGATAGACTCGAATGAATACACAAATTGATAAAAGAACATATTTTGGAAACACTGGGTTGACTAAAATAGAGAAAATGAATTATGAGCCCTAGCATCACATGACCAAAAAATTTTTGACACTTGAGTGTCCACATAGGTGCATGCATGACTAGTTTTGCATAAAATTTCCAAATCATCATTGTTGCATTTGTGTCATGGAAATAATGTGGGACATTCCCTTTCATCCCTGAACCAGACCAACACCCTGACATATATCATGTCCATTCGTTCTACAAGCCTTGAGCCAAAGTCCCAACTCACCATAAACCTTGCCCTCAAAAGAAAACAAAAAAAGACAAAGAAAAGAAGAGAAAAGGAGAAAATTCTCGATCAAAAGAATCAGAAGAAAGCAAAAAGAGAAAATTCCCAATCAAGGAAAATGGGGGAAAGCAAAAAGAAAGAGAATTCTCGATCAAAGATCAGAAGAAAAAAGAAGAAATATGTAGAAAGGTCTTAAGACCAGACAATATCTGAACAATATAGAATTGTCACCAAGTAAAAGAAAGGAAACCACGACCTAAAATGGTCCTCTCCCTTTGATTGCCAACCTAAATCCTGTGCATCGGTGACTTGTTCACCTCGCACTAAACAAAAACAGAAAAGGAAAAGGCCAAAAACATTCAAAGCCAAAATTCCCACAAAAAAAAACACCATTCCGAAGAAAAAGTCCTACTGATCCATGATCACGCATGTAATCTTTGATTTGATAGGAAATGATTTGCAAGATCAAGTCATGGCATATCTATGGTTCGGAATTAGGACGAAACACTTACTCGTGTGAGATTAATACACTTTGAGTGATTTTCTTCTATTTTTGTTGAACCCAGTGTTTCCTCTAAATGGTCATTTAGAAACGAAATGCTAACATCCAAAATCTCATTTGTGGTTATGAGAAGACTTCATCAGCATACTCCCTTTCCCCGGTAGACACATTGTTTTTCATCCGAAAAGCATATGTTGCTCTGATTAGTTGGAATTTTTCTCTCTTTACAAAGCATGTTCGCATTTAAGTGAAGAAAACACCAAGACTATGTTTAGTCTCACAAGTTATCCAGAACTACATAGGTCTGAGTTCCTCATTGAGGATACGTAGGAGCAAGAGCCTCGCTTTTGTCGGCCGCCCCACAATCTCTGTCATACTGACCTTGGAGTCATGCGACAAGCAGAAATACCCTAGCGGTTATCCGTATAAAATTTTTGCTATTTGTAAGACTCAAAGTATGATAGCACGCAGAGACTAACGTCGTCTTCTGTGCCTTTTGTCATCCAGAGGTGGCCGGCCCGATGACATGCGGGAACCATTTGGTCCCGCACTTTCTTTTGCTATCTATAAGACTCAAAGCACGATAGCACGCAGAGACTAACGTCGTCTTCTGTGCCTTTTGTCATCCAGAGGCGACGGGCTCGATGACATGCGGGAACCATTTGGTCCTGCACTTTCTTTTGCTATCTATAAGACTCAAAGCATGATAGCACACAGAGACTAACGTAGTCTTCTGCGCCTTTTGTCATCCAGAGGCGGCGGGCCCAATGACATGCGGGAACCATTTGGTTCCGCACTTTCTTTTGCTATCTATAAGACTCAAAGCATGATAGCACGCAGAGACTAACATCGTCTTCTGTGCCTTTTATCATCCAGAGGCGATGGGCCCGATGACATGCGGGAACCATTGGTCCCGCACTTTCTTTCGCTATCTATAAGACTCAAAGCATGATAGCACGTAGAGACTAACGTCGTCTTCTACGCCTTTTGTCATCCAGAGGCGACGGGCCCGATGACATACGGGAACCATTTGGTCCCGCACTTTTTTTCCTATCTATAAGATTCAAAGCATGATACCACGCAGAGACTAAAGTCGTCTTCTGCGCCTTTTGTCATCCAGAGGCGGCGGGCCCGATGACATGTGGGAACCATTTGGTCCCACACCTTTTTGCTATCTATAAGACTCAAAGCATGATAGCACGCAGAGACTAACGTCGTCTTTTGCGCCTTTTGTCATCAAGAGGCGGGGGGCCCGATGACATGCGGGAACCATTTGGTCCCGCACTTTTAAAATACTTTTGCTATCTATAAGACCTAAAGCATGATAGCACGCAGCGACTAACGTCGTCTTCTGCGCCTTTTGTCATCCAGAGGTAGTGGGCCCGATGACATGCGGTTATTCGCACGCTCGATGGGCGATAAACGCGCATAGAGGAATTTTGCGCCCTTTATCATTCAAGAGCAGCAAGTTGGGTGGTAAACGTGTAGAGACAGATTCTGCGCCCTTTATCATTCAAGAGCGGCGAGTCGAGTGGTAAACGCGCATAGACGAATTCTGCGCCCTTTGCCATTCAGATTTCGCAAATTGGGTGATAAACGCGCATAGACGAATTCTATGCCCTTTATCATTCACGAACAACAAGTTGGGTGGTAAACGCGCAGAGACAGATTCTACGCCCTTTAAGATTCAGGAGCAGTGAGTCGAGTGGTAAACGCGTATAGACGAATTCTGCTCCCTTTGCCATTCAGATTTCGCAAATTGGGTGATAAACGTGCATAGACGAATTCTGCGCCCTTTATCATTCAGGAACAACAAGTTGGGTGATAAACGGGCATAGATGAATTCTGCGCCCTTTGTCATTCAGATTTCGCAAGTCAAGTGATAAACGCGCAGAGACAGATTCTGCGCCCTTTGTCATTCGGGGATAGTAAGTCGAGAGGTGGGCGGAGACAAATTATGGTCATTCCACGCACCTTTTCGCCATCCAGAGACGATCGTGTCCGGTGGCACGCAGAGACAAATTATGGTCATTCTGTGTCTCGCCGCCCAGGCTCGATCGTGTCCAACAAAACGTAGAGACAAATTATGGTCATTCTGCGTCTTGTATCAACCAAGAAGAACAAATTCGATAGTATCAGGATGATGTGTCGGTACTGATCATTTTCAAATTTTTGCAGGTTTTGCTGGTAGGGAGGTTCACTGGCCGAATGGTGTTTCGCTCGAACAAAATTAGTGTCTTATCTTTACTTCCCTTTTATCTCCAATAAAAGACAAGTAAAGAGGGGCAAATGTCATACCCTAATTTTGTCCGGGGACCATCCGTTGTTGGGATGCGACCCTCGTTTGACCACTTCGAGGTATTTGGCACCCATCGTTAGGCAATTTGTGAAGTTCCGAGACATGCCGGAAGCCAAAAGAAAAGCGTTGTAGCACAATCCATGAAGTTCCGTGACATGTCGGAAATTAAAAGGAAGTGTTAGTGTGCAATCCGTAAAGTTCTGTAACGTTCCGGAAGGCAAGAAAGGGATGATTACGTAATCCGTAAGGTTCTGCAACATTACGGAAAGAAACCAAGTATCGTCACGAAATTCGTAAGTTTTTGTAACTTTACGGAAAAAGAATCACCAAAAAAAGGCAGGGGGTGTATTTAGTAAAAATGGGGGTTCAAATAGCAACCAGGCCCACTTGGGCCTTCCAAGATGTTCCTCCAGAAGGCGGTTGCTTCTGGAGGAAGCAACCTAGCTCGCCTGGGCGAGCTGGGTGGCAAGCATCTCCTTCCTTTTCCTATAAATAGGGGAAGGAGGGAAGAACAAAATGGTTCAACCCTCTTGATATTTGAGATTCACTTAAAATTAGAGAGAAAAATTGTTTCCGTGAAGAAAATCCAAGCCGAGGCGCTTCCGTAACGTATCCGTGGGTGATTTCGCCAAGATTTTCAACTATTCTTCGACGTTCGTTGTTCGTTCTTCGGTCTTCAACCGGTAAGTTCCCGAAATCGAACTTTTCAATTCATCCTATGTACCCTTAGTGGTCCTCATTTGTTTTCACGTGCTTTTATTTTCATTTCATTTTCTTTCCGTACCCCCTTTTGACGTGCTTTAGTCATTTACTTAAGTCATTTTCTCCCCTAATAAAAAATAAAATAAATTTCCACTGATCATTTGAATTGTAACATCCGTTAATTTCTGTTAAAATTAAATCCGACCGTTCGGTCATGCCGTAACCACGTTGGAAACCAAAAAGAGGTAAAATAATAATATAATAATAAAAATATCTTTTAGTAAAATAAATCAAAAAAATCAATCGAACGTTTTTCTTTGGGATTTCTCTTTCTTAAATCGAATCGACTAATAACCAATGTGAAACTAACGCTAAAATCAATTCATAAACCAAACTTTTGTCATCGCCTAAAAAAGCCATTTTCAAAGGTCCAACGCCTTGAAATGGTCTTTTCCGCTTTTATTGGTTAAATGTAGATTTCTAAAAAGCCTAAAATCATTATGTAACTTTGTTACCTCTTTCAAAAATAAAGAAATCATTAATGGTCCAATGCCTTAATGTTTTCTCACTTTTCAAAAGAATCGAAAGATTGTCTAATGGTCCAACACCTTAAATGACCTTTCATTCAATAAAAACATATCTTGCAAAAAAGGATAAAAAATAACTTAACCAAAATGCTTTGTTCACAAAAGAACTACATAGGTCTGATTTTCTCATCACAATTGAGGAATACGTAGGAGCAAAGGGAAACGCCCTTGTCTACCACAAAAAGATAAAAAAACATAAAAAGGCATAAAAAAGACATAAGAACGTAAAAAGGGAAAAGAATATAAATTGAAGTCATATTTGCACATTTGATTAAAGGTTGTCGTCTCTTGTGGCGGACACGTGGGGTGCTAATACCTTCCCCGTGCGTAAATACAACTCCTAAACTTTTCACTTAGGGTTCGTAGATCACGTCTTTTCCGGTTTTTCTGACGTTTTCCTCAAATAAACGTTGGTGGCGACTCCGCGGGTATTCCTTTCTTGAAACACGCCCCCGCGAGTCACGCATCGCCTTCCCGTTGAAGGGTAGGTTGCGACACCCCCCAACAAAGGATGGCATGTCCCCAGGCCAAGCAACGCGCTCTAGGAAGGTCTCTGGCATCATAACTTGTTGATGGAGGGAGAGTTGATGAAGACTATGCATAAGTAGAGGCATTGTCCCTGATGAAGACTCGTCATCATGGGTATAAGCTGCTCGAGAGGAGTAGATAGAAGGGAAGGAGGAGCAAAGATTAGAGGAAGGACGATTGGCGGTGGGGATGAGGGAGCATCGAGAATGGTATGAGCTCGAGCCTTTCGTTGCGTCGGAAAAACCACAGAAGTATCTACTGGGTTCCAGTAGTTTTTTTGAATATAAGCAAGGTTGATGATGGGGCTCAGGGACTCAAAGGTCAAGGTGTCTGTCACAACCTACCCTTCGGCGGGAGGGCGACGCGTGACTCGCGGGATGCGTGTTCCACGAAAGGAATACGCGCGGAGTCGCCACCAACGTTTATTTGAGGAAAACGTCGGAAAAACCGGAAAAGACGCGATCTACGAACTTTTTAGTGAAAGGTTCGGGAGTTGTATTTACGCACGGGGAAGGTATTAGCACCCCACACGTCCGCCCCAAGGGACGACAGCCTTTAATCGAATGTGCAAACATGACTTTGATTTTTTTATGTTCCCTTTTTATGTTCTTATATCCTTTATACCCTTTTTATATTTTTTTCTTTTTTGTGGTCGACAAGGGTGTTTCCCTTTGCTCCTACGTATTCCTCAATTTGTGATGAGGAAATCAGACCTACGTAGTTCTTTCGGAACAAAGTGTTTGGTTAAGTTGTTTTTTTGTCTTTTTTTGCAAAATATGTTTTTATTGAACAAAAGGTCATTTAAGGTGTTGAACCATTAAACGGTCTTTTGATTTTGAAAGGGGAGAAACGTTAAGGCTTTGGACCATTTAACGATCTCTTGTTTTTGAAAGGAGAGAAACGTTAAGGCATTGGACCATTAACGATCTCTTGGGGTGGTCGACAAAAGCGGGGCTTTTGCTCCTACGTATCCTCAATGGGAACTCAGACCTACGTAGTTCTTGCAAAAGCGGTAAAGTTACATGTTGATTTTATGCTTTTGAACGATCCATGTTAACCGATAAAAGCAAAGAGGACCGTTTAAGGCGTTGGGCCTTAAAACGGTTTTTAGTGATTTTCGGACAAAACTTGATTTGTGAGTCTATTTTAGTCTTAGTTTCACTTTGGTTATTAATCAATTCATTCAAGGAAACTTCCAAAGAAAAACGTCCGATTGATTTTTTTAATTTATTTTATTCAAAGATATTTTGATTATTTTATTATTATTTTTCAAGATATTTTGATTATTTTATTATTATTTTACTTTTTTTGTTTAACCGAGGTTATAGCGTGAACGATCGGTTAGATTTCATTTTAAAAGTGATTAAATGAGATTACAACACAAATGATCGGTTGAAATTCATTTTATCATTTATTAGGTGAGAAAACGGCTTAAATAAACGGTAAAAGCGCGTTAAAGACGGAAGAAAATAAATCGAAAATGAACGAAATAAAGAGGAAAGCTTAAAAAAACAAGAAATGAATTAAAAGTCTCGGATTCGAAAACTTACCCGTTGAAGAACGAAGAACGGATGAAGAACGATGAAGAAAGGACGAAAACCTTCACGGATTTGCTTACGGAAACATCTCGGAAGCGTTACGGAAGCACCTCGGCTTGGATTTTCTTCACGGAAACAATTTTTTTCACCCAAAACAGCTGAAATACATAGTCAAGGGGCTGAGGGATCCTTAGAACAGCCCCCTTCAGCCTTTTTATAGGAAAAAGGGGGAGGAGGTTGCCGCCCAGCACGCCCAGGCGACCTTAGCTCGCCCAGGCGAGCTGGGTTGCTTCCTCCAGAAGCAACTCAGCTTCAAAAAAACGTTCTGGAAGGCCCAATTCAAAATTTCGAAATTGCTATTTGCACCCCCCCAATTTTGATAAGTTCACCCCCCTCTTTCGTAATTTACGGAAAAGTTACGGAAGCCTTACGGAAGCATATAGGACTTGATTTTCTTCTTTTTTTCTCTTCCGTCTCACCCGTATTAAGTTAATTATGCTTATTTAGAGTTATGGGAATTTTACGGAAGCATTACGGGTGTCCCGGAAGCCCCGGAATCCCATTTTTCAACAAAACGGGGGGTGTGGTGGCCATCTAGCTCGCCCAGGCGAGCTCAGGTCGCCCAGGCGAGCTAGGTTACTTCAATCTTAAGCAAGAAATTGCCCAGAAACCTCTAGAAGGGCCCAGATTCGAAAATTACTGTTTGCACCCCCCATTTTACTAAATACACCCCCCTTTGGCTTTTTTTGGTGATTCTTTTTTCGTAAAGTTACGGAAACTTACGAATTTCGTAACGATACTTGTTTTCTTTCCGTAATGTTACGGAACCTTGCGGATTACATAATCATCCCCTTTTTGACTTACGAAATGTTACAGAACCTCACTTAATTATGCAACGATGCTTCCATTTGATTTCCGGTGTGTCACGGAAACTTACGGATTGTGCATCAATACTTTTTTGGTTTTTCGGCATGTCCTGGAATTTCATAAATTGCCTAATGATGGGTGCCAAGCACCTCACAAGGACCAAAGAATGGTCGCATGTCATCAAGCAAAAGGTCCCCGGACGAAATTAGGGTATGACAGTTGCCCCTCTTTACTTGTCTTTTATTGAAGATAAAAGAAAAGTAAAGATAAGACACTAATTTCGTCCCTCTCGACTTGGCGAGAGTCGCGGGTGACCATAAAATCTCCACATGCAAATGACTTGTTGTTCCCAAAATTTCACAAATTACCTAATGATGGGTGCCAAGCACCTCACAAGGACCAAAGAATGGTCACATGTCATCAAGCAAAGGTCCCCGAAAATCAGTGTATGACACTAATTTCGCTCCTCTCGGTTGACGAGAGTCGCGGGCGACCATGAAATTTCCGCATGTAAATGACTTTGTTGTTCCCGGAGGAACAAAAGGTGCAGAAGACTGTGTCAGCCCCTGCATACTATCAAGCGTTCTGTCTTACAGATAGCAAAAGAATGGGTGCGAATAACCATAAGGTATCTCCGCGTATCATGGGTGCAGAATGACCAAACTTGGTCTCTGCTTGCCAACGGACACGACTGTGTCTGAATGGCAAAGGGGTGCGGATAACCATAAGGTATCTCCGCGTATCATGTGTGCAGAATGACCAAACTTGGTCTCTGCGTGCCATCGGACACAACTGTGTCTAAATAGCAAAGGGGTGCGGATAACCGTAAGGTATCTCCGCGTATCATGTGTGCAGAATGACCAAACTTGGTCTCTGCGTGCCATCGGACACAACTGTGTCTGCCTAGCAAAGGGGTGCGGATAACCGTAAGGTATCTCCGCGTATCATGTGTGCAGAATGACCAAACTTGGTCTCTGCGTGCCATCGGACACAACTGTGTCTAAATAGCAAAGGGGTGCGGATAACCGTAAGGTATCTCCGCGTATCATGTGTGCAGAATGACCAAACTTGGTCTCTGCGTGCCATCGGACACAACTGTGTCTAAATAGCAAAGGGGTGCGGATAACCGTAAGGTATCTCCGCGTATCATGTGTGCAGAATGACCAAACTTGGTCTCTGCGTGCCATCGGACACAACTGTGTCTAAATAGCAAAGGGGTGCGGATAACCGTAAGGTATCTCCGCGTATCATGTGTGCAGAATGACCAAACTTGGTCTCTGCGTGCCATCGGACACAACTGTGTCTAAATAGCAAAGGGGTGCGGATAACCGTAAGGTATCTCCGCGTATCATGTGTGCAGAATGACCAAACTTGGTCTCTGCGTGCCATCGGACACAACTGTGTCTAAATAGCAAAGGGGTGCGGATAACCGTAAGGTATCTCCGCGTATCATGTGTGCAGAATGACCAAACTTGGTCTCTGCGTGCCATCGGACACAACTGTGTCTAAATAGCAAAGGGGTGCGGATAACCGTAAGGTATCTCCGCGTATCATGTGTGCAGAATGACCAAACTTGGTCTCCGCTTGCCATCGGACACAACTGTGTCCAAATAGCAAAGGGGTGCAGATAACCGTAAGGTAGCTCCGCGTATCATGTGTGCAGAATGACCAAACTTGGTCTCTGCTTGTCATCGGGCCCGCCGCCTCTGGATGACAAAAGGGTGCGGATAACCGTAAGGTGTCTCCGCGGGCTACCGGCTCTTGAGTTATGGCAACAAAAGGCGGTGTGGTCGACAAAAGCGAGGCTCTTGCTCCTACGTATCCTCCAATGAGGAACTCAGACCTACGTAGTTCTGGATAACTTGTGAGACTTGAAAAAGTCTCGGTGTTTTCTCCACTAAAATGCAAACATGCTTTAGCAAAGAGACAAATATTCCAACTGATTTAGAGCAGCATATGCTTTTTTGAGTGAAAAACAATGCGCCTACCGGGGAAGGAGAGTCTGCTGATGAAATCTCCCATAACCATAAATGAGATTTTGGATGTTAGCATTTCGTTTCTAAATGACCATTTAGAGGAAACACTGGGTTCGACAAAAATAGAAGAAATCCACTCAAAGTGTATCAATCTCGCACAGGTAAGTGTCTCATCCTAATTCCGAACCATAGATATGTCATGACTTGACTTTGCAAATTATTTCCTATCAAATCAAAAATCACATGTGTGATCATGGATCAATAGGGCTTCCCTTGGGAATGGGTTCTTTTGGTGGTTTCTTCTTTCGGCTTTTGTGTGTTTTTGGCTTTTGATTTTCCTGGCTTTTTCTTTTTCTGTTTTTTTGTTTAGTGCGGGGCGAGAAAAAAGGGTCGCTAGCGCACGGGATTTTGGTTGGTAATTAAAGGGAGAAGACCATTTTAGGTTGTGGTTCTCTTTCCTTCTTTTTTCGTTCATTTGGTGACAATTCTGTATTGTTCAGATATTGTCTGGTCAAAAGACCTTTCTGCACATTTCTTCTAGTTCTTTGATCAAGAACTTTCTTTCCTTCCTTTTTCTTTTTTCTTTCTCCCATTCTTTGATTGGGAATTTTCTTTCTTTTCTTTTTGCTTTCTCCCACTCTTTGATTGGGAATTTCCTTTCTTTTCTTTTTTCTCTTTCTCCCACTCTTTGATTGGGAATTTCCTTTCTTTTCTTTTTGCTTTCTCCCACTCTTTGATTGGGAATTTCCTTCTTTTCTTTTTTTGCTTCCGAGGGTAAGGATTATGGTGAGTCAGGATTTTGGCTCAAGGTTTGTAGAATGGCTAGACATGATACATGTCGGGGTTTGGTTTGGTTCAAGGATAAAAAGGGATGCCCCACATTATTTCCATGACACAAATGCAAAAATGATGATTTGGAAACTTTATGCAAAACTGGTCATGCATGCACCTATGCGGACACTCAAGTGTCAAATTTTTATGGTCATGTGATGCTAGGGCTCAGGATTTATTTCCTCTATTTTAAATCAACCCAATGTTTCCAAAATATGTTCTTTTATCAATTTGTGCATTCATCCGAGTCCATTTCGGGCGTCTGGGAAAATCTTCACAGCATTCACCCTTCAGGTGTATACACATTTTCCAAAAATTGGTTATGATCAATGAATTTTTTCAAAGAAAAGTTGGAAATCGTCTCTTTTCAAAAGCATGTTGGTTTTTCAGCTTGACAACTTATTTTTCTTTTTTCTCCCCTTTTTTTTTTTTTTTTTTATCATTATCATTTGTTTATTTCTTTTTCTTGTTTGTTTTTTTTTTTTTTTTTTTTCTTTTTTTCCATGAGGTATTTTGCTACCTAAACATGTGTATATTTTTGTGAGGTATTTTTGCTATATACATGCATATCCAAGGTATCTTGCTACCTAAACATACATATATATATATTTTGTGAGGTATCTTTTTGCTACATACATGCATATCCAAGGTATCTTGCTACCTAAACATACATATATATATTTTGTGAGGTACCTTTTTGCTACATACATGCATATCTAAGGTATCTTGCTACCTAAACATACATATATATATTTTGTGAAGTGTGTTTTTGTTTACATACACGCACATCTAAGGTATCTCTCTACCTAAACATACATATATATATTTTGTGAAGTATTTTTTTGTTTACATACATGCATATCTAAGGTATCTTTCTACCTAAACATACATATATATATTTTGTGAAGTGTTTTTTTGTTTACATACATGCATATCTAAGGTATTTTCACTACCTAAACATATATATATTTTGTGAGGTATGACTACCTTCCGAGCTTGCGCTTGTTTTATTTAAATCCCCAGGATCATGAGCAACTAGGTGCGTCCTACTATAAAAAGTGATCAAATAACAAGCATAGATTCAAAAGGTACTAGGTTGCCTCCTAGTAGCGCTTCTTTAACGTCTTGAGCTGGACGCCTTATGACTTGTCGGTCATGGACCTAGTACTTTGCTTACCTTTGGCTTTGGACTTGGTCGCCTGCCGGTCGGCCATGTGTCGTAGGCAACGCTCTAACCTTTTTGTGGATGAGCAGAGGTGAACTCTAGAGGTGATGGCGGTGCGTCTGTTTCCCGCTGCCGGCCATCCCAATGCTGCTGTGGTGTTTCGCCCTGCGCCTGCCTAGGGACGCAGTACTTCTTGATGAAAGCTCGATCAGTAGGGGGCCTAATGCCCTTGCTGGAGGTTACAGGTACTCTGTAGAACTGACAGAGATCCGTAATTAGAGCTTGACAACTCCAAGACCCTGTTGGACTTCTTCGGGTCCACTGGGTGTCTTGCAGGTGCGATCCCTGCAAACAATTGATGAAATCAGAAATCAGTTGAGCGATGTGCATACTTACCTATGATGACATAACCTTGCCGGGGGGGTACGGGAACCCTGTAGGACTGATAGAGGCCCGTAACCAGAGCTGGAAACCCCAGGGCCCTGTTGGACTTTTCCGGGTCCACTGGGTGTCTTGTGGGTGCGATCCCTGCAAACAAATAAATGGTATCAGAAATCAGTTGAACCATATGCATACTTACCCATGTCGGGACGGCACAGACCAACTGATACTTCCGCAGGGGGAGATTGGCATTGCGGTCGCTGGGCAGAATGTTGCTAAGTAGCAATGTCATCTATATCTGTGTAAGAGTGGTCATGTTGGTGCGCATGGTCCGCACTCTTCTCTTTGCAGCGGCACGGGTGAAATCTTGCCCCGGTATGCATAGTAGCTGTGTGATAGCCTCCCTCTCTGGTTGTGCTCGCACAGTTGGCCCTCCTCCAATATCAGGGGGTGGCCCAGGAACCGTTAAAAGGAAACTACTGGTCCCTTAACCGGGAGTGCAAGTCTTGGTTAAGCATTTAAGGGCAGAGGACCTTAAATTCTTTTAAGGTGTGGATGTCGAGCACACTGAAAATGAGGACACGTAGCCCTCTAAAGGTGAGGGCGTGCAGCCCTCTCAAGGCGAGGACGTGTAGTCCTCTGGAGGTGAGGGCGTGTAGCCCTCTGATGGAGAGGACGTGTAGTCCTCTCAAAGTGAGGGCGTGTAGCCCTACGAAGGTGAGCACATGCAGTCCTCTGATGGCGAGGGCGTGTAGCCCTCTGAAGGTGAGGACGTGTAGTCCCCTGAAGGTGAGGGTATGTCCCCCTTTGAAAATGGGGAACATGTAGTCCTCTAATGGCGAGGACGTGTAGTCCTCTAAAGGTGAGGACGTGTAATCCTCTCAAGGCGAGGACGTGTAGTCCTCTCAACGGTGAGGGTAACTAGTACCCAAGGTGAGGGCGTGTAGCCCTCTCAAGGCGAGGACATGTAGTCCTCTGGAGGTGAGGGCGTGCAGCCCTCTGATGGTGAGAACGTGTAGTCCTCTCAAGGCGAGGACGTGTAGTCCTCTCAACGGTGAGGGTAACTAGTACCCAAGGTGAGGGCGTGTAACCCTCTCAAGGCGAGGACATGTAGTCCTCTGGAGGTGAGGGCGTGCAGCCCTCTGATGGTGAGAACGTGTAGTCCTCTCAAGGCGAGGACGTGTAGTCCTCTCAACGGTGAGGGTAACTAGTACCCAAGGTGAGGGCGTGTAACCCTCTCAAGGCGAGGACATGTAGTCCTCTGGAGGTGAGGGCGTGCAGCCCTCTGATGGTGAGAACGTGTAGTCCTCTCAAGGCGAGGACGTGTAGTCCTCTCAACGGTGAGGGTAACTAGTACCCAAGGTGAGGGCGTGTAACCCTCTCAAGGCGAGGACATGTAGTCCTCTGGAGGTGAGGGCGTGCAGCCCTCTGATGGTGAGGGCGTGCAGCCCTCTGTTGGCGAGGACGTGTAGTCCTCTAAAGGCGAGGACGTGTAGTCCTCTCAAGGTGAGGGTAACTAGTACCCAAGGTGAGGGCGTGTAGCCCTTTCAAGGCGAGGACATGTAGTCCTCTGGAGGTGAGGGCATGCAGCCCTCTGATGGTGAGGGCGTGCAGCCCTCTGTTGGCGAGGACGTGTAGTCCTCTCAAGGTGAGGGCGTGCAGCCCTCTGTTGGCGAGGACGTGTAGTCCTCTAAAGGCGAGGACGTGTAGTCCTCTCAAGGTGAGGACGTGCAGCCCTCTGAAGGTGAGGGTAACTAGTACCCAAGGCAAGGGCGAGTAGCCCTCTCAAGGCGAGGACGTGTAGTCCTCTGGAGGTGAGGGCGTGCAGCCCTCTGATGGTGAGGGTGTGTAGCCCTCTGAAGGTGAGGGTAACTAGTACCCAAGGCGAGGGCGAGTAGCCCTCTCAAGGCGAGGACGTGTAGTCCTCTGGAGGTGAGGGCGTGCAGCCCTCTGATGGTGAGGACATGGAGTCCTCTGAAGGCGAGGACGTGTAGTCCTCTAAAGGTGAGGGCGTGTAGCCCTACGTTGGCGAGGACGTGTAGTCCTCTCAAGGTGAGGGCGTGCAGCCCTCTGTTGGCGAGGACGTGTAGTCCTCTAAAGGTGAGGGCGTGCAGCCCTCTGTTGGCGAGGACGTGTAGTCCTCTAAAGGTGAGGGCGTGTAGCCCTATAAAGGTGAGGACATGCAGTCCTCTGATGGCGAGGGCGTGTAACCCTCTGAAGGTGAGGACATGCAGTCCTCTGATGGCGAGGGCGTGTAGCCCTCTGAAGGTGAGGACACGCAGTCCTCTGAAAGTGAGGACACACAGTCCTCTTAAGGTGAGGGCGTGCAGCCCTCTGTTGGCGAGGACGTGTAGTCCTCTGAAGACCAGGGTACTAGTACCCGAGGGTCCATCCTTATGAGAAAGCAAGAGATCGACTCATCGAGAGAGCCGGTCATCCCAAATCCACAAGATTTGGACATTTAGATGTAGGGAATCTATATAGTTAACATGATTTTGAGGGATGCAAATGCATGCAACCTTTGTTGTGAAATTTGGGTAAATGCGGACTTTATATGAAACAATGCAATGTAATGGAAAGTTGTACAATGTTCATGGCATTCTTTCCCTATTTTGTGATTTTGATTTTGATTTGATTTATTTATTTATTTATTTATTTATTTTTTGGAAAACACAGATTGACTGCCCTTTTGAAAAAGGTGATAATTCATGCAACCTCATCCTATCTTTTTGCAAATCTCTCCGGGAACTCCCTCAGAGTGTATGTTCTCTTGATTTAGTCACTTGACCATTTTGGAGTGACGGCAATGGAGTCGTTTGATGTTTAATCAATCCATTGAAATCCTAGGGTTTGTCCCCTTTGTTTTTGTTAAAAACATCGATGGGTGAGAACTTTTGATCGGCCCCTATGTTCACTTGAGGCTCATGCACGGTGCCCCTCATTGCCCCAGTGTAAGGCTTTGAGGTACCAATCGTTTTCTTTCGTCATGACCTTGTAGGAGGGAACCTATTGGGTGAGAACTTCTAATCTGCCCCTAGGTTCACTTGAGGCTCATGCACGATGCCCCTCATTGCCCCAGTGTAAGGCTTTGAGGTACCAATCGTTGTCTTGTTTTCATAGCCTCGTAGTGAGGAAGAATGAAAGAAGCAGTTGATTCTTGCAAAAAGAATTTCCCAAGGACGAGAAATAGTTGAAGGATTTTTTGATGGATTAAGTCAAATGACTCCTATGTAGAAGCAAGATGTTTTGATGTCTTGATGATGCTAAAGGATCAAGTGCTTCTAAGTTTTATTCAAGACAAGAATCCAAGAAAGTCAAGATATATGATCAAGTTGATTTCTAGAATCTTTAGGAAGAAGTTTCCAAATTGAAGAAGCAAAAGGTTTGACCAAGAAATTCTATCCTTTCAAATTGAGATTTGCTCTCTGGTAATCGATTACTAGCAGTTTGAAAATGTTTTAATTCAAATTTTTAAAACCTGTAATTGATTACATAAGTCTTGTAATTGATTACCAGAGGGGATTTTCAGAAAATAATTTCCAAG
Organism: Glycine max; assembly: GCF_000004515.6. Classification (NCBI taxonomy): domain Eukaryota; kingdom Viridiplantae; phylum Streptophyta; class Magnoliopsida; order Fabales; family Fabaceae; genus Glycine; species Glycine max. Next base: position 36,059,631 of record NC_016091.4, read on the forward strand.
AGACATATCTATTCAAATGTTTTATGAATGGCCATTCAAATGTTTTAAAGAGAGTTTTCTTGCCCAAACAGTTTTATCCTCTCGAAAGATCAAGAGTTTTTCTGAACTGAAATGTCTTATCCTCTCAAAAAGATTCCTTGGTCAACCACTTGCTTATTCAATAAGGAATTTTTGATTGATCTTCATTTTACAATCCACCTCTTTTAAGAGAGACCTCTTCTTCTCTTCTTCTTTTTTCTGAAAAGGGATTAAGAGACCGTGGGTCTCTTGTTGTAGAGGATTCCTGAACACAAGGGAAGGGTTATCCCTGTGTGCATTGTTAATCCGAAAAGAGAGATTGATAGTTCAATTGGGGAATAGTCTTTGCATCTTAATTCAACCCCCCCTTTTTCTTAAGGTAACTGAGGCTATTTGTCCAACATCCTATTCTTGATAACTCACTTCTCTCTAAAAAGACAAAATGAGGTCACATGAACGTCTATATTTTTACTTGAAAACACAGTCAATCAAATGCCTTTTTATTTTTTATTTTGAAACTTATTTTTTATTTTGAAACTTATTTGTTTTGAACTTTGCTCGTTGTTTTACGGCACCCCCACCAACGTGCAAGATGAGTAATCTCTGATTGAACGGTCTTGGAAGTCAACACTCAGGAGCGCAGGTTGCTTGAGCAAACAGACCAATGGCTTACACCCACATTCCGGTGAAAGTTGAATAAGCAAACATGCGTTTGTGAGAGGATGAGGGACAAAGATATCAACTTTATCCATTTCATTTAACATTGTAGCTGTGGTTTACAATAATGGCATAAACTTGGAAACCCTGATGAGTCATTAGGGACACCTAACAACAGCTTTCAAAATTGCCCCATGTGTGGCATCTCTTGTCAATGTCAGGATTTACACGCAATTCTCCTTAAATTTCAGCCAGCCCGCATCAATTAGACCTTGCACCTTACGCTTCAGAGCCCTACAATACTCAATGGTACGCCCCGAGGCTTCTCCGTGACAAGCACACATTGCGTTCGAGTCGTATTCTCGGAGAAATGGAGGTTGATGAACCTTGGCTAGGGTTATGGCTACCATTGAATTATCAAGTAGATATGGGAGCAAGTCAGCATAGGACACTGGAATTGGGGTGAATTCTACAGGCTTTCTCACTACAAAATTCATTTCTTGGTTGGTGTTTTTTTTGGTTTGTGCTAAAGGTGGTGTTCGTCATTGGAAGTACGGTAGACAGGCTTTGTGGTTGATTTAGGGATGGCCTTTGTGGATAACTGGGTGGTGGGTAAGGAGGAGGTTTGTTATTGGCTGAGTAATGACATTGTTGGGTTGGTGGGAAACTTGGCCGTATAGGAATGGCAGTCACAGCATGGGTTTCTCCCTCTTTCTCACCCTCTTCATTTGCCCCAGTTTTCTCAGTCGTCCTAGTAGGATGATCAAATTTGCCTCTTTTCGGATCCACTTCGATCTTTTTGCTGGTGAAGACCAAATCTGTAAAACTTGAAGGTGTGTAACCCACCATTTTTCATAGTAGAACACCGGTCACGTGTCTACTATCATTGTGATAATCTCTTTCTCTGTTTTTGGGGGTGCTACTTGAGTTTCCAAGTCTCTCCATCTTTGGGCGTATTCTTTGAAAGATTCGTGCCCCCTTTTTGCACACTTTTTGTAGTTGCATCCTATCCGGAGCCATATCAGAATTGTACTGACACTGCCTAATGAAGGCAACCATTAGGTCCTTCCAAGAATGGACTCAAGAAGGTTCCTAAGTTAGTATACCAGGTGACAGTTGTCCTAGTAAGACTTTCTCAGGAAAAATGTATCAGCAGTTTCTCATCTTTTGCGTATGCCCCCATCTTCCGACAGTACATCTTTAGATGGTTCTTGGAGCGAGTAGTCCCCTTGTACTTGCCAAAGTCCGGCACCTTGAACTTGGGAATGACCATGTTTGGGTATTAGGAACAACTCTTCTAGGTTGGCAAAGGCATAATCTTCACCTCCTTCAATGGCCTTGAGCCTTTCCTCTAGATGATCCAACTTTCCCATTCCTGCCATAGTCATGAGGGTTTTTAACCGCTGTGGAATGCAAGAGGTGCAATTGTGGGTGATACTGAGGGCCCTCCAAAGGGTTTTGTAGGGGTATACCACCAACTGCTTGCCCTTCAGTGGTATATCCGAGCCAAGGCTCGAAGTCGTCTAGATTGTGATGGGGAATTTCATGGGTCTCTTCCACGGTTTAAGAGACATGTGCATGATCAGTTTGGGGTTGTTGGCTCTCAATGGGTATAGGAGTGGAGTTATTGACATTCTTATTGGGAGTGTACGCCACTTTGGGTGGCGTATAGTTGAGAGGCAAGCCATATGGCGGGAAGGCGTGCTCGTTTTGAATTTGTACATTATGGGGGCTGCCCGTACTTCCCAAATCTTTGCCTACCATATCTGAGGTTGGATGATTCATTTGGTTGATGCCGGATGGGGACATCAGGTTCACCTTAGCAACAACGCTGGTAGCGGCAATTGCAACCGCATTGGCTTCCATTATCTTCTTCACGCTCATCATGGCCTCCATCATTGTGGCCATTTTCTCTTTCATGGCCTCCATGTCGGCCTTCATCTTCTCTTGCACCTCCTCTGCTTCACCCATTACTCTAGCTCTAGCACGAGTTCGGTAAGGGCGCCGTAAAGCGTGTCCTTTTCTTTTTGACAACAATGATTAAGATCATTTTTATTTTATTTTATTTATTTATTTATTTTTATTTTCTTTTTCAAGGAAAGAATGCAATGAGCAATGCAACCAATGAAAAGCATGGATGTATGCGAATGATGTACAGTTGAAGTATTGTGCAGGATATGGGGTTGAATCAATTTAGATTTTCCACATGGTCTATGACATCTTTGTCAAGGTGAAACTGGAAGTAACAAGGACATCAACAATCCTAAATATGTTTGGCAGTAGACGAAGCAGTGATGTGACTCGATTCATCTTTTGTCCCAATTTTTGCAAGATAGTTACTTCCATTCTTCAACTTGATTTGAAGAACTTTTTTTTCGAAAAAGCATGAGCTTGGTTCAACCCCATAACCCAGGGAATGGCAATTTTGATCGCCAATACTTCAACAACACTTCATAGGGATGAATGACTCGGGCGTACTTTAAGCCGTGCATGGAAAATGTAATTATGAAATTGAGATGCCCGAAGAATCACCATTTCCTAGTTAACCATGCATTAGGTACCATGTTCAATTATTTTGTTTTGTTGTTGTGTGTGTTTTTTTTTTTTTTTTTTTTTTTTTTTTTTTTTTAGAAATGGGTTTATGATCCCAACATGGTTGGCTCATGGTGCCTAACACATGCAACTAAGAATGTAGTGTGAAGTTTCACGCTTCCCCTTTTGTGTTTTTGTAGAGGAAAACACAAGGATGAGCAAACATGAAAACAAATGGTATGCAATTTTGCAGATCAAAAAGTTTTTTGAACGCATATGCATGATGATGCCGTGACTCATGCAAAATGTGAGGCTGGAATATGATAACGGACAAATGCAGGAACGATATGTTCATTATGATGTTATGAAGAGATGCTTATGCGATGCATGATATGAATGCATTTTACGGACACGAGAGCCCGGAAAATTATCTCTTCTTCCTTGCGCATTTGGGGGCGCAGTGCCCCATGTGTACAATTAAGAAGGTGATATGGACCTTCCGGCTTCCCGTGACAAAGGACGAGACCAACATTCAATGCATGCTAGAGATAAAATGTGGGAGTGATTTGATTTGCACAAGCTTTTTGGAGTAGAAACATGGGACCAACTCATTTTATTTCAAAAAGGAAGTCGTATCTAGTCAAGGTCTTAGAGACCATACAAGTTTCCTAACGATTTCTAATTATGTGGGCCATTAAGTCTATCATATGCTGACAATAGTCGAGAAGCCCATGAATCTCTTCGGGGGTGGAGTAGGTGTCTGCCATTGCCTTGGCCTTGGCTAACAAGCGGGGAAGTTCTTGACTCCCGTTCAAGGTAAGAGCAAACCGGTCCATCCACATGGTTGCCTCTTGGTGTAAAGAGTCGATCACCCTTCCTCTAGCCTCTTTTTCCGCATATACTTGAGCGTACTCATCCGCGATTCTATGCTCGTGGGCCGTGGCTAGACCTAACTCTTCTTGGTACTTGGCGATGATAGCTAGCATGTTGGTCTCCGTCTCGCATAAACGCTGAGACAAGCTTCTTTTGGACCTTGAACAAGCAATTAATTCCTCTTTCAGAACCATGCTATGTGCTCGCGACTGGTCTCTTTCTTCCCTTCGCAACTTGAGTTCACTATTGCTACCCCATAGAGCTCCGCGAAATTTGTTCCGGCCATACTCTTCCTTGCGAGCCCTCTTGGTCTCTTGTTCAAGGGCTCTTGCGGTAATTGCATTCTCTTCCCGTAACCCGGCACACTCCTTCCGAACATGTGTAGCGGCCAACTTGAACTTCTCCTTGGCAAGTTTTGCTTTTCCTAACTCGCTTTTGAGAGCTTGGACTTCTTCGTCCTCTTCCGGTGCTTCAAAACTCTCTTCGCTGACGACTTTTAACTTGGCGAGCCAATCTAAACCTCGTATATGAGCTTTCAGCCATTCGTGGTACCCACCAATGATGCCATTACGAATACCTCTAAGCTCTTGATCTTTCCTTAACGGGGTTTCCCATGCCTTATGGATTCTTTGTATAGTCTTGGAACTTTGTGTACCGAGATCCCTCACAAGGAAAGGAGACATGCTTTCTTCCGTCGGTGCTCCCCTCATGGGGTACCCTAGTTGTCTTATAGCGAGCGTGGGATTGTAGTTAATACAACCCCTCGTTCCTACCAGCGGAATGTTTGGGTATCCTCCACATGAGAAAAGGACTCCTTCTTTTCCTTCCTTCCATCGGGGGAACCAACTGATTGTTCTACCTCCTATCCCGGCCAAGAGCTGGTCCCAATCTATTCTCCTCTTTTCAGTACACGAGCGATGGCTTAGGAGCGGACACGGATGTCTTGCGTCTTGTTGGAACAAGTGCGAAACCAACCAAACACAGAGGGCGGGTAAGCAACAGATGATCCGTGCGCTACTCTTTTCGCACCTTCGGTCAAATGTGTCAAATAGATCTGCCAAGACAGCTACCACCGGACTTTCCTTGCTATGGTGGTAGGCAAGGAAAGCGTCGATTGCTGCTAGGTCTACCAAACCATCCACGTTTGGAAAGAGGACAACCCCGAAAATTAGCAAAGCTAACACATCCATAAACGGGACCCAGTCTCCTTGATGGGCCATACCCCTTGCCTTGTCTTCTAGGTACTTCCGTGGTAGGCCCGCTATGCCGTTCCGAGTCTGTTTTATGCGGTCCAAACCTCTTGCTGAATCCTTGACCACAGTTGCAATTCTGCTCAAAGAGGGAAGACACCCGGAGGAAAGATATGGTTTTCTTTCCCCGAGAGGACATCCCAGAATCTCCTCAAATTCTTCAATGGTTGGTACTAATTGGAAGTCTCCGAATGTGAAGCACCTCAAAGGCTGGTCGTAGTATTGGGTAAGTGATGCAATGGCTTCTATGGACACCTCTGCTATGGTCAACTCTAAGATCTTTCCGTAAATCTTGCGGAAGGCTTGCATTTGGAGGGGTTCCATCAACCGCCCTAATTCCTTGATGCCGGTGGTATCTAGGCTTTTGACCTTGACTTGGTAGAACCTCTTGCCGGTTTGATTTGTTCCCTATGCTTACTAAAGTGAGACAAAAGCTGGTGCAAATCAAAACTCCGATATCTCATGGGTGGGATGGATGAATGCATGATGGAATGCATATGACACAGATGCAATCTAGGAATGCGGGGGTCCGGGGAATTTGTCCCTTTCTTAGATACGACGTCTAGGGGTAGCGAAATGCCCCAACGCACGTTTTTAAGAAGGCGACACGGACCCTCCGTTGGTTTGTTTACAGTAGGGATCAAGACAGAACCCATATGCAATGCCTATGCAAAAGACACAATGCGGGAATGTGCACAGTATGACAATATTTACCGAACATAAGCAAAAGGGTATATGATACTCATGCATGGCAGTGTGAAAAATGGCACGCAGCGTGTTTGCTTCGTGCCCCTATTTAAGGGACCTATAAGGGAGAGAACTAACTAGGCTTTTAGCAATAATCCCCAAGGTAGTTATATCTCTCTTGATGGTTTCTAGAGGTATCATCCCCTTTGAAGAACATATTGTAGCAGTAGGGACTACTAGCAACAATAGGTTTTCAAAGAGAAAAGCTCTAGATGAGGGTTCACTGTAATCAAGCAAGTCGGAGACCTAGCATGATCACAGATTCACCTCCACTCCTTATGCTCCCATGAACCCGGGTATAGGGCCCTTTTTCACTCACAGTGTGTGCAAATAGTGTTGGTGTTTGTGTGCATCAAATGAATAAATATTTACTCCATGCATACATTTAAAACGCACTAAAAGCAACAAAGAGTTTATATACACAAGAACATAATGAAAGGAAACCAACAAAGGGGTAAGTCATGGTAAAACATTGCACAAAATTAAATGGCCTAACTCTCTAAAAACAGTCCCCAGTGGAGTCGCCAACTGTCACAACCTACCCTTCGGCGGGAGGGCGACGCGTGACTCGCGGGATGCGTGTTCCACGAAAGGAATACGCGCGGAGTCGCCACCAACGTTTATTTGAGGAAAACGTCGGAAAAACCGGAAAAGACACGATCTACGAACTTTTTAGTGAAAGGTTCGGGAGTTGTATTTACGCACGGGGAAGGTATTAGCACCCCACACGTCCGCCCCAAGGGACGACAGCCTTTAATCGAATGTGCAAACATGACTTTGATTTTTTTATGTTCCCTTTTTATGTTCTTATATCCTTTATACCCTTTTTATATTTTTTTCTTTTTTGTGGTCGACAAGGGTGTTTCCCTTTGCTCCTACGTATTCCTCAATTTGTGATGAGGAAATCAGACCTACGTAGTTCTTTCGGAACAAAGTGTTTGGTTAAGTTGTTTTTTTGTCTTTTTTTGCAAAATATGTTTTTATTGAACAAAAGGTCATTTAAGGTGTTGAACCATTAAACGGTCTTTTGATTTTGAAAGGGGAGAAACGTTAAGGCTTTGGACCATTTAACGATCTCTTGTTTTTGAAAGGAGAGAAACGTTAAGGCATTGGACCATTAACGATCTCTTGGGGTGGTCGACAAAAGCGGGGCTTTTGCTCCTACGTATCCTCAATGGGAACTCAGACCTACGTAGTTCTTGCAAAAGCGGTAAAGTTACATGTTGATTTTATGCTTTTGAACGATCCATGTTAACCGATAAAAGCAAAGAGGACCGTTTAAGGCGTTGGGCCTTAAAACGGTTTTTAGTGATTTTCGGACAAAACTTGATTTGTGAGTCTATTTTAGTCTTAGTTTCACTTTGGTTATTAATCAATTCATTCAAGGAAACTTCCAAAGAAAAACGTCCGATTGATTTTTTTAATTTATTTTATTCAAAGATATTTTGATTATTTTATTATTATTTTTCAAGATATTTTGATTATTTTATTATTATTTTACTTTTTTTGTTTAACCGAGGTTATAGCGTGAACGATCGGTTAGATTTCATTTTAAAAGTGATTAAATGAGATTACAACACAAATGATCGGTTGAAATTCATTTTATCATTTATTAGGTGAGAAAACGGCTTAAATAAACGGTAAAAGCGCGTTAAAGACGGAAGAAAATAAATCGAAAATGAACGAAATAAAGAGGAAAGCTTAAAAAAACAAGAAATGAATTAAAAGTCTCGGATTCGAAAACTTACCCGTTGAAGAACGAAGAACGGATGAAGAACGATGAAGAAAGGACGAAAACCTTCACGGATTTGCTTACGGAAACATCTCGGAAGCGTTACGGAAGCACCTCGGCTTGGATTTTCTTCACGGAAACAATTTTTTTCACCCAAAACAGCTGAAATACATAGTCAGGGGGCTGAGGGATCCTTAGAACAGCCCCCTTCAGCCTTTTTATAGGAAAAAGGGGGAGGAGGTTGCCGCCCAGCTCGCCCAGGCGACCTTAGCTCGCCCAGGCGAGCTGGGTTGCTTCCTCCAGAAGCAACCCAGCTTCAAAAAACGTTCTGGAAGGCCCAATTCAAAATTTCGAAATTGCTATTTGCATCCCCCCAATTTTGATAAGTTCACCCCCCTCTTTCGTAATTTACGGAAAAGTTACGGAAGCCTTACGGAAGCATATAGGACTTGATTTTCTTCTTTTTTTCTCTTCCGTCTCACCCGTATTAAGTTAATTATGCTTATTTAGAGTTATGGGAATTTTACGGAAGCATTACGGGTGTCCCGGAAGCCCCGGAATCCCATTTTTCAACAAAACGGGGGGGTGTGGTGGCCACCTAGCTCGCCATCTTAAGCAAGAAATTGCCCAGAAACCTCTAGAAGGGCCCAGATTCGAAAATTACTGTTTGCACCCCCCATTTTACTAAATACACCCCCCTTTGGCTTTTTTTGGTGATTCTTTTTTCGTAAAGTTACGGAAACTTACGAATTTCGTAACGATACTTGTTTTCTTTCCGTAATGTTACGGAACCTTGCGGATTACATAATCATCCCCTTTTTGACTTACGGAATGTTACGGAACCTCACTTAATTATGCAACGATGCTTCCATTTGATTTCCGGTGTGTCACGGAAACTTACGGATTGTGCATCAATATTTTTTTGGTTTTTCGGCATGTCCTGGAATTTCATAAATTGCCTAATGATGGGTGCCAAGCACCTCACAAGGACCAAAGAATGGTCGCATGTCATCAAGCAAAAGGTCCCCGGACGAAATTAGGGTATGACAGTGTCTAAATAAACTCCCTTGGCATTGTAGAAGGCAATGATCAACGCAGGAAAACCAAGCCGGGAAGAGTTGGACTGGGCAATCTGAGAAGAGATCATACTACCCAAGTCCATATCCATCTTCATAATAATCCTGTATATTTGTTGTGCTTTTTCCATGTTCAAGTCCAAGGTGTGGGAGGTGGGAGCCAAGTTAAAGTAAGAAAGGACACTCCATGTCTGAGCTAGAGTGGTTAAGTCCTTCCACAGAATCTTCCAAAGGGCCCCTTCTGCATTCATAATAAATTGGCCTCTTGGCGTACACAACCTCACTACAATGGCCTGATGGTCCGGATACATGTGGAGGAACTAAGAGAAAATGGGGTACCACTCCCCTTCTTGAAGGTGTCTCCAGAAAGGTGTTCAACATCTGAGCGTCAAACTGAATGACCTTCCCTCGAACTTTGCGCTGCTTGGGTAAGCTATCTTCTGGGTCATAGATATTTGCATAAAATTCTTTCACCAGTGCCACGTCAATGTTTCTCTTTGACACTCTGGTGAGCTTCCTGTGCCAGTGCCTTCATTAGAACTCCTCCACAAACTTGTCATACTATGTGTAAGCCAACTCCATATTCCTTTCTGGAAGAATGTTCCGAAGATGAACATTATCCTAGTATCGGTGCCAAGCCACCTTCGATGTGAATCTGGTGGAGTCCCATGCAGGTTCCAACCCTTGAGGTCTACTGGTGGAAGCTCGACGTTTCTTGGAGGCCATCTGCAAAAAGAATGGGTAAGAAAAAAGATAAACAGTGAAATGTAAAATTAAAAAGATAAAAATAAAGGAAACAAGCAATGGTTAGGCGCTTAGTGCCACTCTGGAAAAAGTTAGGTGAGGCTTAGCGCGAGGATGCGCGCTTAGCCCAAATATTGCATACAAGCAAACATAGAGGGTTTTGGGCTTAGCGCGACCAATTCACTAAGCCCAACACGAATGGCACGCTTAGTCCAAATATTTCAAACAAGCCAAACTTCTAAAAAACCTTGGGCTTAGCGCGAATAGCGCACTTAGCCCAATCATTAGACAAAGGAGATATTGGGCTTAGTGCATGTGATGCGCTAAGCCTAGACAATTCACAACAAATGTCCCAAGGGAGTGGTGGCTTAGTGCGAAGATGGGCGCTGAGCCCAAGTGATACAACCTTTATTAATGGTTTGGCTTAGCACTTGGAATGCACTAAGCCTATGAGCAGGAAGGCAAAAAGACACTGGAGCTTAGCGCGTAGCTGGCACTAAGCCCATGCATAAAAAGACAAAAGGACGTATAGAAAATTGAAATGTTAGGTGGGCTTAGCGTGTAACCGGCGCTAAGCTCAAGTACTAAAAACATAGAAACAAGGTGCTCGCTTAACGCGAATGCGCGCTTAGTGAGCAACAAAGTCTGGGAAATTCCCAGATTTGTTAACTTTGATGAACATGTAAATAATGAAGAGCACAAACCTAGGAAGGCATACACATTAAGACATAGACTCATGAACTCACTAAGCATGGGGTGCAGGCTTAGCGAGTTCATAAAAAAATTCCATAAATGCATACAAAAACCCAGAATGCATGAACTCGCTAAGCAGGGAGGTCCGGCTTAGCGAGTTCGTGGGGTTTCAGAAAGTCAGTTTTACTTAGTACACAGTACCATAGAAGAATAAAAAAAATACACCCACATATACCAAGTTACGAACAAATCAAATATAGGGACTTAACATTTGATTTTATTACATATTGTATGGTCTTAACATATTGTAATAAAACCAATATGTTAAGACCATAAAATATGTTACAATTTATTTTATTACATAAAATAAAAACAACATTCAAAGTTAACCACACTAATGAAAAATATTTACAAAAGTTGTTAGAGGAAAAGGGGGGTACATCAAGAGTTGCATGAGAAGGAGAAGAAGAGCATGAGAGAAAGAACAAAGAAGGGTGCGAGTGAGTAGGAAAGGAATAACAATAGTTAGAAGGGGTAAGGACGCGTGAAAAAAATGAAAAGAAAAAGGACAAAGAAAATGAAACGAAGTAGTTTCAGTAACTGCACTGCAGTTATGGCCTGCGCACTTAACGCGAGGTGCACACTAAGCCTACAGGCACTGATAGTTTAAAGTGCATTGATGGTCCTCGTGCATAGTGAGTATGACCCTCTTAGTGCACCAAGGACGATGTCCTTTGGTCTTCCCCCTTGTATTTCATTTTGAATTTCAAGTTTGTTTTTTTTATAGAAAATGCCACGCTTAGCACGTGTCAGAGCGCTAAGCCCAATTTGTGAAATTAATAACCTGAGAGTGTTTTGGGCTTTGCGTGCCTTTCTGACTTAGCAAGAGTTGCAAGTGAAATTTTGCCTGGAACGTTTGCTTAGCATGTGATGCCGCACTTAGCCAATCATTGCATTAAAGTTCCAAAGGTGTAGTGTGGTTTAGCACATGGGGTCATTTAGCAAGTTAATGTTTGTGCGCTAAGCCTACACATGCGTGCTAAACCAAATTCGTAATTGACCCAAGACAAAGAGGTTTTTGGGCATAGCGCAATGCAGTGACTTAGCGAGGATTGGCAAACCAATTTGTGCGCTTAGCGAGCATGTGTGCACTAAGCTTAATTCAAAATTTTCCAAAACAAAAAGTATTTTGGGCTTAGCGCGACTCACAAGCTAAGCACAACTATTCATAGTGCATCGTGGCACGCTAAGTGCAAGGTGACAATCTTCAAAGCATAACAAACAACCACTAAACACTAACCAACTACACCACATTACTCATGTAGAGCATACCCAAAATTGAGCAGAAATCACACTATAGCAGCAACAAGCTCACACCATTTTTGAAAGTCAAAGTGTAGCCAAAATTAATCAATATCCACAAACATAGGAATTCACAAGCACACATGAAAGCAACATGAATTAATATAATAGAAGAATAAGGGTAGAAATCCTGGGTTGCCTCCTAGTAAGCGCTTCTTTAACGTCACTAGCTTGACGTAAAACACCCTCATGGATCATGGAGGTGGATGATGATGGTCAATCTCTCAATATCGCCACCATTGTAAGACTTTCAACCTCTAGCCATTCACTATCAAGTTGCGCTCCGGGTCAGTAGAATAGGGTTCCATCAGGTCAACTACTCCATAAGGCTTCACGTCTTTGATTGTGAAGGGGCTAGACCACTTAGACTTGAGCTTTCCAGGGAAAAGCTTGAACAGGGAGTTAAACAACAAAACCTATTGTCTAGGCTGGAAGTTTTTGTGAATGTATGTGTATGAAGGTTTTGATGATGCCAAGATAAAAGCAACATAAGTTTTATTTCAAGTTCAAATCAGGACCAAGAAAACAAAGATCAAGAAGAAAGTTAAGTCTTAGTCTATCTTTGTTAAAAGAGTCTCTTAGTGATTGCAAAAGTTTGGTCTCACAACATAGTTTTTAAATTGATTATAAAAAGGTTTTAAAATATTTTTAGCATTTTATGAAAAAGGCATTTTTCCACTGGCAATCGATTACCAGAAGAAAAATTATTTTAAAAAACTTTTTTAGAAAGTTTGAAATTTGAAAATAGAAATTTGAAATTTCATTTTTTAAATTTCAAATTTCAAACTTTCTGAAAAAGCTTTTTAAAAATAATTTTGTTTCTGGTAATTGATTACAATGCTTGGTAATCGATTGCTAGTGGAAAAATGTTTTTTTTTTCAGAAAATGTTAAAAATATTTTAAAACCTTTTTTATAATCAATTTAAAAACTATGTTGTGAGGCCAAACCTTTGCAATCACTAAAAGGCTCTTTTAATAAAGATAGACTAAGTCTTAGTTTTCTTCTTGATCTTTGTTTTCTTGGTCTTGATTTGGACTAGAAATAAAACTTGTGTTGCTTTTGTCTTGGCATCATCAAAACCTTATACACATACATTCACATTCTCTCCTTTTTTCATGATGACAACCAACTTAAATCATTTACTGAAAAATATTTCTTTTGTGAGACGACCACTCCCCCTTAATTTTGCAATCATTGCTTAGGAGAAAATAGTTTGCAAAAAAAAAAATTTATACCCTGTACCTTACATGATTCTCTCCCCCTTTGGCAACATCAAAAAGACAAAAGCACTGGAATAGAAACAATCATTCACATAGCAACCAATCATTCACACAGGAATCAACGAAGTGCTTAACATACCAAATAGAGAAAGTCCAAAACAGTATTTATAAATGACCAAAGCATTCATAGAAAAATAGCCAAAGAAGAAATAAATAGCAAGTCTGAAACAGAAATATAAAGATCCAAATCCGAAATAAACCCAATGCAAAAATTTTGAAATATCAAGGAAATTAAAGACAGATAATGCTAGAAATTAGGACAAATATGTGATTATAAGCAATCAATATATTATAAACTTTTAAAGTAATCAATCATCATAAACAAGCAAAACAACCATTAAAAGTAGTCATTATGAACAATCAAAACATTATAATCAAACAAAGTGGCTAGGAATCTAAGTTAATTGGGTCTATGAGTCCTAATTCTCTTCTAATAGCAAAGAAATATTCTTTGGGAAGTGGTTTTGTAAAGATATCAGCTAACTCATTCTTTGTGTCAACAAATTCTAACACACAATCCCCTTTTTGAACATGATCCCTCAAAAAATGATGCCTTATGTCAATATGCTTTGTTCTAGAGTGCAAAATAGGATTTTTAGATAGATTGAATGCACTCGTGTTATCGCACAAAATGGGAATATGATCAAGCATTAAGCCATAATCAGAAAGTTGTTGTTTCATCCAGAGTATTTGTGCACAACAACTTCCAGCAAAAATATATTCCACCTCTGCAGTGGATAAGGCAACACTATTTTGCTTTTTACTATGCCATGATACTATAGCAGAACCATTGAAATGACAAGTGCCACTAGTACTTTTTCTATCAGTTTTGCATCCAGCAAAATCAAAGTCAGAGTATACTACTAAGTTATAAGAGGAATTCTTAGGATACCATAACCCTAGATTTATAGTGCCTAACAAATATCTCATTATTCTTTTAACGACACTAAGGTAAGTGTTAGTCATCTTATACAACTAACTTTTGTATAGAAAACATTTTCAAAAACTTGTATAGTTCCTCAATTTATGGTTATTTGGTAGTAATTTTGTTAATAAATATTGTTTTATCGTTAAAGCTGTCTCTAGAATATTTCCATTGGATTTAATGATGAAATCTATGCAATTTAAGGTGAAAAAAAGGCTAAGTCATGAAGTGCTAAAAGTGACAGTTGAGCTTAGCTCATCAGTTGGGCTAAGCGCGCATCCACCGCTAAGCACAGCTTCAGCGTGCTTAGCACAACAAAAGAATCTGGCAGAGCATCAATATCAGGGTCGCGCGCTAAGCACGATATCATTGCACTAAGCGCAGCAGTTGTCTTCAGCCTGGCTCAGCGCACGACTGGCACTAAGCTTAAATCCACTTACTCGCACTAAGCGTGAGGGTGGCGCTAAGTGCAACGTTGCGGGTTTAGAGCCTATTTAAAGCTATTTTGTGAAGAATTAGGGCAACAATTCAGAGAATCACCATCACACATAGAAGTCAGAGCACACCACAGTGTCTATTTTGGGAAAAGAGCTTTGGAGGCAGCAAGAGGAGCAGCTTTTGCAGAGAGACCTAGGTTTTGTAATTAGAAAGAGATTAGTGAGTTACAAAGTGATTGTGAGATGTTGAGAAGAGGAGGAGGGATCCCTCTTCTTGTGTAAGAAGCAGTTAATCTCTACTCTTAATCTCATTATTGTTAGGGTTTTTTTGTAATGGCTGGCTAAACACCCTTGTTGGGGATTTCTAAAGAACGATTGATGTAATTACTTTAATATCTAATTGATTGTGTTTCATGTGTTCAATGCTTCTTTCAGTGCTTAAATCATGTATGCTCTTGGTCTGATCACCCATTTGTATGCATAGTTAGGTGACTTTAGCATTGGGAAATGTACTGTTGCCTTAGAACTTGATTGAAGCAGGATTGAAACTTAGTCTTAAATGAGGGATCTGCGGATTAAGTTTTGGTTTTAAATATGTTGTTACAATAATGCTATTTGGTCTAAGTCTAGTCCAACAAGAGGGATATGAGGAAAAAGCTTAGGCCAAATTAGTCTAAACTTTCGTAAGCTATTTAAGCTGAGTCTAGTCCAACAAGAGGGATCTGAGGACAAAGCTTAGTTTAAGTTAGTCTAAACCTATGAGGGCTGTCTAAATTCAGCCTAGTCCAACAAGAGGGATCTGAGGATGAAGCTTGGATTGATTCAGTCTAACTAGGGATTGATGTTTAGTAATTTAGGCTACATCATAGAACACAAAAGTATGATTGAGTAGAGAAACATCTTTATATGCATCAGCTTGTTTGTTAGAAAGATCCAACACCTTTATCTACTGTTGTCAATCTTACTTACTTGCAATTTTTACTGTTTTTAGCCTAGACTTAGTTTAATTCTGTTTTAAACCATCAATTATCAATGTTTCTTTCAACAATGCCTTATTTCTGAATTTAACCTTGTCTAATACTAGTTCCCTGAGTTCGATACTCGGATTTATCCGTTTTAATTTTAAATACTTGATGACCCGGTGCGCTTTCTGGCAAATCAGATTTCCCTTGAACATATTTGTATAAAGAAAAATTGGACCAAAAAGTAACTACAGGGGAGATCCAGCAGTGAGATTCTTTGGGATTTGCTTGATGTCTTGCTGATAAATAAAGAAGAGATCCGATCATACCTCTATATTTCTTTATGTCTATTGACTGATCGGTTTCATCTTTATCCAGGTAGCAAGCAGTGCTCATAGTAGTGGCCATGCGTTTAGCATTTTCCATCCCAAACCTATTAATTAGTTCTTTGCAATATTTTGACTGACTAATAAATATTCCATTCTTTGTTTTCTTTATTTGTAGTCCAAGGAAGAAATTTAACTCACCCATCATGGACATTTCAAATTCATTTTGCATATCTTGAGAGAATTCTTTGCATAGAGAATCATTAGTTGACCCAAAGATTATATCATCAACATATATTTGTACTAAGAGAATATCATGCAATTTTCTTTTGATAAAGAGTGTGGTATCAACCTTTCCTCTTGTAAAGCCCTTTTCTAAAAGAAATTTGCTCAATCGTTCATACCAAGCCCTAGGGGCTTGCTTCAAACCATATAGAGCCTTTTTTCAATTTAAAGACATGATTGGGCTTTTCTGAGTTTTCAAAACCAAGAGGTTGATCAACATAAACTTCTTCTTGGATGAAACCATTTAAAAAAACACTTTTAACATCCATTTTATAAAGTTTAAAATCCATTATGGATGCAATGGCTAATAACATTCTAATGGCTTCTAATCTAGCTACAGGAGCATATGTTCCTTCATAATCTATTCCTTCTTCTTGACTATACCCTTTAGCCACTAATCTATCCTTGTTTATAATAACTATTCCATGTTCATCCAATTTGTTTCTAAAAACCCATTTAGTTCCTATAACTGGATGATCATTAGGTTTATCAACTAATTCCCATACTTGATTTCTTTCAAATTGATTCAACTCTTCTTGCATAACAATGATCCAATGATAATTAATTATTGCTTCATTTAAGTTTTTAGGTTCATTTAAGAAACAAAAACCATATTATTGCATGCATCTTTGATAGAGTGTCTAGTTGTTACCCCTTTTGATATGTCACCGATGATATTATCAAGAGGATGACATCTTGAAGTTCTCCACTCTTTCAGAAGATCTGTATTTGTACTTGTTTTAGTTTCATCAATTTGAGAGTCTTCATTATTTCCATTTCCTTTGCCTTTGTGCCCTTCTTTATGAATGTGCATATCTTCTAAAGAATCTGTAATATCATCAAGTGTTTCCTTTCTTGACCTTATAGGGTTAGTCTCATAAAAAAAACCATGAATAGATTCTTCAATAATCATAGTTCTTTTGTTATAAATTCTAAAAGCTTTACTATTTGAGGAATAGCAAAGGAATATACCTTCATCTGATTTTGCATCAAACTTACCTAAGTTGTCTTTCCCATTGTTTAACACAAAACACTTGCATCCAAAAACATGAAGATGAGAAATGTTTGGTTTTCTTCCTTTGTACAATTCATATGGTGTTTTCTTTAAGATAGGTATGATTAAAGCTCTATTCATTATATAACATGCAGTACTAACAACTACATCCCATAAATACTTAGGAAGATTTGTATCATTTAGCAAAGTTCTGGCCATTCCTTCTAAAGACCTATTTTTCCTCTCAACAACTCCATTTTGTTGAGGGGTTCTAGGTGCAGAAAAATTATG
Organism: Glycine max; assembly: GCF_000004515.6. NCBI lineage: Eukaryota > Viridiplantae > Streptophyta > Magnoliopsida > Fabales > Fabaceae > Glycine > Glycine max. Next base: position 36,076,816 of record NC_016091.4, read on the forward strand.
TTCAATACCATTTTCATCACAAAATTATTCAAAATCTTTATTTTCAAATTCTCCTCCATGATCACTCCTAATGGATACAATGTTAAGATTTTTCTTGTTTTGTATGAGTTTAGCAAGTTTCTTAAAAGCATGAAAAGCATCACTTTTGTGAGTAAGAAATAATGTCCATGTGAATCTTGAATAATCACCAACTATAACAAGGGCATAGTAATTTCCACCAAAACTCATGGTTCTAGAAGGACCAAAGAGATCCATATGCAAAAGTTGTAAGGGTTGAGTGGTAGAAACAATATTTTTTTGATTTGAAAGAGACCCTTACTTGTTTTCCTTTTTGACATGCATCGCATAATCTATCTTTTTCAAATATGAGTTTTGGTAACCCGATTACTAAATCTTTAGAAATTTATTTATTTAAATGTTCCATGTTTATATGAGTAATTCTTCTATGCCATAACCAAGAATCATCATCTTTACCAAAAAAAACATTTAGCATGATTTGATGTTTTATCTAAATTTATCATGTATACATTATTAGCTCTATAGCCTATATGTTTTATATTTTTATCATGTTTATTTTCAATAACACAACTATGAGAGTCAAATGAAACTAGAAAGCCTTTGTCACATAATTGAATAACACTTAGTAGACTATGCTTAAGACCATCAACAAGTAAAACATTTTCAATGGAGGTAAAAGGATCCGTACCTATTGTTGGACAAGTGGCCTCAATAACTTAAGAGGGGAGGGGTGAATTAAGTTTCAAAATTCCCACTAACAAACTTTTAACCCCCTTTTTAAAAGATAGGCTTAGAATGCAGAAGAAGAACAAGAAGCAATCAATTTAACAATGTTCTTTAAACATGCAAGACAAAATTGATTGCAATAACATAAATGAGATAAGGGAATAGAGAAATTCAAACTCGATTTATACTGGTTCGGCCACTTCTCGTGCCTATGTCTAGTCCTCAAGAAGCCCACTTGAGATTTTCCACTATCTTTCTAAAAATCCTTTTTATAACTTCTGAACACCCAAGGAATCCCTTTCCCTTGTGTTCAGGAAACTCACAATTCAAAAGACAACTAGTCTTTTGATTACAATTGACTTTCTGATAAGAACAAAAAGATTTCTCTCTTTTAGAGTGGATAATACAATTTGATGTTCCTGGATGAACTCTCAATAGATGTGCAAGTGTTTGCCCAAGAGTTGTTGTGAGAAAATTTGACAATCAAGTTCTCTTGGAATATCTCTCTCTTGCATTTTGAAATCAGACACACATATATATAGGCCCTTCGTGCCTTTTCAAAATGGTTTGAAGAGATGTGTCTTTTCAAAAAGCTTTTCTTGAATTTTTTTCACTGGTAATCGATTACAGGTTTCCGGTAATCGATTACACAGTTATATTTTGAAGGGTCATGGATTTTGAATTTGAATTTCAAGAGTTCCGTTGTTGGTAATCGATTACAGGTTCAAAATTCAAATTCGAAAACCCTTTTTAACAGCTATTTTTCAAAATTATCTTCTGGTAATCAATTACACTGCCTGGTAATCGATTACCAGAGCCTTGGATGTCTTGGAAACACTTTGTTTTGAGGCAAGGCTTGATCTTGAGTTAATCTTGAAGCAAGGCTTTGTTTGTTGAAGCAACCTTGTATTAATCTTGAAGCAATGCTTATCCTTTGAAGCAACCATGTTTGATTCTTCTTTGTCATCATCAAAATCATGTATTCATACATTCACACCTATTTTTCAGATTCCAAGAATTTTACCTTTGTTGTTGTCACCATAAGTCACATGTCCATTATTCTTGGGAGAAATATGAGTAAACTTTGATGCATCTCCCGTCATGTGTTTAAAGCATCCACTATCAATGTACCAACCTTTCTTCAAAGAATCCTTCATTCATATAATCATACTTTTGACTTAGGTACCCAAATTTTCTTGGGTCCTTGAATGTTAGTTTTAATAAAAAGATCCTTTTGGAACCCATATCATTTTAATATTATTATTATTTTTCAAATAGCATGTAGATGTACTATGTCCTTTCTTACCACAATAAAAACTTGTCAAGAAAGGAGAACTATTCTTTTGAGTAGATGCAAAGAAGTTTTTATACAATTTTTGTTGTTTGTCAGGTCTATATCCTAATCTAGCCTTATCAAACACACATCTTTGCTTTCCAAGTATAATATCTAAATTATTTTTTCCAATAGTAAATTTGGCAAGAGAATTTTTCAGATATTTGATTTCTTCTTTAAACTTGTTACAACATTTACATGAGTTAGATGCTTCATTACTATCTTGTATCAATTTTATGGTAGAAGATTGATTTGTATCAATGGATTTTAAAGTTTTGACTTCATTTCTAAGATTTTCTAATTCTTCATTTAATTTCAAAATTTCCTTTTCTAAATTTGAAATAGTTTTCTTAGAAAATGAAACTAGTTTGGCAAGTTTGATTGATTCTTTATGTAAGTCATTGAATGCATCTTAAAGTTCATCAAAGGAAATAGATAAGTTATTGTTAGAAGATGTTACCTCTTCTTCACTTTCATAGTTTTTGGCCATGAGACTTAGATTCACGACTTCATTTTCTGAGTCTCCGGATGAATCCATATCGTTATCTTCCCAAGTGATGTAAGCTTCTCTTTGCTTTCTTATCTTTGAAGGTTTTCCTATCAGATTTTTCCATTCTTTTCTTGAAACTAGGGCAATCAACTCTCAGATGTCCAGGTTGATTACATTCATAGCACTTTGGAACAAAAGATGAATCTTCTCCTCTTTTCTTTATTGAAGTTTGTTCTTCTTTGATTTCCTTTGTTCCTTAGAAACTTATTGAATCTCTTTACGAAGAAACTGAAATCATCATCTTCTCCTATTTCATTCAAGTCCTCTTTGTCACTTTCTTCTTGAATAGAAGATGAGGCTTTAAGTGCAATTCCTTTCTTTTTCTTGTCATTTTCTTCATGTTGGTTTAGTCTCATAAGTTCCATTTCGTGTCCTTGAAGCTTTCCAAAAAGAGTTGCAAGAGACATGTTAGTGAGATCTCTTGATTCTGCAATTGCAGTTACCTTTGGTTGTCATTCCTTGCTTAAACATCTTAGAACTTTGTTAATGAGATCCTCATTAGGAAATATCTTTCGTAATGATTCAAGATGATTAACTATATGTGTAAATCTCTTTTGTATATCTTGTATGGTCTCATTTTGATTCATTCTGAAAAGTTCATATTCTTGTGTTAGGGTGTTTATTCTAGATCTCTTAACATTTGTTGTTCTTTCATTGGTTACTTGTAATATATCCCACATTTTTTTGCATTCTTACAATTTGAGACTCTAAAGTATTCATCCATTCCTAATGCAGAGGTAATTATATTTTTAGCCTTTAAGTTATATTGTACCCTTCTTCTTTTCTCTTCATCCCATTGTTCCCTAGGTTTTTCTATAGTTGCATTTCCTACTACCATTGTAGGGATGTAAGGACCGATTTCAATAGCTTCCCAGATGTTTAAATTTATAGCCTCTATGAAGATTTGCATGCGGGTTTTCCAGTAATGATAACCCACACCATTAAATATAGGAGGCCTATTAATGGAGTTTCCTTCGAGAAATAGGAAGTTTGATGAGACCATAATTATTCTTGAAGTTAAGGAACTTGAGCGCCCAATAAGCCTTGTGCTCTATCTCTATTGGGAGGTGACAAGCCTTCCTATAAACCATATGGAATGGAGACACACCAATTGGGGTCTTAAAAGCAGTTCTATAGGCCAATAAGGCATCATCCAATTTCACAACCCAATCCTTTCTTGAAGATGCAATGGTCTTCTGAAGGATCTTCTTTAATTCCCTATTGGATACCTCAGCTTGGCCATTTATCTAGGGATGATAAGGAGAAGTGACCTTATTCCTAACATTGTAGTGCCCTAGGACCATCTGTAGTTGTGCATTGCAAAAGTATGACCCACCATTATTGATGAGTACTCTTGGGACTCCAAAGCGGAAGAAGATGTTCTTCTTGAGGAACTTGGTGATGGTTTTAGCATCATTCTTCTAAGTAGCAACAACTTCTACCCACTTTGATACATAATCCACAGCCACCAATATATATTTATTACTGTATGAGGATGGCAAAGGACCTACAAAGTCAATGCCCCAAAAATAAAACACTTCCACTTCAATAATATTCTGTAGTGACATCTCATTTCTCCAAGAAATACTCCCAGTCTATTGACACTGATCACAATGTAGCACATGCTCAGGGCGTCCTTGAAAATGGAAGACCAGAAGAATCCGGACTATAACACCTTTGCAGTTGTCTAGTCCCCATTATAATGTCCTCCATAGGGAGAATTGTGACAATGCCACAATATACTCCTGGCCTCCTCCTTTGTGACACACATTCTTAGTAAGTTATCTGCTCCAAGTTTGAACAAATGAGGATCATCCCTAACATAATAGTGTTCATCAGGGAGGAACTTCTTCCATTGATGCCAATTAAGATCATCAAGGATGATTCCAACTGCCTTGAAGTTGACAATGTTTGTGAACCAAGGCCGCTCACTCACAGACAATAGGGATTCATCTGGGAACTCATCACAAATCTCTTTCTGCTCCTAAGTGACTTCTTCATTCACCAACCTAGATAGGTCATCAGGCACTAGATTCTCGCACCCCTTCTTATCTTTGATCTCAATGTCAAATTCTTGGAGCAGCAACACCAATCTAATCAACCTAGGCTTGAAATCAGCCTTTGTCAGAAGGTACTTAATCGCCACATGATCTGTGAAAATGATGACCTTGGAGCCAATGCATATACAATTGCTAGCAACTCTTTTTCTATGGTGGCATAATTCAGCTGTGCATCATTTAGGACCTTGCTGGCATAATAAATCGAATGAAACACTTTATTCCTCTCTTGTTCTAGCACTGTTCCCACTACATAGTCACTAGCATCACACATCAGCTCAAACTCTTAACTCCAATTTGGGGCCACAATCATAGAAGCTGACACAAGCCTCTCATTCAGAGTCTAAAAAGCTAACAGGCACTCTTCATCAAACTTAAACATAGCATCCTTGTTCAACAGGTTGCTAAATGGCCTAGCAATTTTGGAGAAATCTTTTATGAACCTCCGATAGAAGTCGGGCATGTATGAGAAAACTTTGGATGCCTTTCACATTCATAAGTGGAGGCAACTTCTCAATAATATCAATTTTTGCCTTGTCCACTTCAATCCCTCGAGACGAGATCTTGTGGTCACACCAATTCCAAGTTGGATAAACAATGGTCAAAGGAAAATCCAAAGACAAAGAAATAATCCATGAACACATCGATGCATTTTTTTACCAGATCAACAAAATGGCTAGCATACATCTCTGAAAGGTGGCAGGGACATTACATAACCCAAACGATATCCTTTTGTAAGCAAAGACACCAAAGGGGCATGTAAAAGTGGTTTTTTCTTGGTCTTATCTGATTTTACCCTGAGTAGCCATCCAAGAAACAATAAAAGCTTGTCCAGCTAGCCGCTCCAAAATCTGCTCCATGAACGATAGAGGGAAATGATCATTCCTTGTGGTGTCATTAAGTTTGTGATAGTCTATACACATTCTCCACTCAGTGAATGCCCGTGTAAGGGTGAGATCATTCTTTTCATTATGGATCACCATCATACTACTTTTCTTGGGCACCACTTGGACTGGACTCACCCAAGCACTGTCAAAGATCGGAAAGATAAGTCCTGCTTCAAGCAACTTGAGGACTTCCTTTTGCACTTCCTCCTTCATGGATGGGTTGAGTCTCCTCTGCGGTTGTCTCACCGGTCTATAATCAACTTCCATAATGAATTTTTGCACACAATAAGATGGGCTAATCCCTTCAAGATCAAAGATGTGCCATCTTATTGTTGCCTTATACTTTTTGATGACCTTCACTAACTATGCTTCCTCTACTGAAGACAAGTCATTATTGATGAATACTGACTTGACATCATTTGCCTCAAGAAAAAACATACTTCAGGTAAGGAGGTAAGACCTTCAACTCAACCTTAGGCCTCTTTGTTGCAAAGTCTTTTTTCAATTCTTCAAAAGCATATTCCCCTGAGGGAATCTCCTTCAACCTGTCTAAATCTTCCAAGCAAGCACTGATGCAATCCTACCCCGCAAGGGCATTGGATAAAAGACTCCAAGTAGATTGGGCCAGAGATCCAAGGGAAGGCCCTAGGGTTCTCATGAGCCTTAAGGTAGATTTTGAGCCCATGGGCTAAGTATGAGCCCACTTATCTTTGTAAATATTAGAATAGGTTTTTCCTTCGTTTGGGCCTTGTATTTTGGCCATTCTAGTAGTATAGGGTTTTAGCCTTGTATTTCGAGGCATTTTGAGTAGTCTTTGTAGTAGGGACTTTTTTTGTTTTTTCATGTATTTTGTCATGGGGGTGAGCTTAGCTATTATAGGGGGTGTGTAGCTAAGCTATAGCTTCTCATCTTAAGGAGGTGAGCTTAGCTATTAGAAAGGTGTGTGTAGCTAAGCTCTAGCTTCTTTAGGAATCTTCTCAAGGAGGTGAGCTTAGTTATGAGAGTGGTGTGTGTAGCTAAGCTCTAGCTTCCCAAGGAAGTTTTCTCAAAGAAGCTTCTCAAGGAAGTTGTCTCAAGAAAGCTTCTCAAGGAAGCTACCTAGTCTATAAATAGAAGCATGTGTAACACTTGTTGTAACTTTGATGAATGAGAGTCTTGTGAGACATAACTCAAAGTTCAACTTCTCTCCCATTTTCTTCCTTCAATTTCGTGCTCCCCCCTCTCTCTTTCTCTCCCTCTTTCTTTTCCTCCATTGAAGCCTCCTCTCCAAGCTTCTTATCCAAGGCTCATCTTGGTGGTGAAGCTCCTTCTTCCATGGCTTATTCCCTAGTGGATGGCGCCTCCTCTCACCTCTTCTCCTCTGTTTTTCGCTGCATCTCCATGGTGGAAAACCACCATTAAAGGACCTCATTGAAGCTCAAAGATCCAGCCTCCATAGAAGCTCCACAAGCAAGCTTCCATCAAGCACTGAGATCCTTCTCCTCTTTATTGGTCAAACATTCAATGGCATTCATCAAGGCTTTTTCCATTGGTGAATGAATGGCGAAGCGTTGCACAACATAATCTACTTCCTACTTTCTACTTAACCGCCTCCATCTTAAAGCAGGTTTTGTAATCATTGGGGTGCTTTATTGCTTCAAACAAGTTAAAGGTCACCTTCTGGTACTCCACACTCATTTCTAGATTACCATTCCCCATCTCCATAATGTGGCGTCCCTAAATTAATGACTGGTTTAATAGTAATAATTTAAATAACAAAAACCATGGTAAATTTTTTTTTCTTTTTCTTTTCATTTCTTTCTCTTTTCACTACAACAAGTTTTCGAAGGAAAATCCTCACTGCAGAGTCCTGAATGGCCAGTTCACAACTCTGTTCGGAGTCATTTCTTTCTCACTGCTCATAATCTCTAAACTATTTTGCTTTTTCAAAAGAAAGAACGTACCAGCCATTACTTTAGGTCGTCACGTGAAAATAAAAGAATAAAATACGGTCGATAAACTCTTTTACAAATAAAGTTACTAACGCTTTCTTTTCAAAGAACAAGATCGATCATAAATGCATTCATCATTTAAGGCTGTCCAAAATATGGGAGTTTTACAAAATATATAGTGTCATCCAGAGCAAAGGTATCCATAGTGGTGGCTTCAGCCACATGTATACAATCATCAAATGCCTATACATCAGGTCTACCCATACAAAAACAAAAGAGTAAACCTAACCGTTAGTCCTAGATACACCCACCCTCAAAAAGTATACAAAACTAATCCAAAAAGCTGTCCACTAGGATGAAGAGCCTCCGCTGATCGCCATCTCCCTTGGGCCGCTATCCTCCGTAGAGTCTGCCTCAGATGCCGACATGACTTCCTCGGGAGAATCCACCTCAAGAAGTGGATCCTCATCACCCTCTAGAAAGTCAAGGGCATCCACAGCAGGCTCAGGAGGTAGCTCCTCCAGGTCCTCCTCAGGGTCTTCCTCGGATGACGTTACCTCGATCACTTGAGCGGGCTCCACTAGACGATATGGTGTAGGCGTGGGTAGTATCCACTCCACAGTGCGCTGAAGCGTCCGTGCAGGTTCATCTGGATGCACCAAAGAAGTAGCCGTGAATCGAATGGTGCCCCGAAAATCGGCACCTCGTGTTGCCTTCGAGGGTCTCCCAAGCTCCCTCTAGGCACTCCATCTCTACTCGATCACGGATTAGCTGCGCCGCCATCACGATCTACAAGAAAGAAGAGAAAGGGGTAGACTCTTTCACAAGAATCTAACTGTGCTGCACACGATGCGTCTCATAAACATTACATGCAATAAAAGGGGTATTTTAAGGCTTTCCATCTCTGGTAATCGATTACACAGCCTTGGTAATCGATTACCAGAGGCTAAACTTGAATTACACAGCCTCAGGACATGAAATATGCAATAATACACTGTGTAATCGATTACACATGCCTGGTAATCGATTACCAGTGACCCATTCCTCTGTGTAATCGATTACACAGGCTGGTAATCGATTACCAGAGGCTCCCATCAACTCCCAGTTCCCTTTTTAAGCCTGGTAATCGATTACACCCCTTGGTAATCGATTACCAGAGGCTTCCTTAGCTTCCTGACCTCGTTTTCAAGCCTGGTAATCGATTACATCCCCTGGTAATCGATTACCAGAGACCATCTTAGCCCCCTGTCTTCATTTTTAAGCCTTGTAATCGATTACCCACCCTTGGTAATCGATTACCAGAGACCATATCTCACATATCAATCAAGTTTCACAGCTGGCCAGCCACCACAAGCCTCCTTGCTTTGTGGTCTTGTTTTCCTTTTATCTGTTGACTGCCAGGAGCTCGCCTGCTTAGGTACATCACAGGTTCTCACTGACCGACTATGCCCGGGTTGGGTCGGGATTGGTCAAGCTTGGTTTTGGGCAATAGCACCCCACCTGACGTCCCCAAGGTCTCCTGACCCCCGCGACATATCTCCAGGTACCACTCTGTGGTCAACAATAAAAGCAGGAAGTTTCACCCTTCAACACTTCCTCATCTCAAGCTTGTAGGATTATGGGGTACCCATCACATGTGGTACTAGGTGGCGGTCGGGCGATGGTGCACAACAAGTTTTCCACATCCACAATGCGCGCACAAACCCACCATCCCCTGTTGCCCACCTCCAACTGAGCTCACGTACTCCCACGTAGCCCATATCCTCGTTTCTCTCAACACCGGGTCCCCATCAATCCTCCCAAGCTTCCACAACATCCAAGCAAAACAACATTCAAACAGCACAAGCTATCACAGCCAAGCAAAACAGAGCAAAGGCAGAGAACTCTGCTTCAACACATCAACCAAAATCACAGCTTTTCTCACGTAAAGACCACAGTAACAATTCCTTCGATCCAATTCGTTAACCGTTGGATCGACTCCAAAATTTTACTGGAAGTCTATAGTGTATAAGCCTGCATTTTGACCGTTGGGATATACTAGCAAACATCCAGAACTCATTCTGCACTAGACTTCCACAGCCAACCACACACAAGCATTTTCTGCACCAAGCTAAAATCCTGCTGCACCTATTTTGACAGCAAAATTCTGCATAAGTGCAGATTTCGAAAATCACACTTCCCCTCATCCAATCTTGCTCAAATCAAATCCTACAAGTCCCAAATCATGTATCAAACATGTCTAAACCAAAGCCAAGCTTCAAACCACAGCAACACAAAATCTAGGTGTCCAAAACCCCTCAATTCAATGGGTTTTCTAGGTTTGAAAAGTGAAATTTAGAATGAGGTTAATTTGGAGCAAACTCTCACCTCACACAAGTCTATAACATCAATCTAAACTTGTTCAAACTGGATTTACACCTAAATTTCCACCGAATCAAAATTTGACTCCTCAACACCCAATTTTGCCCTAGAAATGGCTCTTGGTTCACTTTGGTCATTTGTTTTTCTCTCTAGCTCAGCCTAACCTTTCTCACATGTCCTAAATGACATTTCAAGCTATTATTAACTCACTTTAACCTCCATTTACCACAGAATTCAGACTTAGCCTTCCAACTCTCAAAGTCTCACTCTTTTTCCACTCATAACATCACATTCTCACTTTCTAACCTTGGGTTAGTTCTACCCTTTGTCTCTAACAGATTTCCATCAGCAATTTCAGCATATAAACATCACAAACATCATCACCAAAAACCCTAAAACAGAATGGGTATGTCTAACTCATCCAAACATGGCGATTTCAACAAGTTTTCAGCAAATGCCTTCACAAATAATCATCACACAGCAGAAAACTAACAAAACCACCCATCATATCTCCCAAAACCCCATACCCACGAAATTTAAGAGAGAAAGAAGTCCACCCAAACCTGGATTTTCGAAGTTCCACTCGTAGCCACGCACTTCACGACTCCAAAAATGCTCTCCTTTCACGATTTGGGGCAGAAACGGGCACTAAAGGTTGAAGCTTTGTATGGAGCTTTAATGGAGAATGAGGGAGGAAGAAAAGCAACGTGAGGGAGAGAGAAAGCTGTCTGAAAAAAATGAGGGCTGAGTGAAGAGAGAGAAAGGCTTTTTGGTTTTAAATAAAAAGGTTTTCCTCTTTTTCTATTATTTTATTCAAGCTCTGCCACATGTCCCTATTTGATTGGAGCAAAAAGGGCCCACTTTCTCTTTTTGACTGTGACCCATACTCAGTCACAAAAGTGAGAAAAATCTGACCTTTGAAACGCTAAAAAATCCTGCCTCGGTTTGCGTGCCATTTCTCTGGTTCCAGTTTCTCGCGTTTCTCTGCGTCCGTCGGGGCCAGTTTTCGAAAGCAAGCAATATATGTATCAAAACGCTCAGAGTGAAACCCCGAGTGTGGTTCAGAGGTTGGTTTCGTTAAATTCTAAGTTGCACGCAAAATGATGATTTTTAACTAATTAATTAGGAATTAACCCATAACCTCCCAGTTATGGATTTCTCTCCCTTAATTAGCCTAACCCGCATATCTTGCCCCCCGCTATTCCTACTTCTACCAAGAACATATAGGCATATACACTGAATAATACTTATATATAATCATTCAAAATACATCGTTTCCAAAAATTCCGGATAGAAATTTCCAGGATGTTACACATAACACATTTAGCAGTGGACATAAATAGACGGCCCAAAATCAGGGGAACGTCTAAATCCTCCTCTATGTCCATGATCATAAAGTCCACAGGAAAGGTGAACTGTTGAACCTTAACCAGGACGTCTTCAACCACACCATATGGCCTTTTAATAGAGTGGTCTACTTGTTGAAAAGTCATCCTGGTTGGGACAATCTTTAGGTTTCCAATCCTCCGGCACATAGAGAAAGACATTAAATTGATGCTTGCCCCCAGATCAATGAGAGCTTTTCCTACAGATACAGTCCCAATGGAACATGGAATGGTCACACTTCCGGGATCTCCTTGATCCTTATTGAAGTTGTTCCCAAGATGGAACCTCTAACCTTGACCCTAGTTCTAAGAGAAATTGCCCCCTGATGATAACCTGGATTCCCTCCTTGGTGATACCCTTGGTGGTTTGGGTTGGCCATATAGTTGACCTCTTTAGATATGTCCTCTTGGTCATGCATATGTATGACTCATGAGCTTCACCATATAGGGTACATCCCCCAACTTGCATCACAGAGGATGAAGCAAGTTGCACAAAATGCAACTATTGAGATAGTTTGTTCAATGTCTCCATGAGGGTCTCAAGTTGCTTGTCTAAGAGCTTATTTTGAGCCAACAATGCATCTTGAGACGTGAGCTCAAGAAGAATCTTCTTAGCAGGTGTGTAAGATTTATCACGGAGAATAACATGATCACTGACTGTCATATTCTCTATAAGATCCATAGCTTCATCAGGGGTCTTTAATTTAATCTTTCCACCAGCAGAAGCATCGAGGAGTTGCTCAGAATGGGGTTGTAAGCCATCATTAAATATATTTATCTGAATTGGATCACTAAACCCATGAATAGGTGTCCTTCGAAATAGACCGTGAAAGCGGTCTCAAGCTTCACTCAATGACTCATCAGGAAACTGGTGAAATGAGGAAATCTCTACCTTCCCCTCAGTGGTGTAGGACTCCGAGAAATACTTCTTCAAGGAATTCTCAACTCCCTCCTCCCAAGTTCTCAAATTGTTTTCCTTGAACAAATGAAACCATATTTTTGCTTCACTGGCCAAGGAAAAAGAGAACAAATTAAGGCGAATGACATCTTCTGGAACCCCTACAATCTTCACTGTATTACATATCTCTATGTAAGTAGTCAAATGAGCATATGGATCTTCATTTGGCAGACCATGGAAGAGGTTTCCTTGAATCAACTGTATGAGGGAGTGTGGATATGAAATATTGGCCGCTTGAACTTCTGGTCATGCAATATTGGTGAAATACTATGGTGTTGAGGAGCTAGAGTAGCTTTCTAGAGTTACTCTTGATGTTTTATCTCCTACCATTAAAGGCTCCTCAAAGATGTGATGCGGATTGGACACCGTCAGTTTCTCAAAGACCACAGGAACTGTTGAAGATGATGCAGAGGATGAGGCTCCTCTTTCCCTTAGATTTTCTTGTCTCTCTTGCTGCTCTCTTCGTCTCCTTGAAACATTGATTCTCCTATAGGTTGCCTCAATCTCCAAATTTAATGGAACAAGGTCATCCTCTGAAGTTTTACCTCACATACAAGAAGGAAAGCAACTACAAAACGGGTTAACAAGGTCAAAGAATTAAATGCAAAACAAAGTTAAGATAAAGAATTAAAGAATAAAGAATGATTGCTTTAAATTAGGATATGCAAACTACCGAGTGCAAGGGACAAAGTCCCTGGCAACGACGCCAGAAACTTCTTAACTCCTTGGCAAGTGTACCAATTCATCCAAGTAGTAATTTAAAATGGTAAGACCGAGTGTCGAGTCCACAGGGACTTTGATTGTACTCAGGGTTTATATATGTCAAATTTTAAGCAACTAATGAATTGAATTGAATATTTGTAACGTGATGACGCATAAATGCAAAGTTAATGTAAATTATACTGTAGAGCAAGCATATGTAAGGGTGAGAGAACAAACACTCAAAGCAATAAAGTGACAATTGATGCAGATTTACAGGTATGTTGGGGGCTTAGCCTACCAGAACTACTCTTGATGCAACGTTAATGATTTTTCTCTATTTAATATTATTCCAACTATTACCAACACTTACTAATATACTCTAGCCATGATTCCTCACATAAGAGAGCCTAATTTACCTAATTTCACTTCTAATCCCTTAAGAGATACATCACACAAATTGTATTATGAGCAGAGATGCATAATTTAGGCTAAATAATACCATTCTATCCCTAGAGATGGATTACCTAGATGTTCTTTTCAAGTCCTTAAGAAATAAACATTTTCCAATGCTTAAACCTTATAACACTACATGAACATGGGAAATCAAGCCATAAACATGATAATAAGCACAAAAAAGAGACAATAATATCGAAATAACATTAAATAGATAGTTAGAATCATTACATCAAGAGTGTTTGGTTGTTGAGCTTCCAACAATGGGTGGTTTAGCCTCTCATTGCCATGAAAGGCTTACAAATACAATAAGGGGCAAAAGGAATGGAAGAAAATGTAGGAAGATGGAGATGAATGGAAATGAGATGCTCCAAATGAATGGTTCCCTTCAATGGGTCATGCCCTAGCTCTCATTCTCTGCTGCCCAATTGAATCCCGTCAAGTTCCCTTCAAGTCATGTTTTTTCAGCATTGATTGTACGTTAAGCGGGATGGCATGCTGGGCACGATGCAAAGAGTCCAACTGGCTTAAGTGACCACACCCTAAGCCGCATGGTGCGTGCTTATTGCACTTGCACGTGACAATTGGCTTCCCATGTGGCTTTTTGCGCTAAGCGAGCTTCTTGGGCTGAACAGTCCTAACACGTTGAGTGAGGCTGTCGCACTAAGTGTGATTCCCCAACTCTTAAATCCTCTTTCATGCCTTCTATTGTATCTCTACAAAAAGTATACAACTAAAAACACTGTAAATTTACAAACTTTAGCATCTACTGGATAAAACTCAGAAGAAGTTAAATTTCTAATGATTAGATACAAAAAAAGAAATAAAAGAGAGGAAAATTAGGTAATCGCTATGTGATTTAAATACACAAATTACGTATGCATAGCAATTATTGTTAGAGATGGGGTAGCAACATGAACAACATGAAGACTAAAGCTTGAAGCTTGGAGAAAATCTTGAAAATGTTTTGTCTTTTAGTTGCCCAACTCCCTTGAGTGGCATTTGTATTGGTTGTTATATTGAATGTTGCATCTTAGTCCATATCATATCTTTTGTGTATCGTGCATCATCATGAGTAAGTGAGAAGAAAAATTTCTAAGTTAGAAAAGTTTCTTCAGAAGGCAAAACTCTGTTTTAATCAATTACATCCTTATCATAAATCGATTACATAAGTTGTCTTAAGCTTGTAGAGTTATATCTCGAATTATTTTAATCAACTACGGCCTTCTCGTAATCAATTACACAGGTTTTGTTTTGAGACAATGACTAATTTATTCAGGAGTCTCTTATTTAATCGATTACTTTTCTTTCTATAAGGAGTTCAGAAGTGAATAAGAACACTTTTATCGATTACTTTGAGTATCTAATCGATTACATTATTCTTGAGTTGTTTCCAAGTTTTGGGAAGAATACTTTAATCTATTAAAAAGATAACCTAATCAATTACTTCATTGAATTAATCGATTACCTTGTAGATTTAATTGATTACATGTGGTTATAATCATTTTATCTATAAATAACCAACTTGTGTTCTCTTCAAAATACAATGAAAATAACACTATAAGCATCTGAATGAGCTAAGATCACATGTTGTTATTAGTTAAAGAAAGAAGAGAAGAATAGTGCTTAGAAGAAGTAACTTGCACCTTCAAATATTTTGATTGTGAAGATCTTTTGTGATAAGTGAGTTGTGTCACTTTCTCGAGTTCAAGAAGAACACCTCTTCAGTCAAGCAAGGTTTTGCGGAAAGGATTGATCATGTTGTAACTCTTGGTTTTTGTGTATGGTATTATACATCTCTTTTTGTTTGTGCATGAATCGCTTATGCTAGAATAGGTGTTTCTAGTTTGGCCTATGAGTAGAGTTCTCTTAGGCTCTTATTCACAAAGGAGTGTTGGGTGCCTAGGTCTCTTTTTCTAGGGTGGGAACTATAGATTGGTTGTGATTGCCTGTAAGGATTCTTTATACATAGTTAAAATCTAATTATGGTTTTGGATTAGATAATTGGATTAGCTTCTCTAGTGATAGAGAGTGAACCAGTATAAAAAGTTTGTGTATTTCTTCTCTTGATCTAATCTTTATCTCTCATTCAAGTATTAATCAATTTTCAAAAAGGTTCAAGATATATCTTTGTGAAAGAAAGAACTCTGGTTTTAAAAGTTTGTTTTGTTTTGAAAACTAATTCACCCCCATCTTGGTTTGTCGAGTACCATAATCTTTTTCAATTATCAGTCTCCCCATTCGATGTTGCCAGAGGCTTGGGTACCACCCAGGGTGGATATGGTGGATCTTGTGTTAGAGGATGAGGGAGAGGACCTAGAGGAGGACATTTTGTACGAGGAAGATCCATCTATGGATAAGGAGGACCCCACCGTGGAGACTGAGATCATGGAGGAGGATTCCTTGCAGGATTCATCTGGGGAGTCCTACCAGGAGACCTTCCTTCATCTGACTTTGACTGATTCTTTTTGTGGATATGGATAACTTAGAGCTTAGGTATAGATGACTGCTATGAGTTTTTAGGTTTTTCCCTTATGTATGTATTTTAGGGATGGATAGACCTAAGATCAGACCTTTTGTAATTATCAGTCATTATTATTTACATTATTATTTTGGGTTGTAAATGTTATTCCCTTGTTCGTTTGAGACATACATATTATGTTAACTCTTTTGACATATGATACTTATTGTTATTATTATTATATTTGGTGACCATGGAGGTTCATCTACTATTTCTCTAGGCATGTATGATTTATTTTCATTCTTGTTACTTGTCGACTCAAGTTTTAATGCGTTAAACGATTACTACGTTTTACCTTGCACAATCTAAAAATCAAATGTTGTTCTTCGAAATTAATTTAGAAGAGTTTTTATTTTCAACAAATTTTTTTGTTATCTTTCCTAACTTTTGAGTTAACATTGATCAAAATTGAGTTTATCTTTTACTTAAGTAAAACTTAAGGGGGTATTTTAAAGGTTATATTTAAGTGTGTTACAACAGTTGCACTTCATAGATGGCACTTGGGTATAATATCCATTCACCTATTGTTGCAGATCTATATCCTTGTTCAAGACAAAGCCAAACATTGGTTTCTTATTGTAGTATCCATGAATGATAAGACCATTTATTACATGGATACTTACATCAACCCAATGTGTATTTTCAAAGAAGGGATATGATACATCATCTAGTAAACTATTTTATTCATTTTAAAACCTTGTTGTATAAGTCACCATGTTCCTGTAATGAACCCTTTTCTAAACTACCAACCTTGTCTACTTGTAGTGCTCTACATTGGCTGGGTTCACTTCTCTTATTTATGGTCTAAACCTTCCTGACCACCCCGTACTCAACTTTGGGATATGGGATATTTCTCAACATCACAGAATTCCTAATTGTGGCAACAAGTATGTTTACTATTCAAAATTTAAATTTCAAAATTATATTATAAGTACAATGTTTAATATGTTTACTTGGTTAGAGTGACAACTCTAGATTGTCAGTGCTGAATTAGATGACCATGGAGGATGACTTCGTAACAAATGTCTTGGGAGTCATAAGTAAAACAATTCTTAGCAGTACCTAATTTAATTTGAGGGATTCTTTTTGTTAGAGACAGGGGGAACAACATGAAGATCAAGCTTTGAAGAGTTTTGTCTTTTTACATGCCCTACTCCTTATTGAGTGCATTTGTATTGACTATTGCTTTTTAGTCTTAATCTATTTATGTGTATATCATGCATCATCATGTAGAAGTAGGAAGATTGTTTCTAAGGCAAGAAACATCTGTAGTGCATAAACTCTTTGTTTTAATCGAGTATCAGTTATCCATAATCAGTTACACAAGTATTTTGAGAAGCTTGCAGAGAGATCTTCATTCTGGTTTAATCGATTACCAACTATTCGTAATTAATTACTTTGTTCTTGAGACCATGTCTATTTTTCTTGGGTCTCTACTTTAATCGATTGAGAGGGTATAATAATCGATTACATTGTTCTTGAAAGTATTCCTAGAAGTGATCAAGAACACTTTAATTGATTAAATCAAGAACCTAATCGATTACATTGTTCTTGAAAGATATCCAGGAGTTGGGAAGAACACTTTAATAGATTAAAATGAGAATTTAATTGGTTACCTCTTCGAGACTGTTTGATGGGAGTTTGATGGGAGTTATTCACAGAAAGTAACAAATGGCAATTATTTATTAGGACTATATTATATCTAATAAGAAGGTGTGTAATTGGGCAAGCCTGTTGCTATTTGTAGTTTGTGGACATATAACACCCTCGAAAAGATAGCATGTACATTACTAAATTGTGTGATTTGTGAGTATTATATTTTATTAGTTGATCAATTGGTGTTCTATTCTATTAAGATGTGCTACTATATTCTAAATGAAGATTGAAGATTTAGTTACTCATTATTATCATTATGATTACTTTGCTTCACAAACTAAGATGGAAAAGTATTGTTCTCTTAAGAATCTTAACCAAAACATGGGCCTAAATTCAATGGTTCCAATTAATTAGACTTTTTTTTAAGTTTGTTTACATAGGAGGTACAAAATTTATTTTATGGAGGGGGATGAAATTGTATTAAATGTAGTAGGGGTGATCTGGTATCTTGGTGCAACTGTGCAAGTGCAACTTAAATTAATTGCTTGAGAGCCTATAATATCAAGAGAAAGTTGGTTTAGGCTTTTAGCAGTAAGTATCAAGGGAAATGAGGCTGTCAAATTTCCTTTGCAACTGAATTCTATGCTCTTTGCTTTTTTACATGTGTTTGTTAATGCTTACGCATAAAATTCATCTTTCTTATACCCATGTTCTTGATATTGCATCTTGTTCTCAGCTTGGAATCAAGTGGTGCTACTAATATATAATTCTTGACGTGATGACTATATCCATCAATTTTAGGCACTAATGATAGAAGTAAATCTTGAATTTATGTTAGTTATGATGCTTATAAGCCATGCCCATGCCCCCCTCAAAGAAAAAAAGTTTATATTATAAGCCCTTAATTGCTGTATTGATGAAGCGGTTTATAGTCTCTTGCTTAATTGCTTAACAAGTAACATCGTTGATTAGTAGAATTTCTTTTCGATGAGAAGCTCCTGCTTTGCAGTTGATTGACATATGTTGTATAACTAGAATAAGTGGGCATATCTATTGTAGATTATCAAAAGAATGTATTTTTATCTATTTAGTGGCAACTTCCCTTTTATATTAAGGTCCAAATTCATGTGGTTTTTTCTAGGCAAGTTGATGGTGAAACATGGGTGGGTGTATTTGTTGCTCGTTCAATAGAAGCTGGAGAGTCGTTAACATATGATTACAGGTAAATTTGATCTTACCCTTTACTTTTTGCTTGAGACCTAGCAATTCTTTAGTAGTACACTATAACTTATTAGGATTTTTTTTCCTGGAGGATATATATAATTGGACTAAAAAACCAATTAGTTTTGTTTTTCATAAATAGTCACTTTCGTTCTTAAGAATGTAGAATCCTGACAAATTCATTTTTGAAAGATGCAAATTCAAAACTTACATATTACTTAATTCGTAAGTTACGCAAACAAAAAATTTAACGGCGTACCTCCGACGTATCTCCGTTAACAATCAAACCAACCACCGCAACAATCACCACCGATGAACCTCTGTAACACTTTCACCTCGACCGAAGCAACAATGTGCACCTCTCACAACAATGAAAAACCAAGAGGAAACAGAGAAAACGAAGAACAAAGCGTAACTGAAAAAAAGTAACTTAAAAACCAACTTAAAAAGGAAGAAGAAAGCACAGGGGCATTTTCAGAATTAAATAAAATTGCTAGGTGCACAAGCAATAATGTTAGTGCATCTAGCAACACCCCTCTACTTTTTCAGTAATTTGGGCATTGCTTTGCACACCTAGAAAATTGCTGGTACACCCAACATAAGATGGGCAATTCCAATATTGCCCTTCCATAAAGCTGATATGGATTACGAATCCGTATGGGTTACAGATTGTCAATCCATAAGTGACTCATGTGATTTTTTTTAATTTTTTTTCAAATATGTTTTATGAATTAATTTAAAATTAATGGTTTATGACTCTAACCAACTGAGCTAATAGGTCAATTGTCTTATAATATAATTAATGTCGTTATATATAACACTAAAATTTCCAATGTATATTTAATGCACATGTAAATTTACATGATAAATTTTGTGACAATTAATTTTAATCTAATAATTAATTATTTTACATATATAAATTGTAAATAAAAATCATAGGTTTAATAAAAATGTATGCATGTAAAAAACATTTAACATAAATCTACTAATGTATTTTTTGGCCTTATTACAATTAATTTTGATATAATAATGTATTTTTTTACATATATAAATTTTAAATAAAAATCATAGGTTTCATAAAAATTTATACATGTAAACAAATTAATTATTAGATCAAAATTAATTGTCACAATATTTATTATGTAAATTTACATGTGCATTAAATATACATTAGAAATTTTAATGTTATATATAACAATATTAATTATTTTATAACATAATTAACCTATTAGCTCGGTTGGTTAGAGCGTCATGCTAATAATGCAAAAGTCACATGTTTGATTCCTGCATGTGTCATTAATTTTAAATTAATTCGTAAAACATATCTTTGAATTTTTTGAAAAAAAAAATCGTATGGGCCATTACAGATTGACAATCCGCATGCCATACGAGTTGATCCATATGACATACGAATTGCGAATCCGTAATGGGCTTACGAATTCGTAATCTATATTAGCTTTACTTGAAAGCAATATTGGAATTGCTTATCTTGTGTTGAGTGCGCAAAACAATGCCCAAGTTTTTTTCTTCGTCACATGTGGCAGGTGATGGCCTGAGACGCAAAAGGGGGCAATTAGAAGAAGAGGGTTTGGGTTTCAATAATAATAATAAATAAAAAATAAAAATGGCTAAACTTGCACAACTGGTAACCAAGTAAGGAGTTTAAAAACTTATGTGACCTAGGATGAGGCGTGTTTAAAGGTGTTATGGTAGCATGAGATTTTTACATCTGTG
This sequence comes from Glycine max, assembly GCF_000004515.6. Taxonomy (NCBI): domain Eukaryota; kingdom Viridiplantae; phylum Streptophyta; class Magnoliopsida; order Fabales; family Fabaceae; genus Glycine; species Glycine max. Next base: position 36,097,249 of record NC_016091.4, read on the forward strand.
TCACCCATTGCAATAATTAAACTCTCAAATACCACTTTTTAAAATTATCTATCAATATACTTCCTTTTTTATGGTCCCCGAATTCATATCTTGTTTTTTTTTTATAGAATTAAAAAGCAGTTAAGAATTCAATTTTCTCTGGACTGAATTTTTAACTATTTTTTCCTTAATTTGTTATTTAAAATTATTAAAAATATTTAGTTAGAGAAATAATCATTTTTCTTTATTATTTTTTCTTATACATTTTAACATTCATTTTGGGTTTCTAATTGTGAAATTTGACTACATGAAGTAATTTTAAAATTATAGTTTAAATGTTGTTCATGGAGTGAAATTGTTTTTTTTAATGTTGATGATGCTTTATAGTTCAAAAAATAGTTAATTTCGATAATTTTCATGTAAAAAATAGTTTTTAGACTTGGTAAACTCCTTTTATAATATAATTATCCAATTATGAGTTAATATTTCATATTAAATAATAAGTTAATGTAAATCAGAATTACTAGTATTATTAAAAAGACATTGCGATTGAACTTAAATGGTAATCTATAAAATAAAAGAGAGGGAAAAACATACAATACAACAATAAAAGAATAAAATACAACAATACAAGAGAATTATTGTGGCTTGCTTTAAGCTTCTCTTGGGTTGTTTGGACACTTGCTTTTGGAATGACTAATGGTTTGGCATATACTACATCTTTTTGGCTGACCCCTTTCTCTCATGTCCATTTTGATACGTATGTGCCTTGTTTTTGGATGGCCACCAAGATTTCTTTGATTTTTTGGATCATGACAACATTCATCTCCAGGATTTTCTGGCCACAATGATTCATTGGGAAGTATCCCGAATGAATGGTTGTACACATTGAAAACATTTTGCAACCTATATAAGGAGACACATTGATCTACGTGAACATGTGCACAATCAGCAATGACATTTTGACAAGGCATGTGAAATGCTTGAAACTTTCCATAGTCACACTTTTGTGAGTAGACCCTGAATCTCCCTGGAGGTAAGCCAAACTCGTGTGAGTTTATTGTTTTAGTCACAGTGAAAGTTTTATTTTGGGATTGTAGGAATCAACATGATGAGTGGTAGATTTTTCCATGACGTTAGTGAGAGACTTGTAAACAAGTTCCTCAAATTCTTGGCCAGATGTTATCATTGCATGTGCTTCCATTCCCCTCTTTGCGAAAAGTATAGCAAGTTTCTTGCATGTTTCTTTGACAATCGTTATTATTGGTAAATAACGTCCACCCTTTATTACAATATACTTACTCTGTCTAGTATTTTTACTTTGTGTATTCTGTTATCTGTTGTTTGTAAACTATTAGTGAGTTGTCAGTTAGTTGTTGTTAGTTAGTTATAATTACGTTATTAGTGAGTTGTCAGTTGTTATAGTTAGTTACAATTCTAACTATAGTTAGTTAGTAACAGATTGGGTTAGTTAATAGTTAGCCTCTCTATATATAGAGATGACACTATCCTTTTGTAACTTGTCTTTCTTTTTCTTGATCAATGAGAAATCAAATTTTATCAAACTCTATTATGGTATTAAAGCCTATCTTAGATCCATTAAATGGGTCATGCACCAAGCCCAAAAAGTGCTGGCGTGAGGGGGTGTATTAGGAAAAACCCAAATCCCACATTGGCCAAAGATAAGGTAAATATAGAGTATATAAGTGGGGGGCAACCCAAGTCAAGATACCAATTGTTGGATGAGCCAGCTATGGAACCAATAGTCATGGCCTGAGTATTGTGAGAAGCCATAATTTGCTTATGAAAAACAAGAGTAAATTTTTTCACGATATACATTCACCAAACAATGCACAAATACTTAAATGAATATATATAGATATAGAAACTTAGTCACGTCATTCACATGACTGAAAGTAAATTAGTTAATACATATAATTAAATTTGTGATATACATCCTCAATTCAAAAGAACTATAGAACCAGCTATGGAGGAGTTGATTAACAAAACACAATTCTCTCCAATCATAATTCCAACGTCATCATGTTGGCTTGGCGGCTCCAACAAAAGAATTTCACTCCATGTAATCTACTGCTGTCCATCTGCTCCCACAAACGAAGATTCATGATCATCATAGGTACCAACCACATGATACAAAAATTGTAAGGATGAGTTTATTACAAAAGAAACCGACAATTATCAAATAACCATAATTAGCAAGAGAAACAATAACAAGTACTATGCTTATACACAATTATTGATCAATATAAGTAATTTCCCTCATGAAAAACTACAAGTACTTATTGACAAAGTTTATACTATTTTCATGCAGTATGAAATATAACACATGGACACCATCAATGCACTGACCGTGGATAATTAAAGATTCTAAGACATCCCTTTACTCTAGAGATGCTTGAACTCTTTAACCACTCTATTTCCCCCACCAGGGATATCCAACTTGGTCACTGCACCCCCCATGTACATAAACAACATACATCATCACAATGCCATTCTCAGCATCAACAACATCTCATCTTAATGTCATTATCAACATCAACATCAACATCATCTCATTTCAATGACATTACCAATAATAACAACATCATTTCATCTCAATGACATTAGCAACAATAATACCATAATCTCATATAAATTAATATAATCAATAACAATATTATCAATAAATCATATTCCGCACATACATACATATATAATTCATACATGAGATGCACACTCCCTAGGTCTTTAGACAACACAAGTCTAATAAAAACAATAATGTCATTTATCAATAATAAATGTATCACATCCCATTATTCGAAATATTGTTTTTCTTGAAAACCAACATACATTCCCATAATTGGGTTCCCTGACCCCAATTTTGGTATCAAAGCCATAAAATTATAATAAACTCCCTTCACCTATAGTGAGATCTCGATCCGCTTCTCTTTGCATCGCTCAGAGGCCTCTTACGTTCACGTCCGCCGGTCCAAACATAGAGTTCTATATACCAAATCGAAGATAATTTAGTATAGATTTTAAAAACAAGGTTAATAATAACATTCAAGGTCAATTACCCCTATCAAAACATAAAGGGCTAAGGGGTGCTTCGAGTTCTACTACAAAGAGACGTCATTTTGAAATTTCGACCACGCCAATGTGACCGAGGTTTAGCAAAGATCACGAAAATAACATCAATTATATATATATATATATATATATATATATATACACTTCTACAATGTCTCATTTTCAAGGGTTTTTCAAAGGAAGTGTAAAAACATCCTATTACGGTACCCAAAACACAAAGGACACTAAGAGAAACTCAAACTAACTAGGAGAAAAACATAGAAGTCAAGATTACCCCAAAAAAACTATGAACGAAAGAATTGGGAGCTTGTTTTCCATTGAATCCTTGAGGTGGATTATGAGAATTTCGTTCCGATTAAAGCGTTCCTCTCAGTGCGGTGGTCCGGCGGTAAGAAATGATGGCTCGTGGTGACCATTGATGGTCGTGGGTGGTGGAGGAGGAAGAGTTAGGGCTTTTGGGCTGAGGTTTAGAGGAAAGAGAGCTCAAAACGCGTAATTTTATGTTGTTGGGCGTATTTATAATCTCCAGATCTCTCGTCTCACAAAGTGGCAATCCACTTTTGGCGCTAAGTGCGATTTTTCATGATGAGTGAAATTCCTCTCAAGTTGGGATTTGCACTAAGCGCGACTTTTTGCCCTAAGCGCAATTCCTCTCGGGTTCGGATTTGCGTTGAGTGTAACATTTCACGCTAAGTGCAATTCCTCTCGAGTTGGGATTTGCGTTGAGTGTAACATTTCACGCTAAGTGCAATTCCTCTCGTGTTGGAATTGAGCTTCTCACGCTAATCGATATATCAAAAAGTGTTAGTTTGCAAATTCCAACGGTCAAATCATGAAGACTTGGTTACAAACCTACAGTCCAAATTAGAAAGCGATCCAACGGTTAACGAGTCAAAGATTGCAGTTTTACTAGAATAGGTTTAGGTAAAACTTGAAATCTCATAATTTCAACCTAAGTCAATAAAACTCCACATAACTAAACATTCAAATCAAGCAAATCACACATGGATATTCAAACAATACCTCAACTCATCCAAATCAATCACACAATCAAATAAGATGAGAAATACATTAAAAATCGATTTACAGTTAGCGAAATTTCAGGGCGTTACACTATGATACCATAAGGGGATACCGCGGTATCTCAAGGGAACCATCTCATGGGGCTCGCATTTCAAGCTTGCTTCTGCACCTTTTTTCTATTGTGACTTTCTGTGATGCTGACTAGGCGTCTGACCCAGATTACAGATGGTCCACCTTCGACGCTTGTGTCTTCTTCAGCCCCAATCTCATCTGTTAGTGGTCTAAGAAGCAATTTGTTGTTGCACACTCAAGTACTGAAGTTGAATGTAGATGTCTTGCTTTGGTCATTGTTGAAGTTTTTTGGCTCCAATCTCTTCTCTCTAAGCTTGTCGTTAAACATATTATTCTTGTGATCCATTGTGAAAATCTCCCCTTTAGCAATTGCCTCGCTGGGAATCGAACTCGTGACCTTGGCTCTGATACATATTACTAGATCGAACGCTTACCACTAGGCCAAAAGTTATAGCTAATAGTTAGGGCGTAACTTCTTCTACTTAAGAGCGTAACAACCCAAGGGCCATGAGTTAACTTTGACTTAACCCACTCGGGTCTCCACCACGAGACAATTGATGCCACAACCCGACAAACAACACATTTCTAAATGTGGTCTATGTCCCACCCTTGATCAATATGTTGATATTCTCACCAAGGCTCTATCTCTTACTCACTTTGATTTGACAAAACCAAGCTTACAGTGTGTGATTCTTCTACTTTTGCTCAAAATCACCCATCATGAGCATGCAGGGGAGATTTAGAGTATACTTACTCCGTCTAGTGAGCTTCCAGTTAGCTATAATTAAGTTGTTAGTTAGTTACAATTAAGTTATTAGTGAGCTATCAGTTGTCACAATTAGTTACAGTTCTAACTATAGTTAGTTAGTAACAGATTGGGTTAGTTAACAGTTAGTCTCTCTCTCTCTATAGAGATGACATTATCCTTTTGTAATTTGTCTTTCCTTTCTTGATCAACGAGAAATCAAAGTTTATCAAACTCTATTACCCTTCAGCACTGAATTGATAAACTTAACAAGGTTGGTTGTCATGTGTCCCACCGCCGACCTTTATCAAATGCTTAAGCCTATTTTTGCTTTGGGATGTGTTTAAGTCAATTTGTAGCCTCCGTATTATTTAACCTGAGATCATTATAATGATGATGGAACATCGTCTCCATAAATGCGTATGCTGAGGATAGTGTGAGAATTGTTAGCATTGTTACATATATGATACAAAAAAATGTAATTGACATGAATGTGTTACTTACTCGTTTTGACAACTTGTTTGTGTATTTCAACATTCTTATACTTTCGCATGAAATTTTTTCAATGTGTCAAATGCAATACACATGAACTATTTGTTGTCCTCCCCACCCACTGTTTTCTCAATTGTAGGCAATCTTGATAGCTCTGTGGTTGTCTGAAATCAAACAAAGTCTCGGTTGGGGTGTGATGTGCACTCTAAAATTTTTGAGAAAGAAGAATCAATCATTTGTGTCTCACCCTCAACAATGACAAAGGAAATTGGAAAGATGTGATTGTTTTTATCTTGTGCCACAATGATCAATAGAGTCCCAATGTATTTTCCATACAACTAGGTTTCATCAACTTGTACAATTTGCTTACAATATGCAAACCTCTTATGTATGGTTCAAAAGCCCAACAAAGTCTTTGGAATCTTTTCTTACCTGGAACTAGATGACCTCTTTCAATGGTTGGTTGCGTATGAAAACCTATGATTATTTTCATGGGTAAGAGACAATTGTGTAACTGTTTGTATGATTCCTCCCAGTTTCCATACACTTGCTCGATGTTTCCATCCTTGCTTTTCTGTAGGTATTTGTGTAAGTGTATAGCTTTTTTTTTTTGTTTCTTCAATCAACGTTGGTATTGAAATTGTTGGATCTTTTCTTATCAATAGCAATATTTGTTTTGCAATCTTCTTGTAGTCTAGCTTAGAATGATCTTGAGAAATCATGTGTGTCACACATTGATGCAAACCTTCCAGTATTTTTATCTTCCACATCTTAGTCCTCTTTGAAAAGTGTGCTCTACAATACTAATCATATCCATTGGGACAATAATAATTAAGAAGAAGGGGGGTTGAATTAATTATTAATGTACCTTGACTAATTAAAACTTATCCTTCTTAATGTTACTAGATTTAATTAGGATTTTACTACCAAGTTAAGAAAGTAAAGAACAGTAATTGAAACTTAACCAAAAGTAAAAGCGATAATTAAAGTGCATAGCGGAAATTAAAGAGTGTAGGGAAGAAGAAGACAAACACAAGAATTTATACTGGTTCAGCAACAACCCGTGCCTACATCCAGTCCCCAAGCGACCTGCGGTCCTTGAGATTTCTTTTCAACCTTGTAAAAACCTTTACAATCAAAGATCCACAAGGGATGTACCCTCCCTTGTTCTCTTTGAACAACCAAGTGGATGTACCCTCCACTTGAACTTATCCACAAGAGATGTACCCTCTCTTGTTCTCAGTTACAACAACCCAAGTAGATGTACCCTCTACTTGTACCACAAAGGATGTACCCTCCAATGTGTTAAGACAAAGTTCTCAGGTGGTTAGTCCTTTGAAACTTTGTGAAGGGGAAACAAAAGATATCTCTGGCGGTTAGTCCTTTGAAATCTTTTGTTTAAGGGAAAGGGAAGAATCAAAAGAATTCTCAGACTATGTCTTTTTGAATTCTTTGAAAAGGGAGAAGGGAGACACAAAAGAATTCAGGTGGTTAGTCCTTTGTTCTTTTGGAAAAGGGATAAGAGAGACACAAAAAGAATTCAGGCGGTTAGTCCTTGTCGAATTCTTTTTGGCAAAGGGATAAGAGAATGAAAAAGATGAATAGCACACTTTTGTTTTCTATGAAAGAACAAGGTTTGGAAACCAGAAAACTTAGAAAGCTTTTGGCAAAGGAAGAAGAAGAAGAAGAAGAAGAAGATATTCAAAAGTATATCTGAACAGTTACTAAAATGCAAGTCAAGGTCTTGCTTTTATAGACTCTTCATGTCCGGTCAAAAAAACCATTGGAAGAGTTATAACCTTGAGAAAAACCTGAAAACCATTGGAAGAGTTATATCTCTTGACTTTTTATTCAAAACTTGTCACTGGTAATCGATTGCCAAAATCATGTAATCGATTACACAAAACATTTTATGAAAATATATGACTCTTCACAATTGAATTAGAATTTCAACGTTCAGATACACTTGTAATCGATTACCAATATATTGTAATCGATTACACCATTTAAAAAATCAATTGGAACATTGCAAATTCAGTTAAAATCTTTTGAAATCAAACTTTGCCACTGGTAATCGATTACAGGAAACTAGTAATCGATTACCAGAGAGTAAAAACTCTGGTAACTTAGAAAATTTTGAGAAAAACTCTTTTGAAAAACAAAATTGTGCTATGTTTGTTTTTTGAAAAATGTTTTCAATACTTCCCTTGTGAAGTCTTCTTGATTTCTTCTCTTGAATCTTGAATTTGTCTTCTCTTGAATCTTGAAATCAAACTTCTCTTGATTCTTGAATCTTCTTGATTTCTTTTCATGAAACTTGAAATTAATCTTGATCTTGAACTTGTTGACTCAATCTTGAAATCATTCTCTTGGGCTTTTTGTCATCATCTTTGTCATCATCAAAACTACTTGATTCATCACCATGAAGCTTGCTTCTACACTAATCATATCCATTGGGACAATATACAGTTAATTGTGATTGGTCAAACTTGTTTGTCTTGTATCCAAGATTTTCGTTTATGGCAAACACTTGGATTACAGATCTACATTTATCTTTTGTCATGAATTACATCCCAACATCTTGTATTCCTTTAGGCTCTGTTGGAATACTTTCATGATTGAAGAATTGACTTTATTCTACATGTTGGTCGATTTCGTTTAGGTTCAAATCAGACATGTGTTGGTGGGGATTGGGCGGGAGGTTGTTTGCATTTGGAGCACATGAGGATCCTGCAACAACCTTCTCATCATCATCGTTGTCCTCATCCCGGGTAAAAAAGAAGTCTATCTTTGTGTTCACTAAAAGATCCTACATATTCTTGATGTATTGCAATCAATGGATCTTCTTGTTGTTGCATTAATGGGGAAGGTTGGATTGGTCTGAGTGCCTTGCATTGAGAATGATCGGGTTAAGGCAACATAAAATCATGGAAATCAAATAATGATGAGCCCAGCATTTGGGTAAAGGGTGTGTCTAAGTCTACTAAGTCAAAGGGTTGAGGTTGTGTCTAGGTGAATGTAGGGTTAGAAGAACAATTAGGTTGAGAGGAATAATATCCTTTCGAAGAATGGTTGGGTTGATAATATGATTCTTCACGAATATCCTCCAACTCTACATAAAGTTCAATTGAACGAAGATAATGATAATTAGATACAACTGCAAACACATTCTTTGTCATTATAAAGGGGTGATGATCCATAGTATGTGCAACCATCTCCAATGGATAAAGGTGGTGAAAAACTGAAAATATACAATGGGAACCCTTTGATGTGGGTAATTTATTAATTCATCAAAATCCCCTTTGTTCTGCTTTTCCGGAAATTGGTTAATCGATTATCAAAAAGGGTATCGATTAATTCGTTTCAGTATGAGAATTTTTGTTTCTTCTGTGTTAACTGGATAATCAATTATCATGTGTGGTAATCGATTATAGAATCACACAAAGAGCTTCTCTTTGTTTTCAGGAGTTGGTTAATCGATTATTAAATGGGATGATTAATTATCCTAAGCTGCAAATCCTTCCTTCTTCTGAAACTGGCTTAGGCATTCGATTACCAAATGAGACAATTGATTAATTTGATATTGCTAGCCAAATTTCAAGTAGAAGTAAGTTCTTAAGAAACTTAGAGAATAAGAATAATTCATCTATTTCATATTTGATCAATAACTAAGCATGAGAAAGGTTAAGACTATCTTACACACATGTTTAATCTAAAACATTCAATACAAATGTCTCATCTATTAAATATGTTAGACATTGTAAAATTATCAAACCAAAACTAAAAACTAAGGACTTCAAGTTTGATGTAACACTTAAAATAATTAAATAGCTTTTAGTAACTTTTAGCAACCATAAATTGCTTCATTTTGAAATAAACAACTATTTGCCTAGAATAATTTTGCCTTTTATGTTCAAATTTGTGATCCTCATTCAAACAAATTAGTTTATATGTACCAAAAAGAAAAGTTAGCTGCCACCGCACCCATGCACAATCCCACACTTGTCGGAGCCACCACCACCTCTATTTATCTTTTACATTCAGCCTAGGAGAAATGTTCGCCATCATCCTCACTAAATTTTCCACCATCTCACTGTCCCAGTAAAAAAAAAATGCCTACTCCATGTAAAATCCTCAACCCACTCTCCTTCCACCCAACTGCCCAATTCGACTATGATACCATCTTGTTGGTCGAATATCCTAAAAAGTCTATTGAATTTATGTTCTATAACTTTAGTTTCATGTTCTCAAAACTTTTTTTTTCTTAACAGTTAATAATCTTTGTTTCATTTTAGAGTGAGAATTAAGAGAGGTATGAGAGAAAAAGAAAAAATGGAGATAGGTTGTAAGGTATTTAAATAAACTTAATATTCATTCTATCTCAAAACAAGGGTCATCCTTTACACATACTAACAAAGTTAATAAATATATAAAAGAGACTAATAATTTTACAAAATTAATCTTATTAAATAGATAAAAGAGAACTATATTAATATTACATTGGAAAATTAAAACAACACTTAGAAATATTAGTAAAAAAATTAATATTACATTAAAAAACATAACACTTATTTTGAATTTTTTTTTTCTAAATCCAAATCTTATTTTAGAACCAGGAAGTAATAAAAATAGAATATATATATATATATATATATATATATATATATATATATATATATATATATATATATATATATATATATATAATGATGAAACGTATGTTAAACATTTATCTAAAAAAATTTGTATACTGACACGCTTTTATCCATATTGATTTGTTTAGTGTGGGTGTTTAAAGTTAATTAGTGTCATTTTTTTATATTTTATAGTTACTCGAGACATTTGTTTCACATAATTATTTTGCATTCTCGAGAATCACATTTTTAGGAATATTGTAGTTGAAATGTTATTCTTTCACTTATCACTACTAAAAAATGCACAATTTACATCGGTTAATTTTAACATACTACGTCAGTTACGCAACATCGTTGTAGCGCACGTCGTAAAAAGCTAATGGGTCTACGACGACAGTTAAGGACAACCGTCTTAGAATGTACTATACATTCTAAGACGGTGTACATTCTAAGACAGTCCAGATTCAAAGACTGTCTTAGAATGTAGTACATTCTAAGACTACATTCTAAGACAGTCGTCTTAGAATATATAGTACTTTCTAAGGCGATTATCTGTAGAACCATCTTAAAAAGTTTTTTTTTTTAAATGTCGTTTTTTTTAAATGTCATTTTTTTTAAATCTCATTTGTTTTTATTGAGGCCAATTCATTAAGCCTAAATAAAGCATTGCAATTATGTATACAAAGTAATGAGTGAAACACATAAAAATAAAATATTTTCACCAAAATTGCAATTAAGGCAAGTAAACCATTAAGGCTATCACCAACAAGTAAGTGCTGCAAGCTGGGCCAAACATGTTTGTACCAATGCCTTGAAACTTTTGCCATTTTATCGAAGATGACATAGGCCTGTTGCTATCTTAAGAGCTTCATCAATGACAAAGACAATAAATATATTTGTAAGAAAATGAAACTTGTAAAGAAAATTCCAAATATGAAAAGCTGCAAATAGAAAAAATCCAGAAAATTCCAGATATGAAAAAAAGAATTGGTTGACCGGTAATAAGGAAAAATTGAATCTTTTTAAAAGTTTAGTTTATTTATTCTATGGTTGTACTTATCATGACTAATACTAAGCCATATTTTAAATTTTTTATCTTAGATATGTGTTAAGAAAAAGTAGTTTATTATGGACCATATAATGTAGAAAATTTAATATAGTTTTGTGGTATGTTGTGGGCAATTATCGATGTAACAACCGCAATCCACATTGCAAAATCTACAATATCCGCAATAGTGAAAAACTTAATGTGACCGCACCCACGACCAAAATTTTAAATATGATACACAGGTTAAGGGATAAAAGATGGCATGCATCACTTTTTATTAAATTGTCCTAATTATTTAAAGAGGAAATAGATCGATGATATCATAATTTCCATGACATTAGATGTTTATCCTTTTTCTTTCAATAGTTTTTGTTTCTTAATGTGTGCCCTTAAGCATTAACAAAACAAAATCTTTCACAAATGTAAAATGTAGAAACTTAATAGAAGCTCTAAGGATAAGCATTTAAGTATTGCAATTGGTATCAGTATCAGATAGAGACTATATAGATACTTCCTCATTTTTATGCACAAGTGCTTTACAACATTCAAGATTCTAAATATTAAATCGTGAATTTGGGCAGGGCAAAAACTTAATTCCAAAATTTTGCTATGAGGTGAGAAGTTGCCACAAACTCATTCATTGTTTTTCCCACTATTGATACAAAGAGAGAAATCATACAAAATCCAGTATTCCATACCTAGATTTCAGTATGCCTATCACGTATCTCCCTAATAGTGCGCACATAATGGCCTCATGGATATCGAGACTGATGATCCCAAGAAACAAGTGACACAATAATCCTCTTGTCCAAAAGGTTCTGAAGTTGACGGGTTTGGATTCGAATGTTGGGAATTTTGCGATCTTTGGAGACAAACAAGGCATGGGCAATACCACCACTCCCTGTAGGCATAGCCATTGCCTCCAAAGATCCACAATACCTGAAAAGAGATTTCAGTATACCAATCATGAAACAACAGAACATATACACATACAAAATGAAATATACAGACACATACTTATTGGTTAACATTTCTGTTTATAATGCCAACAATACGAGCAGAAGGATGATTGGGCACAACATTTAGTTGTTCAGAAGAACCTTGCTGAGGAATAGTTCTAGGTGCATGATCAGCAACAGAACCTTGAAAAGGAAATGGAAACAAATATGGAAATACCTTAAAGTTCCTTAACCTTAAACCCATGTGTTTATCATCTTTAATCCAGCTTACAGTAGGTGTTTGGTTGCCTGCAAACACAAGCATGGTTAGACAATAACAGAACCACCAGCATAGGACATAAAAAATTACGTGACACTGATGCAAATATGATCAATATCCACCCATAGTGACCAATTAGGTTTAGTAAATGAACTAAATTTTCCCCCTTCAATTAAAAGTTTAGTTAGGAATTCAAAGGGTAAATTAAGAGCTGGGATATCTTGGACCCTTCTTTTGAATGTTTAGATTAGAAGCAAAGAAGTGACAAGAACACGAACTAGAGTCATCCAATTCTGTAGACTAGTCAACCCAGAGAAGCTCCTTAATCTGTTTCTGCTCTTCGTCATCCCCAAACAAGTGTTAAGTACAAGTACATGTTGGTCCCTAAATCAAAGATTTACCCTACATTTATTTTCACAATCCAACCATATATATTTTATAGAACAAAAAATATATGGACCTTTATATAAAATAAAATTAGACTTACACAGAAACCACCAAAAGATGAATATTGGGCAGAGGATTCCAAGCAACACAGCTAACAGATTCACCAACCTCCCACCGCCTAAGACATGTGCTAGTGTCAACCTCCCAGATATGAACAGGATGTTTCTTAGATGGTGATCAATCTGGAGATGATGACTGATAAGCAGGCTTTTTACCCTTTGTTGTAATTGAGTGATAGTAACTTTTTGTGACACAGGTTTTGTGTATGAGGACTCCCTATATTGATTTGCAATGTTCTAAAACATGTAAAATGACCATTAAACAATAGTGAATGCATTTTCCAAGGTGTCCTCAGTCAGGTTAATTGCAACATTGTTTTAACCTTATATCTCTGTCCTAAAGTTAAATGTTAACATTTGTATGGAAGACCTTTTCCTTGAAATTTTTTGTAAGTCAATTTATCTATACTATTTATGTATCATCAATTTCCAAATAGATGGTGTTCTTGTCTTTAAGTAATTAGTTTTAGTCATTTGTATATTCTACACAACCATCAAGTTCATTAATACACCATGTTGGTCATAAGTTTTGATGTTCTATGATCAGCCTACCACTGAAACTGAATGTTCAACACAACTAAGGACAGGAAAATCTATAGCACAGATTAGAAACCAAACCATGCTATCATATACAGCTAACATTAAGTTCAAAAAGTAAATACTAATAAAATTAGCAAACGTTTGCAGGTAAGTGACCAAAAGAATTCCCAAAGATCAACTTTGCAAGTAGATTAGCATTTTTTAAGAAGAGAACTCTAATCTGCAGTCACATTTTGAAAACTACATTTGAAATCCCAAGTGCTTCACCAATGACTGACAAGCTAAGGACTGTGAGAAACCAAATCAACATATTCATCCCATCACAAATAAAAAAGTTGCTACTACTATCAAAGTCGTCAACCAACATAGCTCTAACTTAGTTGATTCAATTTCACCCTATTGCATAATGCAAGTTTAAGTGTATTGTTTTAGTCCACAGTTCACAAACACACAACAGAGTACATTCATATATTCTATTAAAAATCATCAGCCTTTTAAAACACATGACTCTCTTCATGCAAAGTTATGTTCAATTTTGTCCTAACTACAATATATCAAACACCCTTCAACATTCTACAAATTACTACAAAACACTCCTAAGAACGCCAATCCAACTAAAATATACAAAACACTCTTTTCTCCTCAATTTTTTTTTTTTTTTGCCAATTGTCCTTAGTTTGGATCAATGTGGCTAAAAATTGGTTGGAGAGAGATCCTTGGTAAACAGATCGGCACACCGTGTAGAGGATGGGGCATGATGTATTTGAAGTTGTTTGCTGGGAATTTTCTCCATAACAAAAATGACGTCTAGTTCCATGTGCTTGCTCCCCATGTGCAAAACAGGATTGTAATCTATTGTAATGGTAATCTAATCCAATTAATTTTTTACAGTAGTGTACCATATATCATGCATCAATGGTGGATTAGTCACATACGCTCAAAACTAACAATTTGTATCATTCCTAAACATACAAACACAAGAACAGTGAAGAGAATACACAGAAAAAACACATTCTCCTACTACAAAGAACCTAGATATTGTGATAATATATGTCCTAATGGCCCAAATGTCCTAGAATAAGGTCACTGTTGGACATTGGGCCTCACAAATACGAAGGCTCTAACAAGAAGGATAACATAAGTAGCACAATGGATAGAGGTAACTTTTTTTGACAAAAAAAATCAAGGCACTTCATTGAAAATATTGATGTAGATACAAGTAGGAATAGTATGAAAAAATGTGAGTCTAGCATGATATATTGTAGGCTTTGCAAGAACATGAGCTGCAATATTATTATGTCGACAAGTACATAAAACCAGGCTCAGACATGACCTTAAGCCTATAAAACTAGGCTTAGACAATATCATCTTCCTACCCACCTCAATATGTAGTTACATAAAACAAACTTAAATCACAAGTGATGCAATCCTACCCCGCAAGGGCATTGGATAGAAAACTCCAAGTAGATTGGGCCAGATATGCAAGAGAATGCCCTAGGGTTCTTATGAGCCTTAGGGTAGATTTCGGGCCCATGGGCTAAGTACGAGCCCACTTATCTTTGTAAATATTAGATTAAGGTTTCATTATTTTTGGGCCTTGTATTTAGGGCTCCATAATGTAGGTAGGGTACCCTAGAAATATAGGATTTTTCAGCCCTTGTATTTTAGGGCACCTAGACTAGTTTTTGTATTAGGGGTAGTTTTGTAATTTCACATGCACTAAGTGGATATTTGATGTGTGTGGTTGGAAATAAATTTAATTGAATTGGTAGAAGCCCAATCCAATTAAATTTTAGAGGGGGAGGTGAGCATTTGCTTACTACACCCCATTGCCACATCATATAGTCACACTTTGTGCATGTCCTTCATGTTTTTCATGCCTCAAGACACCTAAGCACACTTAGTGGAGAATCTTGGAATTGATCTTGGATTAGTGGGCTGAACCATAACTAAAATTCACTAATCATAATTAGTGAAATTTTGGCTCCAAAGTTTGGCTCCACAAATTCAATTTCAAATTCAAGGAAAATTTGAATTTCCCTCCAATTTTGTGTGACACTTAGGCTATAAATAGAGGTCATGTGTGTGCATTTTTTTCAACTTTGATCATTTGAATATTAAACTTCAGATCTCAAAGCTCATTTAGAGCACAAAATTTCGTGCTCATCTCTCCCTCTCCCTTCATTCATCTCCTTCTTCCTCCAAGCTCTTATCCATGGCCTCCTATGGTGGTGAGCTTCTTCTAGACTCATCTTCTCCTTGAAGTGGCGTCTCCTCTCTCTCTTCCTTTCTCCATTCCGCTGCCATTCATCTTTCAAGAAGCAAAGGAATCCATTGATGAAGAAGATCCTAGAACTACAAGCTCCAATTGAGCTTGCATTATGTGGTATCAAGAGCATCTTCATCTAGGTGATGTTCTTTTGCTTCCTCTATCTTTTTGTTCGGTGAATTCTCTTTAATTCCTTGTTCTTCATCTTATTCTCCATGTATATCCTCCATTGTCTTGTGGTTTGGTGCTGTTTAGAGTAGATTAAAAAAAATAAACCGATTAAATCTTAGATCTATAATTGTTCTTGCATTTCTATGGTTCAAATTTTGTAGATCTACTCTTGAATCTTGTTTTTGTGATTGATTTTAGGTTCTATCAATTTTCATTCATAATATTCTTGTGCTGAACCTTTAGATCTAAATTTTGTTCAAAAATATTGATTAGAAAAAAAAACACAAAAATCTAAGTGTAAATAACTTAATCCATGTTGTCTTAGAGTCATGTTTAGTCATGGTAATTGTCACATTATGTTCTAAGTTTGTGTTGAATTTTATTTTGTAGATTGAATTCTAGATACATTTGTTCATGTATTCTTGTCATTCTTAGCCTATCTTTTGAATTTTGAGTCTAATTCATGCATGTTATTTAGTTCATAACATGTTCTAAATCAATTCCTAGAGGTAGTCTTGTTCTTGAACTTTTTTTTTTGCTTTCTAAGTTTCCTACATGATGCCTATGATGAAGTTGAGTTGTGGTGCTGAGTTGTGGCTGGATTTGTGAATCAAAATAAGTCTTAAGCTCTCTTTAACTATGTTACTCAAGATAATTGAGCATAAGCAAACACAAATTGTAACTATCCAAGCCTTAAGCAACATAAACACTACTCTTGATTTCTAGGTTGAAATCGCTGGTGCTGGCAGCTTGAACATACGAACTTGTATAAATTACTGGGAATTGGTCACTACGTTTTTTGAGCTGAAACTTTTACTGAATTTTCTAGACATCTGGAACAAAATTAAAAAAAAAAGAACCAAGCGATTTGGATTAAAGGAAAAAATAAGAAAAATATTACAAGTTGGCAGAAAAATCAGTGTCCAGGAAAAAAAAAGAAAAGTGAAAGGAAAGTGTGCTTGTTGTTTTGGCTCAAAATTTGTTCTATAATTGGTGCCTATTTTATACCAATCCTAGTTCTGAAATTTCAATTGAAAATTATTGTGAAAACAAGTGCCAAAACTAGAGGTTTCTTGAGTCTTTTTTTTTTAGTTTTTCTACTCTACTCTAGAGCCATTCTAGGTTTCTCTTTGAGTCCTAGCTTGCTTTTTTGTGCTTTTCATTGCTTTAATTGTTGAATAATCCTTGGAAATTTGTCTTGTTAAAACTCTATTGGTTTAGCTTTCATTTCATTTTTTTTTTGTCTTTGGTTATTGCTTGTCTCTTTGTTTCCTTGCTTGTGAGTTGCCATATAGGGAATTGGAAAGGAGGATTGGTGCCATATCTTGAAGAATTTGAGTCCAGAAGCAAGGGGCCAACCACCTTAAGAGCTATTGGACTAAGAAGCACTCTAAATTGAGTGAAATACTAAAGATATAATAGCCACCACAATTGAGGACTTTTTTTGTAATTTTGTAATTGGCAATTTGTTTTGCTTTCAAATTTTGTAACAAAAAGGCCTTTCATTGGAAGTAAGTTGGGAGCCTCCAATAGGTCACCCTACTTCCATTTGTGTGTAATAATTTTAGGCAATTTCCCCTTAGGATAGTGAGTGTTTTGTTGGGAACCTTAAATGAGGTCATCCAAACACTCTTAGGATCCGCCTAGTTTGCATTTCTTGCACTTTAATTTCTTGCTTATTTTCATAGCTTATTTCCTTTACCCTCCATTGTCAAACCGCCTAGATAGCTTGCCTTTTACCAATTAGTTTTTACCTTATCTTTCACACCTCTTTTAGTGTTTATTTGGCTAGTTTCAACCATAGTTTCTTTTAGCTTTTGTATTCAAACCCCCAACAAGAAAGAACCATAACTTAGGAACCAACATGAGTCTTCATTCTTCATCTAGTGTTAATGGTGAGGGTTCTACTCCTAAGGACCCCTTGTATAAGATATTAGATGAGTTGAGATCCCTTAAGTTGTGGAAAGAAAAACAAGAGAGAAAAGAAAAAGGTAAAAAAAGAGTGGAAAAATAAGTCAAGATGAAAGAGAGAAAATAAGAGAGGAAGAAAGAAGAAAAATAATGAAAGAAATGAAAAGAGAAAAACATGTCTCCTATAGTAGTCATAACTCTTGCAAGAGCCTAAGTGAAGAACTTCGTGACTATTATGAAGGAAGGCATAGGTCACATCTTAGACCTCACTCCCATAGGAGAGAAAGTGAAAGAAAGCCTCAAGAGGTTAACATTAAACTCCCATACTTCCATGGGAAGGACAATGTAGAGGCTAATTTAGATTGGGAAATAAGGGTAGAGCAACAACTTAAAAGGAAGTCTACTTCAAAATCTTATGGCTCTCACTCTTATCCAAAGAAAGACCAAGGTCAAGGAATCTTAGGGGTGAGACCTTCTAAGCCCAAAGATGATAAGGGGAAG
Organism: Glycine max; assembly: GCF_000004515.6. NCBI lineage: Eukaryota > Viridiplantae > Streptophyta > Magnoliopsida > Fabales > Fabaceae > Glycine > Glycine max. The sequence goes on from NC_016091.4 coordinate 36,115,448, forward strand.
ACAATAGAAAAGCAACCCCTTAAGGCTAGTATGCAAGAGAAGACTAGCTCCATGAAGTGCTTTAAATGTCTTGGAAGAGGACACATTACTTCTCAATGCCCCACCAAGAAAACCATGATTATGAGGGGCCAAGACATTTATAGTAGCCAAGATGAGGCTACTACTTCACCTTCCTCTAGTAAAAGTGAAGAAGCAAAAGGGGAAGAATCTAGTGAAGAGATCTACCCCCAAGAAGGAGGACAACCTTTAATGGTTAAGGAGGAGTGTAAGGAGGTAAGTGTCTCCTCCAAGAGGTTAGCTAAGAAGGAAAGACATTTTGAAATAAAGACAAATATTAAAGAAATTTCCCTTCTTAGACAACCTCCACATTTTCTCCTTTGTAAAAAGACACTTGTTAGCATTGCCACATCTCTTAGGCTTGAGTTTATTCCTCTAGTAATGGATTTGTTGGATGAGGGTTTGGTTCGCAAAAGATTAAATCCTTGTGCTTTGTTGGTGCCCAAAATAGGTATTATTAGGCACCAAATCCCAAAAATAGGTGGTGTGATGAATGCTTTGGGTGGTGCAACACTCTTTTGTAAAATCACTCGTGCACCCAACATCTTCATGATTTGTGTACATAGGGACTCGTTAGGTAGGTTTGTTCTTATTTTTAGTTTCAATACAAACTTAGGCACTCATATGGGACACCTTAGGTTTGTCATATTTTTTGGTAGGAATAATCAACATGAAAATACAGAAAAAGGTATGTTCTATTGCTTTACTTTTCTTAATTTTTTAAATTGTGATTAAGGGGTTCCCATGAACCCTAAGAGAATAAAGGTCATTCCTGAGTGGCCCGCTCCACCAAGTGTAAGAAAAATTTAGGGCTTCCAAGACTTAACAAACTTTTACAAAAGGTTTGCCCCGTATTTTTCTATACTTGTAGCACCACTCATTGAGTTGGTGAGGAACCATGTTCCTTCATGGGAAGATGCCCAGGAAATGAGTTTTCAGACCTTATCTTACTTCAACATACTAAACACCACTAATACATATGTTTTTGTTATTTTTACAGGTGTTGAGGGAAAAAGCCCAGAGTTTCAAGAACCTCGGGATTTGAGGTCAAATCCTTTTCAAGGGGGAGGGAATGATGCAATCCTACCCCGCAAGGGCATTGGATAGAAAACTCCAAGTAGATTGGGCCATATATGCAAGAGAAGGCCCTAGGGTTCTTATGAGCCGTAGGGTAGATTTCGGGCCCATGGGCTAAGTACGAGCCCACTTATCTTTGTAAATATTAGATTAAGGTTTCATTATTTTTGGGCCTTGTATTTAGGGCTCCATAATGTAGGTAGGGTACCCTAGAAATATAGGATTTTTCAGCCCTTGTATTTTAGGGCACCTAGACTAGTTTTTTGTATTAGGGGTAGTTTTGTAATTTCACATGCACTAAGTGGATATTTGATGTGTGTGGTTGGAAATAAATTTAATTGAATTGGTAGAAGCCCAATCCAATTAAATTTTAGAGGGGGAGGTGAGCATTTGCTTACTACACCCCATTGCCACATCATATAGTCACACTTTGTGCATGTCCTTCATGCTTTTCATGTCTCATGACACCTAAGCACACTTAGTGGAGAATCTTGGAATTGATCTTGGATTAGTGGGCTGAACCATAACTAAAATTCACTAATCATAATTAGTGAAATTTTGGCTCCAAAGTTTGGCTCCACAAATTCAAGTGAAATTTGAATTTCCCTCCAATTTTGTGTGACACTTAGGCTATAAATAGAGGTCATGTGTGTGCATTTTTTTCAACTTTGATCATTTGAATATTAAACTTCAGATCTCAAAGCTCATTTAGAGCACAAAATTTCATGCTCTTCTCTCCCTCTCCCTTCATTCATCTCCTTCTTCCTCCAAGCTCTTATCCATGGCCTCCTATGGTGGTGAGCTTCTTCTAGACTCATCTTCTCCTTGATGTGGCGTCTCCTCTCTCTCTTCCTTTCTCCATTCCGTTGCCATTCATCTTCCAAGAAGCAAAGGAATCCATTGATGAAGAAGATCCTAGGCCTACAAGCTCCAATGGAGCTTGCATCAACAAGCAAGCTAAACCACTTACAATATACTCTAAAAGCTTCTACGGCCACTAATTTAGTAAAATAAATAATAAAATAATTTCCTTATGCATGTCAACATAAATGATTCATTTATTTTTAGTCTCGACATTTTGACGATGTTGATATGAACTACGAAGGACACTTAACATGGCAAAACAAAAAGCATGAGTAAAATTAAATCAATAACCAAACAAACACGGGTTTTTGGAAAAAGCCGTCTTTGTATAAAAGCAAAAATTTACAACTTTGCCATTGGTTAAATGTTTACGTACTATTTAAAGACGGTCATCTACAAACGTTGTCGTTGTGTTCGCATTTATTACAAAAATGTCACCGCCAATCATTCTAAGACGGTTCTTTAAAACCGTCTTAGAATCACCGACATAAATAATCCCTTTTTTAGTAATGTAGATAAAAATGTGTTTGGTTAATTTTTAACATTTCTAAGAATATTTTAAAATTTTTAAAATAATAAATGAAAAATAAAAGTAAAAATGGAAGTGATAGTGGAGGTAAAAAATAATGTCACATTTTCATTAGAATGTAACTTTTCACCATATTAGCATGGTAATTAAAATTATGTAAACATGAAAATATAACTTGGGAACAAAAGATACCCAAAAGTATTTTTTGATAACCTGGTAACAAATATGAGAATAAACATTTTTATCTTTATATTTATGAGAATATAAGATAATTATGTGAAATAAACACTCTTAGTTTCATTTACTTGAGTGTAATTTTCGTTTTTCAATTTTTTGAATTAACAAGACATTTTTCTTTTAAGTAAATAAATTTGGAACTGGCTTATGGTGTCTATTTTAAATTATGATTTTCTATTTAAAAATTTGAGGATTTCTTTTATGAATTTGGATTATTAAACAATTTTGAGATTAAGCCGTCAAAAAGGAAAAAATTGAGTTTTTTTTGGTAAAAATTGATGTTTTGATACGTGAGTTTTACGTAAAAAATCTAAACTAAAGAGATTAAAATTATAATTAACTTTTTTTTTTGTAAAAATAAAGGATAACAAGGATGATAAAGGAGCCTAGTAAGTAGTAGCGTGCTTAAGTAGCCACCTAATGTGTCTCGAGGGAAAAAGTAGGGAAATGAAAAAGAAACATTAAAGCAAAAGTATTCTTGAAAATTAAACCCCTCCACACTAGTTGCAACTTGCGTGACCCAAATTAATTTTTATTAATTGTTAATTGAGCTACTACGGAGGACAGTATAATCAACAAATTTTTTTTGGTGAATATATAATCAATATTTGAAGACAATGGAAGGATGAAAGTCAAAAGCGAACTCAACTTTTGAAGAAGGGCAGGAGTGGAATTACGCTTTTTGATCAAGGCTAGGCAAGAAAATTACAAGAGGGGCAGAGGTTGCTTGCGCAAATGTAGCTAATTTGGTCTTCGGTGGCAAGCATCAAGAGAAAAAGAAAAGAGAAAAAAAAAAAAAAAGTGAGCAAGTGATTTGAGTTAAGGGAATGTGGTGGTTAATTAAGCGGAAGTTGCAAGTAGATTTATCTCATGTCCTAAAACTGTACTCACTCACACAAGCACACCTACCATTCATTTCTCTCTATTTTCTTCTTTGCCTATGTTTATTTTGCCATATCATGTTTATTGGACAAAATTGCACTCGCAGCTAGACATTCTCATTTCTCAACACCACCATCCTTTTCAAACATAGACAACTCTTGCCCTCATGCAACCCATTTCTGTTTGTTTTCTTTTTCTTTTATTTATTTTTTGATAAAATATGCACCCACACCCTATTTGGTCCCTTTCCATTTTGTCTTCAAATACTGCTGTAAAGTTTTAGTTTTTTTCTTTCCCTGTCCCAGTTTTTGGTCATATATATACATATATTTGATGGGGGTGGTGACAGCTGCCGAATATGGTGAGGCTCGTAGCTGTCAGGGCCTATTGGATCGAAGAACACAGTCTTTGAAACGAGAATGTTTCTCAGGCAAATGGGTTTTCTTAGATTATGTGGTCGTGAAGGAGGATGGTTGAAGCATAAACTGTTTCTGAAATATTCCAATTCTTGTCACCTCACTATATTGTTCTTCTTCCTCTCCTTCTTTGATGCTGCTGATGGTGATATTGGCTAGACGGCTCAATCTGTTAGCTTAGTGATAGTAGTATTGATATTATTTGTTTTATTTACATCTTTTTTTCCTCTTTTCTTTCCCTTTTCCTTTTGTTTGTTTGACCCATATAATATGCAAAGAGTGGATATTAATTAATTCCAAACCAAATACTATGATTTGCCACATGTTTGATTTATGATTATGAATTTATGATCACAGGTCGTTGATAGGTATTTTCGATTTTCATAATTTTGTGCATTTCTTTCTGCATCTTGAACTTAGGCCAATTTCCTGAGAACGAAAAAGGGCCGAACAAGAAGACGCTTCTTCATTTCAACATTGGGTTTCTACATATTGCAGTAAATGGGAATGCATCCAATCCTGTAGCTTCTCGGTCAGCGATCTTTTAATTTTGGGGGTCCCTTGTAGTACGGTGCAGACCCTTCAACATCCGGCCATTGTTTTATTACCGTTCAAATTTAATGTCAGTCTTCCACTTCTGTCTCTTTTACACAATTTTGTTGATTTTTCTCGGAAAATGTGTTTGATCATACTACAGAGATTTGTCTCAATTACTATACATTATTTACTATACATTATTGCTTAATAGTTAAAAATTAATTGTGGTTGATAGTTAAAAAATTTAATGTTAGATTTGTTTATTTTAGATTTTAGTAAAATTAAGTTTAACAAAATATTTTGTATTTGGATAACATATTTTAAAAGTAAAAAATTATATTTACATATAAAATTGGGTTAAGTTTAATTTATCTTTATAAAATTCTCGATTTTTGTTTCAATTTTTTTATAAAAGGATCTATTTTGTGTAAATGTTGTCCTTGATCTCATACCTATTGTTATACTATTGTGTGAGACTTTTGTACCTTAAAAACTGTTAGGACTATAGGCTTCTAAAATCTCTTTTACTTTAGTAAAACCCTTATTTTGTAGTTGGAGAAGACAATTGTGCACAAACCCAAAATAATATGAACAACCGAATGACCTTAAAAAATAGGTATCTACTAAGGGTGAGTATATGGGTAGAGGCTTGAACTGTGATGCTCGCGGCATCACAGGCTTAATCCATGAATCTCACGGGCTACCTTGCCTCTTAAGGATGTTGCACATTTCAGATTTTAGTCACTCATTCTTTGAATCTTTTAAACAAAAAAATGTTCATTTTTAGCTCTTTTTTTTTAAAACCCTAATCCCCTTTTTCAAAAAAGCCCTATAGCATTGCCCCTCCCTTCCTTGTTGTCATGACACACCTTTTTCCTTGGTGATGAGCAGTTGTCTCTTACTAACCTTAGCGTCTCCCTTTCCTTCTCTTTTCATTATGCACATCTCTAGTGGTGAGTGGTAGTCACTAATCGTCATGGCCTACTTCTTGCTTTGAACGTTGTGGTTGCACCCATTAGTCGTGGTCGTTCTCCATCGCTGTAACAAATGCATGGATCATTTTTTATCATGGTTGTACTCCTTGGTCATTGGCCATTTTTCCAGATTTTCATTTGGGCAGATGGTTGTACTCCTTGGTCATTGGCCCAAAAAATAAGATTGTTTATCTTGCGGACTAGGCTTATTCGACCCATATAAAATGCAGGCTTCGCGGGGCCCTTAAATAGGGTGAATTGATCTGCAAACCTACCATTAGTATCGATACTCAAAACCGACACAAGTGGTAGGTAGAGAATACCTAGGGGTACAAGACAACTGTCTCTAAAGAACTCGACAAATAGCCCCGTAACTTTTGGAGAAGGGGTGCCTCCTCGCAAAGAGGGTTCTAGTGATCAAGCCTGAGCAACTATTTACCAAAACCATAGGTCTCCATGCTCTGTGGGTTTAGGTCATTGCTAACTGTCTATTTGGTAGGAGTGGAGTGAGAAGGATGTGATGAGAAGTAAAGAAAAATGAGGGTGAGTTAATTTGGTAAAAAGGATATAGGATGGAAGTTTTGGAAAAAAGGATGGGACCTGCATATTGTGGGCATTCATGGGTATGGGTACCCACAAAGACGAATTTAGAAGGGGCGGACAATGGCCTTTTTTATTGGCAAATGTTAATTGTTAGTTTTTGTTAGGAAGGGGATCGAACTTGCGACCTTTCTCTCTTCCTTTCTTTCTTAACCACCCAACCAACCTTATATCTCCTAGTGGCCAAGTATTAGTCGTGTTTGTTGTTAGTATGATAACAATATGGTTATTATTATTTAAAATAAAAATTACTTTCAATTTTATGGGTAAAAGTAATAAATATTTTAAAATTTATTATTTATTAGAAGTTAGACATTTAAATGATTATAAGGATGAAAAAAATACCCCCACCTTTAATAAGTCTTTGGATTCATCCCTAGGTACCCATGAACCCAAAATGACCCGATTTATTCTCTTTGTTAATTGTGTAATGTTATCAAATGATATTTAGCATAGGCTGGTTTCTCACTACATTGGATAATTAATGTCATTACATATGTTGTTGACTTTTGCAATGACACAATTTGTGTTTGTAATGTCTTTATAATTGCATATGAAGTAGATATGTGAAGTGTGAACAAATATCAAAATGCATATTGCAATATTCTAAGAAAAAATAATTTACTCCTAAAAAAAGAATAAATGAACTATAAAAAGGCATATACAATATACTTGTTCAAAAGAAAAATAATCAAACTACATATAAAAAATATAATTAGAAAAATTCAAATGATTTTTAATTTCTTGTTCCCAACCTAACCTAATCTACCAATGAACAAATTTAACCCAACCCAACCTAAACTTGATTAGTCAAGTACAGAAGGTAACAAATTTGAAGAAACCTAACCAAACCTACCCATGAACACTCCTATTACATATACAAATTCCCACCCTATTAGGCGAAGAATAGCTTGAATATCCTGATAATTGTACCCCCCCCTTCAACAAATTGATTATATGCCCAATAGTGTGGAAATTGTATTCCTTCCACTACAAATTGATTACCACCTAAAAGAAGATATAACTCTAATTACATAAAACTCTTGGAAGATATAGATAAGATAAATTAAGCTATTCATCTCTGTACATAGAAAATAAGTCAAACACCATAAATAGAAAATCAAATCTTTGCACCAATGCAAGTCTACCTATGGTGCTTCTGAAAGGGTGATCCAACTCCAACACTTCATAAGAGAGCCTAGCCTCCTAGAAGTTTGTTCTCCTGAACGCGTAGTTTGAGATCATCACAATCACAATCCCTTCTGTCACATGCAATGGTAAGCTTATCAAAACAAAACTATATGCATACAAATAAATGAATTCCAAATATTAAGGAAAAAGGGAGAGAACTAAAATTTATAAACTTTGAAAATGCTATTCATAATAGCCAGTAATTTATAACAAAACTTAGCTCATATAAAAGTCATCTCCTATTGTTCTTCCATAAACACCAACAAAAACAACATCATAGCCCAACCATCTCAACTAATATACACAACACAAACATAAAATAAATCCTTAACTAACATCAACAACATAGTTTCATCACCAATCATCACCATGAGCCATCAAACATCATGGATTACATTTAAACATTTACCATCACAATCCTCATCATAATTCAATCATCAAATTCACCATCATAATCACCATACATCACGAACCCCTAAACAATCTAAGTTCATCAAACACAGAATTTATTGCATGGAGTTTCGACACCATATGAGTGGTCCCCCCAAAACCCCAATCCTTAACATAGTTGCACTCTTTGACCATTCGGGGAGTCCTTTGGGCTAACCCTATGAAAGAGGTGTGATTTTGTCAGAATAGATGAACATGATATTGGCTTACCTCAATCAGGTCATGACCAATAAAAGGATTTGCGTACCTATCTACTGTATAGGCTCTTTTCAGCTAGCCCCATAATTCCTTCAGCATTAAGTTGAGGGCCCCTCTCCCCAACATTTAAACGCACATGCCTACTCATATACTTGTGCACATACAACACACTAATGGAAATTTTTATTTGGAATCCCCTGCGGTCCTAGGTACAACACCTCTATATCCAACATCTCTAATGTTCTGACTTAAGGGTCCAAGTCTCAACAATCAACAATCCATCCCCTATACACAGAAAGAGTAAGCTAAACCATTTGGGAAGTAAGTTTCATCACTCTGACATGTCATTTGAAGTTCAAAACATAAGGGAAGATCAGAGTTTTGGTGTGGAACTCACCCTCACGAATTAGCCATTTTTCTATAAAAATCTTTCCAAAGGAACATAGCTAACTCCTTTAATATATAGGGACAGTTCTGATACAATGCTCACACTCACATCACACACATCATCATCTCATCAACATTCCATTTCAATTCCTTAAAATATTATAGTCATCTTAATACTACATTGGACGAAATCATTTCCAATACCAAAATAACTATATTTTAAATAAATTAGTTAATGTTCATATTGAAAATTGATGTGTTGCATTTTCATTCATATTTAGCATACTCATTCATGTAGATTTTCATGCATTGAGTGTCAAGTAGGACTAGATTTACTCTTATTTGCCTTACTTTCATCATTTGGAACTCTTATGTGGTTTTTGTATGTTTTTTTAGAGTTTTAGTAGGTTTTGAACTTGGTAAGTTACCCTAGAGCTTTGATCTAGCAAAAGAATGGACACTACCTTGCAAATGTGAAGAAAACATGAAGAAATTGAACTTTGCAAGGTCCACAACCTAGTTGTGGTGCTTACCATAGGTGTGGGTGTCCTCATTAGCTCCATGAATACTTCCAATAGAGTCCACACCTAGGTGTGGCACTCGCCATAGGTGTGGGCATCCTTAATGAGATTCAAAACTACTCCAATAGTTCCTACACCCTAGGTGTGGCACTCACCATGACTGTGGCGCACATACAAACTTTTTTTTTAAAATTATGTTTTGTAATTGGGAATTTGAGGCTTTTTGGCCCATGACTTTAAATAGGTTTTTAGACTCTAGTTGAGTATCTTGGAAACATACAAACAAACTGATGACATAGAGCGAGAACATTTGATGCCTTTTCATGTCTTTCTCTTTTTTGGGTTTGATGTTCTTCTTTTATCTTTGTGTTGCTCGCATGACTATGTGTGAGTAGTTTTCTTTCTATAGGATTAGGGCATAGCCCTTGAAAACTATTCATGCTAATTTAATTTAATTTGAAGTTTTCTTTAAATTATTCTTTTAATTCTTCTTTTATCGCAATTTTATGCATGTTGAACGCTTGATCACTGTTTGCATGATTTTGGATGCATAGAGATGACCTATGAGATGAACATAATGCGTTAGAACCACAAGAAGAGAAATTAGGTTTCTATTCACAATAGTAGAATTAATCCTAGGCGGGTAAGACGAATTAGTAAGGAGCATAAAAGGTTTAATTGAACATAACGCCACAACGGTCGAGGTTAATTCAATTAGCCACTTCTTTGTTTCTTAAAAGAGAACAAAGATTATCATATATTAGTTTGTCATTGAAAGAGACTTACGAAGAACCTTAAATATTTAGATTAGTTGAACAAGAGTCTCGGTGCAAAACCTCGATCCCAAAACTTTCTAAATTTGAATTTAATCCCAATAAAATATTTTCTTATCTTTATTTTAATTTTATCTTATCTTGATCTTTAAATTTATTTTCTAAATATTTCCAAATCTATTTTCAACCTTTTCCCAATTATTTGATTTCTATTTTTAATTGTGATAATTACTAAGTCCAAAAACACACTCCCTGTGGATTCACTATTTATTACTTGATGACTATCGTGCGCTTGCAATTTTCTCACAAGTGTTTGGCGTTGTTGCTAGGACTGTGATCTCTTGGCTTTGTGGTTATTTGCATTTTTAGTAGAAATTGAATAACTTTCTCATCTTATTTTATTTTTTTATTTTTATTTTTATATTTTATTTTCTTCTCCTTTTTCAGACTTCATGATTTTCTAATCTTTTGCAAGAATTTCTTCATTTGTATGCCTAGGTCAAAACCCTCATCGGGAACTGATAAGTGCCAAATTTTAGTTATTTTGGGATTAAATTGTTAGCACTTACTTATGCTTTAATTGAAATAGTTTTTTTTATAAACTACCCCTAAAACTAGTTGTAACTATATATTGTACATTTACTAATATTGTTGTTTAAATATGAAGGATTCATCCATGATTTTGTAGGTTTTGATGGTTGTTTGTTAGATTCAGAAACAAAGTCAAAAGGAAGGGCAAAATGGTCATTTTCCAAGATTTCAGACATTCACTCGCCCAGGCTAGCATCCAGCTCGCCTGGGCTAATAATATTTCTTCAGCCATAGGTAACCAACTTGCCTGGGAGAATTGGTGCGTTTAGCACTAAGTCACAAATTCGCTTGAGCGAGCTACAGTTCGCCTGGGTGAATTTCTCAGCACCTCTTGGCTCTTTTCTATAAATAGACATGTTTAGGAAGTTAAAAAGGAATCCAACAACCTTAAAACACTAGAAAAAATGTAGAAGAAGAAGGAGAAGAGGAAAAAGGAGCCGAGGCATTGCAGAATTGTGACCGTGGATCACTTCCTTCATCATTTCTCTTGTTAGTCTTGTGCTCTGTGCAATGATCGATTAGTTTTTCTTAAGGATTGGATTTAATCTTTGTACCCTTATGCATCTCTTTTTATATTTTATATTTATTAATCTTTTCTACTCATTATTGGTAATTTCATTCTACTCGTAATGCTTAATTCTATTTGATTACTAGTGTCATGAAATTGGATTTTAAGTGAGACTGGAAAGTAATCTTAGAATTTGAGCCGAATGATTTTACTCTTTACGTTACATTGCTAGGACTAGAGCATAAAGTTTTGATTTCAAAAAGCAAGATAATATAATTGCAATGCCGGGATATTTATTGCATATGCGAGGAATCGATATTTAGTAAATATTCTTAGGTTCCAAGTGCGAGGAATCGACTTGGGATAACTATGTGTGCATCAGTAATGTTAGAAAATGATTTATATATTATGCAATCCTACCCTACAAGGGCATTGGATAGAAGACTCCAAATAGATTGGGACAAAGATGCAAGAGAAGGCCCTAGGGTTCTTATGAGCCTTAGGGTAGATTTCGGGCCCATGGGCTAAGTACGAGCCCACTTATATTTGTACATATTAGAATAAGGTTTCATTAATTTTGGGTCTTGTATTTAGGGCTCCATAATGTAGGTAGGGTACCCTAGAAATATAGGGATTTTCAGCCCTTGTATTTTAGGGCACCTAGACTAGCTTTTGTATTAGGGGTATTTTTGTAATTTCACATGCACTAAGTGAATATATGATGTGTGTGGTTGGAAATAAATTTAATTGAATTGGTAGAAACCCAATCCAATTAAATTTTAGAGGGGGAGGTGAGCATTTGCTTACTACACCCTATTGCCACATCATATAGTCACACTTTGTGCATGTCCTTCATGCTTTACATGCCTCATGACACCTAAGCACACTTAGTGGAGAATCTTGGAATTGATCTTGGATTAGTGGGCTGAACCATAACTAAAATTCACTAATCATAATTAGTGAAATTTTGGCTCCACAAATTCAATTTCAAATTCAAGTAAAATTTGAATTGAAATTCAAATTTCCCTCTAATTTGGTGTGACACTTAGGCTATAAATAGAGGTCATGTGTGTGCATTTTTTGGAACTTTGATCATTTGAATATTAAACTTCAGATTTCAGAGCTCATTTAGAGCACAAAATTTCGTGCTCTTCTCTCCCTCTCCCATCATTCATCTCCTTCTTCCTCCAAGCTCTTATCCATGGCCTCCTATGGTGGTGAGCTTCTTCTAGACTCATCTTCTCCTTGAAGTGGCGTCTCCTCTCTCTCTTCCATCTCCATTCCGCTGCCATTCATCTTCCAAGAAGCAAATGAATCCATTGATGAAGAAGATCCTAGGCCTACAAGCTCCAATGGAGCTTACATCATGTGGTATCAAGAGCATTTTCATCTAGGTGATGTTCTTTTGCGTCCTATATCTTTTGGTTCGGTGAATTCTCTTTAATTCCTTGTTCTTCATCTTATTCTCCATGTATATCCTCCATTGTCTTCTGGTTTGGTGCTGTTTAGAGTAGATTCAAAAAAATAAACCGATTAAATCTTAGATGTACACTTGTTCTTGCATTTCTATGGTTCAAATTTTGTAGATCTACTCTTGAATCATGTTTTTTGTGTTGACTTTAGGTTCTATCATTTTTCATTCATAATATTCTTGTGCTGAACCTTTAGATCTAAATTTTCTTCCAAAATATTGATTAAAAAAAAACACAAAAATCTAACTGTAAATCACTTAATCCATGTTGTCTTAGAGTCATGTTTAGTCATAGTAATTGTTACATTATGTTCTAAGTTTGTGTTGAATTTTTATTTTGTTAATTGAATTCTAGATACATTTGTTCATGTATTCTTGTCATTCTTAGCCTATCTTTTGAATTTTGAGTCTAATTCATGCATGTTATTTAGTTCATAACATGCTCTAAATCAATTCCTAGAAGTAGTCTTGTTCTTGAACTTTTTTTTGTTTTCTAAGTTTCCTACATGATGCCTATGATGAAGTTGAGTTGTGGTGCTGAGTTGTGGCTGGATTTGTGAATCAAAATAAGTCTTAAGCTCTCTTGAATTGTGTTATTCAAGATAATTGAGCATAATCAAACACAAATTGTAACTATCCAAGCCTTAAGAAACATAAACACTACTCTTGATTTCTAGGTTGAAATCGATGGTGCTGGCAGCTTGAACATATGAACTTGTATAAATTACTGGGAATTGGTCACTACGTTTTTTTAGCTGAAGGTTTTACTGAATTTTCTAGACATCTGGACAAAAATTATAAAAAAATAACCAAGTGATTTGGATCAAAGGAAAAAATAAGAAAAATCGCACAAGTTGTAAGAAAAATCAGTGTCCAGGAAAAAAAAAGTGAAAGGAAAGTGTGCTTGTTGTTTTGGCTCAAAATTTGCTCTATAATTGGTGCCTATTTTATACCAATCCTAGTTCTGAAATTTTAATTGAAAATTATTGTGAAAAAAAGTGCCAAAACTAGAGGTTTCTTGAGTCTTTTTTTTTTTTTTAGTTTTTATACTCTACTCTAGAGCCATTCTAGGTTTCTCTTTGAGTCCTAACTTGCTTTTTTTGTGCTTTTCATTGCTTTAATTGTTGAATAATCATTGGAAATTTGTCTTGTTAAAACTCTATTGGTTTAGCTTTCATTTCATTTTTTTTTGTCTTTGGTTATTGCTTGTCTCTTTGTTTCCTTGCTTGTGAGTTGCCATATAGGGAATTGGAAAGGAGTATTGGTGCCAAATCTTGAAGAATTTGAGTCAAGAAGCAAGGAGCCAACCACCTTAAGAGCTATTGGACTAAGAAGCACTCCAAATTGAGTGAAACAATAAAGAGAGAATAGCCACCACAATTGAGGACTTTTTTTTTGGTAATTGGCAATTTACTTTGCTTTCAAATTTTGTAACAAAAAGGCCTTTCATTGGAAGTAAGTTGGGAGCCTCCAATAGGTCACCCTACTTCCATTTGTGTGTAATAATTTTAGGCAATTTTCCCTTAGGATAGTGAGTGTTTTGTTGGGAACCTTAAATGAGGTCATCCAAACACTCTTAGGATCCGCCTAGTTTGCATTTCTTGCACTTTAATTTCTTGCTTACTTTCATAGCTTATTTCCATTACCCTCCATTGTCAAACTGCCTAGATAGCTTGCCTTTTACCAATTAGTTTTTACCTTATCTTTCACACCTCTTTTAGTGTTTATTTTGGCTAGTTTCAACCATAGTTTCTTTTACCTTTTTTTCAAACCCCCAACAAGAAAGAACCATAACTTAGGAACCAACATGAGTCTTCATTCTTCATCTAGTGTTAATGGTGAGGGTTCTACTCCTAAGGACCCCTTGTATAAGATATTAGATGAGTTGAGATCCCTTAAGTTGTGGAAATAAAAACAAGAGAGAAAAGAAAAAGGTAAAAAAAGAGTGGAAGAAATAAGTCAAGATGAAAGAGAGAAAATAAGAGAGGAAGAAAGAAGAAAAATAATGAAAGAAATGAAAAGAGAAAAACATGCCTCCTATAGTAGTCATAACTCTTGTAAGAGCCTAAGTGAAGAACTTCGTGACTATTATGAAGGAAGGCATAGGCCACATCTTAGACCTCACTCCCATAGGAGAGAAAAGGAAAGAAAGCCTCAAGAGGCTAACATTAACCTCCCATACTTCCATGGGAAGGACAATGTAGAGGCTAATTTAGATTGGGAAATAAGGGTAGAGCAACAACTTAAAAGGAAGTCTACATCAAAATCTTATGGCTCTCACTCTTATCCAAAGAAAGACCAAGGTCAAGGAATCTTAGGGGTGAGACCTTCTAAGCCCAAAGATGATAAGGGAAAGACATTAGAAAAGCAACCCCTTAAGGCTAGTATGCAAGAGAAGACTAGCTCCATGAAGTGCTTTAAATGTCTTGGAAGAGGACACATTACTTCTCAATGCCCCACCAAGAAAACCATGATTATGAGGGGCCAAGACAATTATAGTAGCCAAGATGAGGCTACTACTTCACCTTCCTCTAGTAAAAGTGAAGAAGCAAAAGGGGAAGAATCTAGTGAAGAGATCTACCCCCAAGAAGAAGGACAACCTTTAATGGTTAAGGAGGAGTGTAAGGAGGTAAGTGTCTCCTCCAAGAGGTTAGCTAAGAAGGAAAAACATTTTGAAATAAAGACAAATATTAAAGAAATTTCCCTTCTTAGACAACCTCCACATTTTCTCCTTTGTAAAAAGACACTTGTTAGCATTGCCACATCTCTTGGGCTTGAGTTTATTCCTCAAGTAAAGGAGTTGTTGGATGAGGGTTTGGTTCGCAAGAGCTTAAATCCTTGTGCTTTGTTGGTGCCTAAAATAGGTATTATTAGGTACCAAATCCCTAAACTAGGTGGTATGATGAATGTTTTGAGTGGTGCAACCCTCTTTTGTGAAATCACTCGTGCACCCAACAATTTCATGATTTGTGTACATAGGGACTCATTAGGTAGGTTTGTTCTTATTTTTAGTTTCAATACAAACTTGGGTACTCATATGGGACACCTTAGGTTTGTCATACTTTTTGGTAGGAATAATCAACATGAAAATATAGAAAAAGGTATGTTTTATTGCATTACTTTTCTTAATTTTTTAAATAGTGATCAAGGGGTTCCCATGAACTCTAAGAGAATAAAGGTCATTCCAAAGTTGCCCACTCCACCAAGTATAAGGAAAATTTGGGGCTTCCATGACTTAAAAAACTTTTACAAAAGGTTTGTCCCATATTTTTCTATACTTGTAGCACCACTCATTGAGTTGGTGAGGAACCATGTTCCTTCATGGGAAGATGCACAGGAAATAGGTTTTCAGACCTTACCTTACTTCAACTTCCCAAACACCACTAATATGTATGTTTTTGTTCTTTTTACAGGTGTTGAGGAAAAAAGCTCAGAGTTTCAAGAACCTCAGAATTTGAGGTCAAATCCTTTTCAAGGGGGAGGGAATGATGCAATCCTACCCCGCAAGGGCATTGGATAGAAGACTCCAAGTAGATTGGGCTAAGTACGAGCTCACTTATCTTTGTACATATTAGAATAAGGTTTCATTAATTTTGGGTCTTGTATTTAGGGCTCCATAATGTAGGTAGGGTACCCTAGAAATATAGGGATTTTCAATGCACTAAGTGAATATATGATGTGTGTGGTTGGAAATAAATTTAATTGAATTGGTAGAAGCCCAATCCAATTAAATTTTAGAGGGGGAGGTGAGCATTTGCTTACTGCACCCCATTGCCACATCATATAGTCACACTTTGTGCATGTCCTTCATGCTTTACATGCCTCATGACACCTAAGCACACTTAGTGGAGAATCTTGGAATTGATCTTGGATTAGTGGGCTGAACCATAACTAAAATTCACTAATTATAATTAGTGAAATTTTGGCTCCACAAATTCAATTTCAAATTCAAGTAAAATTTGAATTGAAATTCAAATTTCCCTCCAATTTGGTGTGACACTTAGGCTATAAATAGAGGTCATGTGTGTGCATTTTTTGGAACTTTGATCATTTGAATATTAAACTTCGATTTCAAAGCTCATTTAGAGCACAAAATTTCGTGCTCTTCTCTTCCTCTCCCTTCATTCATCTCCTTCTTCCTCCAAGCTCTTATCCATGGCCTCCTATGGTGGTGAGCTTCTTCTAGACTCATCTTCTCCTTGAAGTGGCATTTCCTCTCTCTCTTCCTTTCTTCATTCCGCTGCCATTCATCTTCCAAGAAGCAAAGGAATCCATTGATGAAGAAGATCCTAGGCCAACAAGCTCCAATGGAGCTTACATCAATATATGTTAATCTTATCAGGATACTAATGGTATGAACGATGAAATCCAATCATATGTTTTCTTAACTTAATTCAAGTCGTTATTATTATTTCCGTAATTTACATATTTCCAATGCACTAAATTTCGTTCTTTTCATATTTTCCGTATTTCCCTTATTTTTGTAAATCTGTTATTTTTACTTTTCTTTTACTTTAAGTTGTCTTTAGTTAATCAAACCAAAACCAATGAAATTTGATTAAATTTGTATATAACTATTAAACTAATAACCTTTATCCAAATGAATTAAGTAAAATCGAGTCCATGTGGAGACAAACTCTTTTATAAATGTGAAACCTACAAACACAATTAGTATGCTTGCCAAAAGTCCTAACACCTTCCCCAAAAGGAAGAAAGAGCTAAGAGAAAAAAGTCACCTTCCACGACTGATAATAAACAAAATCGACCTCTGAAGGACTACTTTGCACCTATAGCCTGCAGATTTCTAGCTCAAAATGTTGGAGCTGGAGCTACTATATCAGCATCTCTAGTCAATATGCTAGAGCATAATAAGTTTGGCGGTTTACGATCACAGAACCCAAATGACCATCTTGAATGGTTTTTGAGATTTATGTAACCCATAATTTTGTAGTATAGGTGGCAGAGGCGATGCAATTTCATATGTTTTCTCTGACTCTCAAAGATAAAGCAAAGAAATGGTTGAGATGTGCACCAACTGATTCGGTTGCCACCTGGGCCTTGTGTCAACAAGCCTTTCTCACCCTCGAGGACTAAAAAGTTGAGGAACCAAATCACCAACAGACCAACTTCCAACAAGAAGATAGTGAGTCAATATATTAGACATAAGAGCGATACGAGGGTTACTTGGAAGAATGCCCTCAACAAGGGTTGAGTGAACCATTGACGATTCAAAACTTCTTTAAAGGATTGAACCACCAAAGTGTGTCAACCTTAGACTCCGCAATTGGTGGATCATTCATGAGCAAACCAATCAATGACTACAAGACTATCCTTGGGGTTGTAGCTTCAAATTATGGTCAATGGGGGAAGAGAAAGCACTTCAAAAATAATTTCTCCAAGCAAGTATGAGGTGGGCTACATTGATATTCTTATGGCAAAAGTTAATGCCTTGAGTTTGAAGATAGACAAGATGGAAAAGGCTAAGGTTAATGATGTGAGTACTCCATCACCTTGTTGTGAACTTCGTGGGATGCAAGGACATTCTACTATGGAGTGTCAAACTATGATGCCGGCTGACCATGATGAACAAGTAGAAAATGTTGCTTCAACCCACAATTTCTATGACTATCCCAGGAAGCGAAAATTTGACCCCTACTTAAGTACCATTAACGAGGGGTGGAAAATTCATCCCAACTTTTTCTACCACAACAATTAGGGGCAAGGAAATCAAGGTTGCAGTCACCACCAACAGAACTGGTCGAGCCTGGCAAGTGCACCGGATCACACAAGTAGTATAAAATGGTAAGAACCAAGTATCGAACTCTCGGGGAACTTGTGTTACTTGGTAAAACTATATTCAGTGAATAGGTGTCTAGTATGAAAAGGTATGTATGGACTATGAACAGGTATGTAAACTAACTATTAAAAAGGAAAATCGCATGAGTAATGATGTGTAAAGACAAGTAGACAATGTGTTGGTCTTCCTATTGGGTGCCTAGTGTTACAAGGATATTCTCTACTTAACAATGCTCATGTGTTCTATAGTATCTCCTAAAATGCTAAACCTCGACCCCTTGTGATAGTTTAGCCTAATCTTGATCAAGCACCGAACTCAAATTCCTCTTGTTGGACTAAAATCGACCAGAACCGCATTAAGACAAACATACAAACAACTAGGTTACCGTACCCCAATCCCTCATGATAATACGATAAGCTAGCCATGTTCTATCAAGTTCTAAAAATCAGACCAGTTTCCACTGTTGAATGATCCTAACAAAGCATGCATCTACATGATCAAGGCAAAAACACACTGAAATGATGTACTAATAGTACAGAGAACACATAAAACATCATTAAATAGATATACAGGTATTTACATGAAGTACCTACAAGGAAGAACCAACAGAGGATTTAGCTCTCCATATCTGGGAAGCTTCCTTTACAACAAAGAGAAGAGAAAAATGAAGGATTGAAGAAATGCAAGTAGTGGGGATGTCTCCTCCACCTCTAGAACTTAACAATCATTCACAAACTCATCTCATGCTCTTAAGATGGCTTCCTCTTCACTCTCAGTTCTCTGCTAGTCTTCGCACAACAAAAGCTCTCAAAACTCTCTGGAACTTGGACCTTTCTCTCTCTAGAAAAGCCCAAACTCCCCTTCCATTTCTGATTTCAGGCTTAAATAGGTGGCCTTGTTGGTGCTTGCGCGCTTAGCGCAACTCTGGCTCGCTTAGCGTGCATAAGTGAATTTTGGCTTAGCGTCCGACTTCTCACTTAGCGGATGCATGCAAGCGGTGCGCTTAGCAGGATGAGCTCTCGCTTAGCGTGTGTGTCCAACTTATCCTTCTTCTAGATTCTTCTTCGTGCTCAACTACAAGAGTGGTGCACTCATCGGATGACTCGCTAAGCTAACAGATTGGCTTAGCAAGAAGCTAAAAATCAGCACTTCACAAACTTGCCTAATTAGCCTAAAATTGAAAGGAAATGATTATTAAATACACAAAATGGGAGTACTAAGTACTTATTACCTATATTTAACAAAAAGTAATTACAACACTACAAAATAACCATAAATGGGAGGAGTTAGATACAATTTGCATAGATTTATCGCATAAAAGTTAGTCGTATTCATCGACTAACAAGAACCACCAAAAACCCCAAGGCTTCCAATCATCAATGTCAAAATTGGAAAGCCTAATGGAAGGGTTTGTGATGAGTCAGATGCAATTGAATGAGACAATGGGCAACTCTATTAAGGAGTTGGTAGGTCAAGTGGATAACATGGAAATCCACAACAAGATGAGGGGTTCCATCATGATTTTTGGTTTCCAATTCATCCCCAATCAACCCCAAAATATCAATTTTGATGAAAAAACAAGGTTTTGATACAATCCAAAAGTCATACATAAACATTTTCACAATTCAACCTTCCATTACCAACAAGAATGAGCTAGGTTTTTCGAAGAAGAAAATAGAATAACAGGATCCTAAGCTCCATCCAAGGGATTTCCTACAATGATCAACACCACCACACCATACTAATGGATTAGAAACCAAAACAACACTCAATAAGAGGTTTTACATCAAAAATCCATCACGGGTTTAACCAAAGGAAAGAAAAGAGGGGGGGGGGGGAGGGGTAGAGATCTCACCTTCCATTGAAGCTCAAAAGGAGAAAGGAAATGTAATCATCAACCATGAAGAGCTCAAGCTCCAAGCTTGAAAGGGCTCCCTGAGAAGGAAGAGTTGAGGAAGAAGGAGAAGAGGAAGAAGGAGCTCTAGGAGAAAAAAAGAAAGAAAGAAAGAAAGAAAGAAAGAAAGAGTTGTGAGAAAAAAGAAAAGGCCTCTCTTTATATATCCACCCACCCTCGACCATTGTTGCTTAAATGGAAATCATTTCTTGCTTAACAGAGAATGTCACCTGGGAACCTTCTCCTTTTTGTACACTTTCACTTAAGCGAATATTATTACTCACTTAAGCAACAAAGCATTCTTGCTTAAGCGAAAGTATTACCGATATGAAACTCTCCTCTGTCACTCTACTATTACCAAGATCCGACCATAAAGGGTACCAAGACAAACTCAAATCACTCACATACTTTATTACTTAAATTATTTAAACATGTAAATTTAAATTTAGTTTCTCTTGTATCTTAAATCAAACAATTAATCATACATTATGAGAATCATAGTGTTATATGCTACAATTTGTAGTATCCTAGATTTCTTTTATATATTAATAATTATATATATTTAGTATGAGATTTGCTACTTTACACCTACTTGTTTTTTAGGAGTAAGTTAACAAGTTATAATACAATTATCTTAAAAGACACCTAAGGTGTAGCTTGCTTATTAGATCTGGACGATCCAAAATACCCTTAGTTTTTATGATGACAAAGATATAAATTGTTGATGGACTAATGGTTTATGTGAGATGAAAAAGGACATATTTGATATAAACTCATATGGTAAAAATCTTTATCCTTTGCTTTTACAAGTTATCGTCCAATGGATAATGGAACTTGTTTTATTAACTATTTTATTCAATGTCCAATGCGTTATTATTAAACAAACATCCAATGATTTGGGAAGACCAATACTTATGTATTGAGTGTCTTTACACGTCCTAAAGAACATAACTAACTTACACAATGATTTATATTTAGTTAGTTAATGTCCAAACTATTTTTCTTGTACATGAAAGCATCTCGAGAATGATTCACTCAGTAGAAAATTCTTATATTTGAATTTTTCTTCATGGTGTATGCTGTGAAATTATTCTAACATTTGAATTTCAAGTTTACAAAGGCAGGGACAAATAGAATGTCATTAGCGACAAATCAATCACACAAGTAGTGGAGCAGAGAGCCGCAAAAATATTTTACCTTTGTCACCTCTCTTTCTCCTCAATAAGTTGTCACGTGATAGAAAAGACAAGCTGCTGATAACAAAATTATTTGAGGAAGGCTCAAATCCCACAATGGATATTTTACTGAAGCCTATAAAATCAGCCTCAAGAATCAACACAAGCAAGAGACTTTATTAGAAATTCATAAGTGTTGAAACTTTATCAATTTGTTGGATGCTCAAAACAAAATGTACAAAGTTTGATCCTTTGCTAAGCAAAGTTAATGGTAGTATTCAAGCCTAGTTGTATATCCTCTCTTTTAGAGATTTGAATATCATATTCATTCAAATTCTTGTTTGAAAAGTCAAAAGTGACTTAGTGATCAAAGAATTCTTAGGTGTTCTTAATCTCAGGAGTTTCAGTTATTCAATTTATTAGATCTTGAATTTGGATGAAATTTTTTTAAGCTATTCATAAAGTTTCAATTATTCAATTTATTAGATCTTGAATTTGGATGAAATTTTTTAAGCGATTCATAAAGTTTCAATTATTCAATTTATTAGATCTTGAATTTTGATGAAATTTTTTTAAGCAATTCATAAAAGAATAAATCCAGACTAAGGAAGTGTCGTAAGTGGCCTAGAAAATACTTTTTGTAGTCAAGAGTGACAAGTCAGAATACTTGTTTTGTAATTAGTTTGAATAATGGGATCTTTTAAAGGTTGTAAAAGACAACTAAACGTAGCTCAAGATTTAGTAAGCTAGTATAAACCAAGTATTTTTACTTAGCTATTAGTTATTTAACTTATATTCTCTTAAGCAGATTTCTATTTACTTGGACGCATAAGTTTATTATTGAAAAACCTTTGTGAAAACTGATCTAAATGATAGTTATAACTATATACATCTTTAATTCTCTATTCATATTTACTAGAAACATATCAATGATTTGATTTAACCATAGTATTTACAAAAGAAATATCACATTTGTCTAACACATTATACAACCCTCTCTTCTAGTGTGATATCTGTTATTTCACTGGTAACTTACTCCTTTTAAAAAGCAAGTGGATATGTGTTAGCAAACACACAAGGTTTGCTAACTCACACCCACTTACAAATTTCTTAAAATAGACCCAAAGTGTTACTTGTGAAGCCCTTTGCTGCAATACTTATCCTTAAAATTATTTTATTGATATGATTTAGTTAAGGTAATAAGTCACTTTTTGAGTGATATTTTGTGTGAGCTTTTGTGCCATTTTCATGCATTTTCTTGACAGAACTCATGTTTGAACACTAGTTTTGTCTTTCAGAAGTATAGCTGCTCAATGGAATGAAAGAGTTGGAAATTGCATGTTTTATGAAGATTTGAAGAACTTTGTCATGGCTGTGGTACATTCATCATGGTCGTGGTAAGCAACACCGACCATGGAAAAATGATGACATCCTTTTTGAGCAACATCAGCCATGGTAAACTCTCCATGACCGTAGTCCACACCATGAGGGCCACAGTCATTTCACAACGCCCCAAAGCTTTAGCATCACAAGTTTTTGACAACAGTCGTGGTGGAGTTTAGCACACCCGTAGTGTGCCTTTCTGGTTGATATCTTTAGGAAGCTATAAATAGGGGTTATTTTCTATATCTTTTTTATCTTTTACCTAATTTATGAATTAGATAACACTTTTGAGGGTTGTAAGGCGTAGGAAACACTGTAATGACAGATCGTGATCATTGTTCTCCCCTTGTGGTACGTCTATGCTAATTGCTTATAGGCTTACTAGTTTTGGTTTGATCATGAGCAACTAGCCATCCTAGTCTGGGAGCTATGATGTAATTGTCCAATTGTACCCCTTTCTCTGTTCTTGATAAAATTCCTTAGTGTTTTGTGTTAATTCATTCTCTTTCTCATTTTTATTGTTTAATTGGGAACTGATAAATCCTATGCTTAATCGAATGTACTATGGTGATCATCTCTGTATGTTTGGTAGACCTAGACAGAGAATGTTTTACACCAAATTGCATGATCAAACTATTTGGGCAATCTTCGATAGATTAATTAATCCTTAATTGATCAACCCTGGAATTGATTGTATCATTTGACTTAAATCATTATATCTATGATAATTGGAGTAATGGTTTAAGGTAAAAAAAGCATCATTAGACCTTCATCATAGGATTTTGATTGACTTTGGGAATCGGTAATTAACTGTTTAGGATTTTCATAGGAACTGGGATTGGGGGGACATTGGTACTAGTGAATCATAATCTTTGGTCGCTTTCAATATCACTCAAATATCTCTTTTGTGATACTTTATTTGTTTTCTTTTAAAAACCAAAAGCCACAAAATATTTCAATCTTCTTTTAAATTATCTCAATTGTTTAGTATAATAATTTTAACTATTTTTAAATATAAATGGTCTCTAGGGTTCGATAACCAGATTTTTAGTCCGCTATTACTACTACGTAGGGTACACTTGCCTTTCTGTGAGCATTATTTTTACATATTACAAGGTCCAATTATTTCAAATATCTTTTGTGTGTATGGAAGGATCAATAACTAAAGTTTGTCTAAAAAGAATTGAAAAGACTTTTCAAAACTTAGTCATGCAAGTGCCCAATTAAAGAATTGTCTCATATTTTCAATGCTTTCTCTATCTGGATATGAGATCTTTATTTCAATAACATAATTTTCTAGTCAAATTGTAGTCTTAAGAAATGCATTAAACAAATTTTAAGCCATAGGACAAATTAGAACCTCAAATATTTTGATTTATGCAAAAAAATATTAAGTTATGAAATTTGGGTCTTATCCCATAACAGATGGAAGCATCGTAGTATCTATGTCTATCTATCAGACGGTAGCCTAATAAATGTTGAGTATGTACATTTGTGATCATGTTAAATGATTTCATGCTTTGATCCTTTTTCCAATTTTTTTTTGTTTATTCTTCATAGGTTATGTCGAAGAACAACAAAAGAAAAAGAAGTCAACTAAAAAAACTACCTACTCCATCAAAAGATATGCTAAAGCATGTTACAATGCACTTGAGTACACAAAAGGATATTTGACTACTGACACAAGATATGGGATGTGGGAAATGAAAGATAAGAAAGTCAATTTATCACATCAATTTGACAAGTTGGTGACGTACATTAAATGTTGCATTAAATGCTCCAATAAACACCATTACCAACAAATAAAGATGAAAATCATTTAGTCTCAATGGTTATCTTCTATTGAAAGCTATAAATAGCTAAATATTTGAAGTGCTAAAGTCAAAGAAACCAACACACGAAAAACCATTCCTAGCATTCAAATTCTTTGTAAAAAATCCATAAGTTAGAATTCTAGCTCCCAAAAACCATTTGTATATACTGAGATTTTAGACTTTGAGCTTATTATTGTATCTATATGTAAGAAAATAGAATGTCAATGAGCCATCAACTTAAAAAATATGTTTGATTTGTTAAAGCTTGAAGAGGTTTTTCTCCAAAGAATACTTGAGTGTTAGCTAAAAGATGCTAGGGTAAAACTAAGGGTTGAGCAAGAAATGACACGAGAAAGAATACTTCTACATTGTATAAGTAATTGTGGAAATTGGTGGGTTTGCCAATAACTAGACATAATCTCAATGATAGAAATGTACCATTATAAAAATTATGAGTTATTATTCTTTCTTATATGATTTTTATCTAATGTTGAATTGTGTTTCGATTTAAACACTTTTTTCTTCAAAAAGCTTTGAGATAAAACAAATCTTTTATAACTATGGTATGTTCATTTTTAACCTTGCATATATAAAGTTGTTTTTATTAATATCATCAATTGTGAAAAAGTTTGTGAAAAAGTTTTAAGGAAACACAATCAGACCCCCCTTCTCGTGTTTCACTTTTTTCTACAATAATGATAAGAAGTTCTTCCTTATTTCATTTTAACTTTTTTTATTTTGGGATACTATATGTTATTCATTCATTATAAATGACCACACAATGTCTTCACTCTTTTTAATGATTATTAAGAAGTGTTTGTGTGATCTATTGTTTTGTAAATAACATTGTTGGTGTGAAATTCCCTTAACCGTGATGACACTAAGTACCAAACAATGATTCCCTTTAGGTGATTAACCTAAGTAAGGACCATGTTCCTTGGTTGGCTTCCTAGTCCACTTCGAAGAGCTTTCTATTAGTCGATAAACTGAAGTTTCTATATTAGGCAACTCCTATGTGAAATTGTGGTAAAAGGAAGCGACAAAAGGATACAAGCATTAAAAAAATTAAATGAATAAGAAAAATAAGGCAAATGAGTGAGATGAAACAAGTAATTGGCAGAAAAATGATTGGGTTTCTATGTATTGATGCATGTGTCTCTACTACAATGTGGTAGGCCTTATTTATATTGGTTAACTAACAATTACATCAACTGAAGCACTATTAAAAAAATCCCCACAATCTAGGAGATCATGGCTATCATCCCTTCAGCCGCTTCCTTATCTTTAAAGTTGACTTCCTTATTCTCTAAAACAACCAGTACATTACTCAAAGCATTTTACCCTAGTCATTTTACCATTTTACCCCAAGCTAGCCACAACAGCTGCCTTAATTGGCTTCCTTATGCTAGCCGTATCCAATAAGTAGTTGTTGCTATCATTGGATTTAACCTTGGGAGTGATGGAGGATGATGCAATCCTACCCCCAAAGGCATTGGATAGAAGACTCCAAGAGGATTGGGCCAGAGATGCAGGAGAAGGCCTTAGGGTTCTCATGAGCCTTAGGGTAGATTTTGGGTTCATGGGCTAAGTATGAGTCCACTTATCTTTGTACATATTAGATTAGGGTTTCATTATTTTTTGGGCTTTGTATTTAGGGCCCCATAGTTTAGGGAGGGTACCCCACAACTTTAGGGTATCCTAGTAATGTAGGATTTTCAGCCCTTGTATTTAAGGGCACATAGACTAGTTTTTGTATTAGGGGTAGTTTTGTAATTTCACATGCATTAAGTGCACTATTTGATGTGTGTGTTGGGAGAGAAATTTAATTGAATTGGGAGAAGCCCAATCCAATTAAATTTTGGACTAGCCAAAGAGGGGAGGTGAACATTTTCTTGCTACACCCCATTGCCACATTATATAGTCACACTTTGTGCATGTCCTTCATGCTTTACATGCCTCATGACACCTAAGCACACTTAGTGGATAATCTTGGATTTGATCTTGGATTAGTGGGATGAACCATAGTTGAAATTCACTAATCATAATTAGTGAAATTTTGGCTCCAAATTTGTCTCCACAAATTCAAATTCAAATTCAAATTAAAGTGAAATTTGAATAGAAATTCAAAATTTCCTCCAATTTTGTGTGACACTTAGGCTATAAATGTAAGCCTTGTGTCTGCATTTTTCAACTTTGATCATTTGAGAAATTAGACTTCAAAGTTCAGACATCATCCTCTCTCTTCTCTCTCTCAAAAATTCGTTCCTCTTTCTCCCTTTCCCTCCACTCATCTTCTCCTACCTTCAAGCTCTTATCCATGGCTTCCTATGGTGGTGAGCTTGTTCTTGACTCATCTTCTCCTTGAAGTGGCATCTCCAATAAGCTTTCCACCTTCTCCATTCTACTTTCATTGATCTTCAAGAAGCAAAGGACTCCATTGATGAAGATCCAAGGCCTACAAGCTTTATATGGAGCTACATTATGTGGTATCAGAGCATCTTCATCTAGGTGATGTTCTTTTGCTTCCTTTATCTTTTGTTCAGCCAATTCACTTTAATTCATTGTTCTTCATCATCTTCTCCATGTATCTCCTCCATTTTCTTGTGGTTTGGTGCTTTTAGAGTATTTTTTTTTTAAATAATTTGATTAAATACTAGATCTCCACTTGTTCTTGCATTTCTATGGTTCAAATTTTATAGATCTACTCTTGAATTGTGTTTTTGTTTTGATTTTAGGTTCTATCATTTTTAGTCATAATATTCTTGTGCTGAACCTTTTGATCTCAATTTTATTGCAAAATATTGATTAAAAAATAAAACACAAAAATCTAAGTGTAAATGACTTCATTCATGTTGGCTTAGAGTCATGTTTAGTCATAATAATTATCACGTTATGTTCTAAGTTTGTACTAAATTTTGATTTTCTTGATTGAATTCTAGATACCTTTGTTCACGTATTCTTGCAATTTTTAGCTTATCATTTGAATTTTGGGTCTAATTCATGCATGTTATTTAGTTCATAACATGTTCTAAATTAATTCCTAGAAGTAGTCTTGTTGAACTTTTCTTGTTTTCTAAGTTTCCTATATGATGCCTATGAAGAAATTGAGTTGTGGTGCTGAGTTGTGGCTGGATTTGTGAATCAAAATAAGTATTAAGCTCTCTTGAATTTTGTTATCCAAGACAATTGAGCATAAGCAAACACAAATTGTAACTATCCAAGCCTTAAGCAACATAAACACTACTCTTGATTTCTACATTGAAATTCTGGTTGCTGTTAGTTCTGGCACACTGTCTTCTTAACTCGGCTGTGGCTTGAATACTTCGAGTTTTGGGCTTAAATTTTAACTGGATAAAATAGACATCTGGAAAAAAACAATGGAAAAAGAATGAACAAAAACGAAAATCAAGCCACAGCCGAGTTAAGAAGACAGTGTGCCAGAACAGCAAAAAACAAAAATAAAAAAATGTGTATGCTTGATTTGCTTGAAAATTGTTCATTATTTTGAGTTGTATTACAAGCCTATTTGACTTCTTGGAGTTGTTCATATTTTAGATGTGTTTCCAAATTGACATAACTATAATTTTGCTTTGAGTCTTGTTTTTAATATGTCAATCTAATCTAGAGCCATTCTAGGACTTCCTTTGTGTTCCACCTTGGCTTGTGGTGCTGTCCTTTTGCTTTATTTTTCCTTGAATCTCATTGAATTAATGTCATGTTAAATTTCCTTTTTGTTTAGCTTTCATTTCATCTTTTGGTTTCTTGCTTGTCTTTTTTTTTTTTTGTGTGTGTGTTTAAGTGCTGCCAACAATAAGGATTGGAAGAGGAAATTGGTCCATTACTTGAAGGAAGATTTTTGAGTCTTGGAGGTTAACCATCCTAGGAGCACCATTGGATTTGAAGCAACCAAAGCCTTACCAAATTTTGAGTGAAACACTTGAGGAAACAAACAAGCAGTGAAGACAAATTTGAAGACCTTAATTGCTTTGTTAAATCTGTTGTAATAGAACAATTGAGTGCTGATTTTTTTTTCCTATTGCAATTCCTTGTAGTTGGACATTCTTTAGGGCTGTATTGGGAGTCTCCATGAGACCACCCAAACCTCTATTTGTGTGTAATAGCTTAGTGTAAATCATGTAGACTAAGTGAAGAGCCAGTTGGGACCTCCAAAGGGTCATCCAAGCCTTCACATAGGAAATTGTCTAACTTGCTTTAAATTTCATTTACCTTCCATTGTCAAACTGCCTAGATAGCGTACTTTTTACCTTACCTTTCATACCTCTTTTAGTGTTTATTTTGGCTAGTTTCAACCATAGTTTCTTTTACCTTTTGTTTTCAAACCCCCAACAAGAAAGAACCACAACTTAGGAACCAACACGAGTCTTCATTCTTCATCTAATGTTAATGGTTAAGGTTCTACTCCTAAGGACCCCTTGTATAGGATATTAGATGAGTTGAGATCCCTTAAATTGTGGAAAGAAAAACGAGAGAAAAGAAAATGGAAAAAAAGAGTAGAAGAAATAAGTCAAGATGAAAGAGAGAAAATATGAGAGGAATAAAGAAAAAAAATAATGAAAGAAATGAAAAGAGAAAAACATGCCTCCTATAGTAGTCATGACTCTTGCAAGAGTTTAAGTGAAGAATATAGCGACTATTATGGAGGGCGGCATAGGTCACATACTAAACATCACTCCCAAAGAAGAGAAAAGGATAGAAGGACTCAAGAGGTTAGCATTAGCCTCCCATATTTTCATGGAAAAGATAATGTTGAGGCCTATCTAGATTGGGAAATGAAGGTTGAACAATTCTTTGTTGCCATCATATTAGTGAAGAGAGAAAAGTTCCATTGGCTACCCTTAGCTTCCAAGGGTATGCCCTCTATTAGTGGACTTCCCCTGTTATGGAAAGAAGGATTCATGGGGATCCTCTAGTAGAGTATTGGAATGATCTTAAGAGTGCCCTTAGGAAAAGACACATTCCCTCCTACTATGAAATGAAGCTTATGGACAAGCTCCAATGGCTTAGACAAGGAAGTATGAGTGTCAAAGAATATAGGCAAGAAATGGAACTACTCCTTTTAAGAGCTAGACTTAGGGAGGAGGAAAGAAC
Source organism: Glycine max (assembly GCF_000004515.6). Lineage (NCBI taxonomy): Eukaryota > Viridiplantae > Streptophyta > Magnoliopsida > Fabales > Fabaceae > Glycine > Glycine max. The sequence continues at coordinate 36,144,883 of NC_016091.4, forward strand.
AAGCATTGCTAGGTTCCTAAGTAGTTTAAATATAGAAGTAAGAGACAAGGTTGAACTCCTTCTATATAGGGACCTAGATGAGCTAGTTCAACTTTGTATCAGGGTAGAGAAACAATTTAAGAGAAAGCCATCTTCTAAAAACTCTACCTGTTACTCTTATACAAAGAAGGGCCAAGCTCCAAGTGTCTTAGGAGTACCACCTTTTAAGCCAAAGGATGATAAGGGTAAAAACATAGAGGAAATCACTCCAAAGGCTAGTTCATAAGATAGAACTAGTAACATCAAGTGCTTCAAATATATTGGGAAAGGCCACATTGCTTCTCAATACCCCACAAAGAAAACCATGATCATGAGGGGTCAAGACATCTCTAGTAGCCAAGAGAAGGCTGCTTATTCTGCTTCCTCAAGTGGAAGTGAGGGTGAAGCCAAGGGTGATGAGCATATTGAAGAGGTTTACCCCTATGAAGAAGGTGATCTTCTAATGGTGAGAAGGCTCCTTGAGAGTCAATCTTGTGACCTAACCCAAACCCAAAGAGAGAACATATTTTATACAAGATGCAAGGTTTTAAACAAAAACTATTCTCTCATTGTGGATAGTGGGTCTTGCTGCAATTTTCGTAGCACAAGGTTGGTATCCAAGTTGAGTCTCACTATCATTTCCCACCCAAAGCCTTACAAGCTTAAATGGCTCAATGAGCAAGGGGAAATGATAGTCAATCAACAAGTGAAGATACCATTTTCTATAGGAGACTACTGTGATGAAGTTTTATGTGATATAATCCCTATGGAAGCAAGGCACATTTTGTTGATAGACCATGGAAATTTGACAAGAAAGTAATTCAAAATGGTCTCACCAACGAAATAACCCTCAACCATGGAAGCAAAAAGTTCAAACTTGTTCCCATGAAGGTTACAAGTGGCTGCGGGATCAAGTACAAATAAAACTCAAATGGGATGAGGAAAAGAATAGAAAAAGAAAAGAAGGATAACTTTTAATGTTTAAGGAGGAGTGTAAGGAGGTAAGTGTCTCCTCCAAGAGGTTAGTTAAGAAGGAAAGTCATTTTTCAATAAAGACAAACATTAAAGAAGCTTCCCTTCTTAGACAACCTTGACATCTCCTCCTTTGTAAAAGGACACTTGTTAGCACTGCCACACCTCTTGGGCTTGAGGTTATTCCTCAAGTAAATAAGTTGTTGGATGAGGGTTTGGTTTATAAGAGCTTAAATCTCTATGCTTTGTTGGTGCTTGGTGCCAAAAAAGGTATTATTAGGAACCAAATCCCTAAGATAGGCAGTATGATGAATGTGTTGAGTGGTGCAACCCTTTTTTGTAAAATCACCCATGCACCCAACATCTTCATGATTTGTGTACATATGGACTCTTTAGGTAGGTTTGTTCTTATTTTTTGGTTTCAATACCAACCTAGGTGCTCATATGGGACACATTAGGTTTGTCATGCTTTTTGGTAGGAGTAATCAACATGAAAATACAGAAAAAGATATGTTTTATTGCATTACTTCCCTTAATTTTTTAAATAGTGATCAAGGGGTTCCCATGGACCTTATGAGAATAAAGGTCATTCCTTAATGGCCCACTCTACCAAGTATAAGGGAAATTTGGGGCTTCCATGACTTAACAAAATTTTACAAAAGGTTAGTCCCATATTTTTCTATACTTGTAGCAACCTTACCCTACTCTAACATACCCAACACCACTAATATATATATTTTTATTCTTTTTACAGGTGTTGAGGGAAAAAGCCTAGAGTTTCAAGAACCTCTGGATTTGAGGTCAAATCCTTTTCAAGGGGGGAGGGGATGATGCAATCCTACCCCCCAAGGGCATTAGATAGAAAACTCCAAGAAGATTGAGCCAGAAATGCAGGAGAAGGCTCTAGGGTTTTCATGAGTCTAAGGGTAGATTTTAGGCCCATGGGCTAAGTATGAGCCCACTTATCTTTGTACATATTAGATTAGGGTTTCATTATTTTTTGGGCCTTGTATTTAGGGCTCCATAGTGTAGGGAGGGTACCCGACAACTTTAGGGTATCCTAGTAATGTAGGATTTTTCAGCCCTTGTATTTTAGGGCACATAGACTAGTTTTTGTATCAGGGGTAGTTTTGTAATTTCACATGCATTAAGTGCAAAATTTGATGTGTGTGTTGGGAGAGAAATTTAACTGAATTGGGAGAAGCCCAATCCAATTAAATTTCGGTCCAGCCTAAGGGGAGGTGAGCATTTGCTTGCTACCGCCTAAGTTCAGACCTCATTTTGCCTTTTCTCTCTTTCAAAATTTTGTTCCCCTCTCTCCCTCTCCATCCACTCATCTTCTTATACTTTCAAGCTCTTATGCATGACTTCCTATGGTGATGAGCTGGTTCTTGACTCATCTTCTCCTTGAAGTAGTGTCTCCAATCACCTTTCCTCCTTCTCCATTCTGTTGGCATTGATCTTCAAGAAGCAAAGGACTTCATTGATGAAGAAAATCCAAGGTCTAAAAGATATTCATGGAGCTACACCAGAGGAGGAGGAGCAACATGACAAGGATGACATATTAGAAGATTACAATAGAGGAACAAAAGAAGGTTTTGATGAAGAGAGAAATGGAACCCTAGGAGTTGGTGTAACAAAGAATGTGGTTGTTGGCGGCATAGAGAGCATAAACATAGTCTATTATTATGGAGTGGAGTGGTGGTGTCTGCCACACAATAGTAAGCTGAAGAACCAATCGAGAGAGATAGAGAGAGAGCGTGCTTGTGTGTGTGTGTGTGTTAGAGAGAGATAAGATCTGTTTGTATGTGGTGAGTGTGAGGGTGGGATTGGCGGGCCCACATGCTTTTCGTCTTGCTAGGGTGCATGTGCGATTGTGGGAGCCAAATCAACCACCGGAGGGACATGCGGAGCGTATCCAACGGACTCGATACATGAATGGATAATACTTAAACTTTGCCATTTTCTTTCTTTCTTTCATCTAAGTTATTACCTATGTAATGTAACTATAAAGTCCATATAATATTTTCATGCATATATTAAATATTCTATATTGGATTAGTATGGGTTATCTTTTCTCTATCCTTTGACAATCCAAGTTGTATGCATGAATTTTGAAATTAAATTCAATAGTATATCTCAAACTAAAAGTAAAATAAAAGTATGAAGATGCTTTTGTAATTTTATTTTGTTACTAATGTCTGCAAGTAATAAATATGCAAACACACACTTACTTAATCCATGTGTGATACATATCGCTTATGCTTTGTTGGATTAGTTTATTATTCTTCCATTGAATTTCAATAGTTTAGGTGTTAACATAACTGTCCCCCTTTTCCTGAGTCATTTCAATTTCAAAACTTAATCTTCTCAGACAACATTAGGAAAATCTTCAGATAATCAAGCAACCATATTTCAAGTTTTGAAATTTGATTTCTGCTTTATCTTTTATTTCTCTTATCTTCTTCAACTGATTTTGGCATTTATAAAACTTATTAGTTGCCCCTTGTAACACCATTATTTTATATAGGAATTACTATGATTTATTATTCAAAATATGCAAAAAATATTAATTAATTCTCCTAAATGCGATATTCAATTGCAAAGATTACATTGATAAGTAAACAAGTACTCATAAATATGTAACTATTTTTTTTGAAATGAGAGATAACATCTTTGATGCAAATAAACACTAGTCAGATAATTCATAAGGGATAATAATGCTCTTAATAGAATCTCTAATGCACCAGTGTTAGTCGTCTTATACAACTAACTTTTGTATAGAAAACATTTTCCAAAACTTGTATAGTTTCCCCAATTTATAGTTATTTTGTAGGGATTTGTAAATAAATCTTGTTTTCTTGTTATGGTTGTCTCTAGAATATTTTCCATTGGATTTAATGATGAAATCTGTTCAATTTTAGGTTAAATGAGGCTAAGTCTTGAAGTGCTAAAAGTGGTAGTTGCGCTCAACTCACCATTTGGGCTCAGCGTGCATCCATCGCTAAGCGCAGCTTCAGCGTGCTTAGCGAGGCAGAAGAATCTAGTAGAGCATCAATATCTAGGCTGCATGCTAAGCGCGAGATCCGCTCACTAAGTGTGACATCCTGGAAATTTCTACCCGGAATTTTGTAAACGATGCATTTTGAATGATTATATATAAGTATTATTCAGTGTATATGTATGTATACTCCTGGTAGAAGTAGGTATATTGGGGGAAAGATACGCGGGTTAGGCTGATTAACGAAGAGAAATCCATAATTGGATAGTTATAGGTAAATTCTCAACTAATTAGTCTAAAAATTATCGTTTTGCGTGCAACTTAAAATTTAACGGAACCAACCTCTGAACCACGCTCGGGGTTTCATTCTGAGCATTTTGATATATATATATATTGCCTACTTTCGAAAACTGGCCCCGACGGGTGCAGAGAAACGTGAGGGACTGGAACTAGAGAAACGGTATGCAAACCGAGGTAGGATTTTAGCATTTCAAAAGGTCAGATTTTTTTTTTCTCTTCTTGTGGTTGAGCATGAGTCACATCAAGAGAAAAAGTGGACCCTTTTTGCTCCACTCAAAAGAAGACATGTGGCACATCTTTTTTTTTTAAAAAAAGAAAAAAGAAAAGAGGAAGCATTTTAAACACAAGCCACGTTTTCTCTCCTCACTCAGCCCAAATATTTCAGAAGCTTTTCTCCCTCTCTTTCTCACGTTGCTATTCCTTTCTTCTTCCTCACCATTGAAGCTCCATCAAAACTCCAACCTTTGCACACCATTACTGCTCCAAATCGCGAAAGAAAACCATTTTCGGAATTGTGAAGCACACCTCTCCATGATGGGACTTCACATTTCAGGTTTGGGTAGACTTCTTCTCACATAAATTTTCGTGGGTATTGGGTTTTGGGAGTTATGATGGGTAGTTTCACTAGGTTTATGCCTCATGATAGTTATTTGTGAAGAAATTTGATGAAAGCATGTCAAACTTGTCATGTTTGGAATGATCAAGCTTACCCATTCTGTTTTAGGGTTTTTATGATGATGCTTGTGATGCTTGTATGCTGAAATGGCTGACGGAAAACTGATAGAGATGAAGGGTAGAATTAACCTAGGGTTAAAAAGTGAGAATGTAGTGATATGAGTGGAAAAGTGTGATGCTTTAAGTGAGAATTAACCTATAGTGATGACTTTCCTTCTGAGAATCAAAAGAATTCTCAGACTGTGTCATTTTGAATTCTTTGACAAGGGAGAAGGGAGACACAAAAGAATTCAGGCGGTTAGTTCTTCGTTCTTTTGGAAAAGGGAGAAGAGAGACACAAAAAGAATTCAGGCGGTTAGTCCTTGGCGAATTATTTTTGGCAAAGGGAGAAGGGAATGAAAAAGATGAATAGCACAAGTTTTGTTTTCAAGGTTTGGAAAACCAGAAAACTTTAGAAAGCTTTTGGCAAAGGAAGAAGAAGAAGGAGTTCAAAGAGATTCAGAAATCAATTGGCAAAAGTTTGTTGTCTAAAGAATGAATGAATAAAATGTAAATCAAAGTCTTGCTTTTATAGACTCTTCAAGTCTAGTCAAGAGACCATTAGAAGTGTTATAACATTTAGAAAAACTTAAAAACCATTTGGAAAAGTTATAACTTTTAGAAAAACTTGAAAACTATTGGAAGAGTTACATCTTTTGATTTTGTTTAGAAACTATCACTAGTAATCGATTACCAAATCAGTGTAATCGATTACACAAAGCTTTTTTGTGAAAGGACGTGACTCTTCACAATTAAATTTGAATTCCAACGTTCAAACACACTGGCAATCGATTACCAAATCATTATAATCGATTACAACATTTTGAAATCAATTGGAACGTTGTAAATTCAGTTGAAAGCTTTTTGAAAAACATTTTGCTACTGGTAATCGATTACAATAATCTGGTAATCGATTACCAGAGAGTAAAAACACTTTGGTAAAAGGTTTTTGAGAAAAATTCATGTGCTACTCAGTTTTTGAAAAACATTTTAATACTTATCTTGATTGAGTCTTATCTTGATTCTTGAATCTTTCGTCTTGAATCTTGATCTTGATTCTTGGAACTTGAATCTTGATTCTTGAAATCAAATTTCCTCTTGAACCTTGAAGTGTTCTTGAATCAATCTTGAACTCATTCTTTGATTCTTGAGATCATCATCTTTGTTATCATGAAGTGTTCTTGACTTTTGAGCTTTTTGTCATCATCTTTGTTATCATCAAAACTCTTTGAATCAATCTTGATTCATCATGAAGCTTGCTTCTACAATCTCCCCCTTTTTAATGATGACAACTTCTGAAATCAAGAAACACACACACACACACACATTTTTCCTAGTCGATCACTCACATAAATTTACATTCTCCCCCTTTGTTTTTGAATTTGTGCTTCACTTAAAATTAAGTTAATTACTCATGTGAGTTATGCTTCACTTAAAATTAAGTTAATTACTCATGTGAGTTCTTGATTTAATCCCTATTTCTCTCCCCCTTTGGCATCAACAAAAAGCCAAAGTGCGTAACAAGTATGAAACATACAAATACAACTAATCATTCACACAACAATCATGGAAAAATATAAACTAATCATGAAGCAAGAAACATGACTAGATTAAATATATAGAAAAATCACATAGTCATATAACATAATTCATAATTGTTCAAACACACCATGCAAATAAAGAATTACTAAATTGTTCAAATGTCATAATAAAATGTCTGCAAGTTGATTTAGTATCTACAAATTCTAAAACAACATCACCTTTTAGAACATGATCTCTAATAAAATGATGCCTAATTTCTATATGCATGGTTCTAGAGTAAAGAACTGGATTTTTAGATATGTTTATGGCACTTGTGTTATCACATTTTATGGGAATGTGATCTAATACTATTCCATAATCAGATAGTTGTTGCTTCATCCACAGAATATGTGCACAACAACTACCAGTAGAAATATATTCTGTTTTTGTTGTGGATAATGCTACACTATTTTGTTTCTTGCTATTCCAAGAAACAAGAGCAGACCCTATGAATTGACAAGTGCCACTAGTACTTTTCCTATCTATTTTTGATCCAGCAAAATCCGAATCTGAGTATCCTACTAGATTGCATAAAGAATTCTTAGGGTACCATAATCCTAAATTAACTCTTCCTAATAGATATCTTATAATTCTTTTTACTGCCATTAAATGTGAAAACTTTGGATTTGATTGAAATCTTGCACACATGCATACGCGCATGACCCTCCATTTGGCCGATAGCTCCATCATAAGACCATATGAAGTGATCGAAGATGTTTTGGTTTGGGTCAAACGTTTGATCTTTCTAGCTGATTTCGTAGTGATAGACAATGAAGAAGATGCTGGCATTCCCCTAATTCTTGGAAGACCTTTTATGTCCATCGCAAGCTGTGTGGTAGAGATGGGGAAGAGAAAACTACAAATGGCCATAGAAGACCAACAAATCAGTTTTGATATGTTTCATGAAAAGAAAGCTTTGCCTGCCAAAATGTTTGTTTGAAGGTGAATGTGATGGAGGAAAAGAGACCAAAGAAGAAGGTTCTGGAAGTTGGAACCTTGCTGGAACCAGGATAATAGGATAATGCATCAAGCTAGTGACGTTAAAAGAGCGCTTACTGGGAGGCAACCCAACTTTTCTTTCCCTTTTCTCTTTTTCATTCTTATCTCTTGCATGTAGTTAGGATAATTGCTTGTGATTGTGATTAATTTTTCAGCTTGTTTAGTAGAGAACAAAGGGGTTTTTAAGCCTAGGTGAAGAGATGGACAGAAGAAAACTTAGAAAATTTTTTCAGTTGTCCATCTGCTAAGCGCAACCCTTGCGCTAAGTGCTATGTCTTCATGCGCTAAGCCTGAGCTTACTCGCACTAAGCGCTTAGACCCCTGACTAGTTGGCTGAATAGTTCGGCTAAGCGCACGTCACTGCGCTAAGCCCAACATCTTCACTGGAATTGAACTTCAAGTAGTGGGCTTAGTGGAGATGATGTGCTAAGCGCCACTTCTTCTCTGGAAAAATTTATTGTAGCAGCGCTAAGCGCACTGTCCTAAGCTAAGCCCCAGATCCATTATGTAATTGAACTCCATGACTTCGGCTTAGCGGGGCATGATGTGCTAAGCGCTAATCTCTTACTGTTTTGAAATACTTGGAAGTGCGCTTAGCGCACTTGTTGCGCTAAGCCTGAACTACTCTTTGTAAGTTGAAGTATGATTGCGCGCTAAGCCTTACATCTCAGGCTAAGCGCATATTGCATAAATTTTGTGTTGTAGAAAGCGCTAAGCGCCAGCTGCCGCACTAAGCCCCAGATGCTCACTGCAATTTAAAACCTCTAGTTGGGCTTAGCGCTAGGTTAGGCTAAGTGCAGGGTTACTCAGAACCCAAACATTTCATTGATGCGCTAAGTGCAGCTATGCGCTAAGCGTGCCATACAAATTTTAGTTTTTAAAACCAAAGGCTGAGGCACTTTGGGTGCTACCTTTACACCAAAGCCTCTGCCCTTTGCTAACCCTGAGCTTGTGTGCTTTCTATTGCATGCTGGAACTTACTTGTTTGCATCTTCCTTGCTTCTTCTTGCATTCCATCACAATCCAAGTAAGTAGTACTTCATTTCCATTTTCATTTTCATACTTTGAACCTTAGGATAGCTGATTTCTTGCTTTGTTAGCTTTCATTGCTGTTTAAGTTAGGGTTTTTAGTTTGAGGGTTAGTCATTTTAGGATTTTAGGTAACTTAGAAGCCCATTAGGGGCAATGTGGCTGAAAGGGGTGAAGACCCCTGTGTTTTTGTTTGGAAATCGTAATGAATGTGCTAAGCGCGCCTACTGCGCTTAGCCTGTTCATCGCAGTTGTTAAATTTTTGGGTTTCCAAATGATCGAGCTAAATGGACCATGTCGCACTAAGCGCGTTCATCCCTGCTGATGAACAAAAGTGATGAACCTGCTAAGCGCGTATGTGCACTAAGCGAGCCAAATGTTTCAGACAATTAGGATTTTTGAAATTTTTGTTTAGCGCTAAGCCTGACCTATCAGGCTAAGCGCCAATATGCTTCTGTTAGTCAGTCCTTTGAATAAGGCTAAACGCAGCTGCTGCGCTAAGCCCTTGTTGTGTGTTGAGAAGGTTGAGCTAAGCGTGCCCTGCGGCGCTAAGCTCAACTCTCTCACTGTTTTTGAGTTTTTGTAGTTAGGCTAAGTGCACCATGTGCGCTAAGCCTAAGTGTCATTCTGGTGAGGCTGAGCTAAGCGCGCCATGCTGCGCTAAGCCTAAACCCTCTTCTATTTTGAAAATTGTAGACTTAGGCTAAGCCCATCATGCTACGCCAAGCCTAATCTACAGAAAAATATTTTTTGCGTCTTTAGGCTAAGTGCGAGTCTGCTACGCTTAGCCCATGAGTAAAATTTTATAAGGCGCACTAAGCCCAGCCTGCTGCGCTAAGCTCTTAGTTCAATTTTTAGTTTTATTTTTCTGTTTTGTTGAAAATATCCCTGATTAATCTTGTTGTTTGATCTTATATTTTCATATGGCATCAAAGAAGAGAAAGGCACCTGCCACACCTTCCCAAATCTGATATGACCGATCCAGGTTCACTTCTCCTAAGGCCTGGGAAAGGTATACTAACATTATTGTTCCTAGGAAGCTGCTGCTAGAGAGAAATGTGGTAATCTACGACATTGAATTTCATGAATTCAAGGAAGAATTGGAGAGAAGAAGATGGGATGAAGAATTGACCAGCTTTGAGGAAGGTAGCATTGATGTTGCCATAGTAAAAGAATTCTATGCTAACCTCTATGATCCAGAGGACAAATCAACAATGCAGGTGAGGGTCAGAGGTCATTTGATAAAATTTGATGAAGACGCCTTGAACACATTCCTGAAGACCCCTGTGATCATTGAGGAGGAGGAGACATTACCAGCTTACTCTAGATTTGCACTCTTGAGGCCTGATCCTTAAGAGTTGGCTGCTAAGCTCTGCATCCCAGGGAGGGGATTTGAGCTTAATGTTGATGGTCAACCTCTAAAGATCCTCAAGAAGAACATGACCACACTTGCTCATACTTGGAGTGTTCTTTCTTACTCCAACTTGATCCCCACCTCCCACACTTCTGACATCCCACTAGACCGGACCAAGTTGATTTATGGCATTATTATGAAGATGGACATGAATCTGAGCTACCTCATCTCCCACCAGATTTCTATCATTGCCCAACATGACTCCTCTAGGCTAGGATTTCCAGCCTTAATCACAACTTTGTGTAAATCTAGAGGGGTCACTATTCGATTGCTGGCAAGTGCACCAGATCGTGCAAGTAGTATAAAACGGTAAGTGAATACCGAGTATCAAACTCTCGGGGAACTTGTTTTCCTTGGTAAAGCTGTGGTTCAGTAAATAAGTGTCTTTGGATGAAAGTTTGGTGTATGGTATGGACAAGTATGCAAACTAAACTATTCAAAAGTAAATCACGTGAGTAGTGGTGTGCGAAGACAGATAAAAGAACGTGTTGGTCTTCTTACTGGATGACTGATGTTATTAAGGATGTTCTCTGCCTAACAATGTTCATGTGTTCTATGTTGTCTCCTGGACTACTAAACCCCGATGTCTCGTGCATGTTTAGCCTAATCCTAATCAAGCGTCATCCTCAGATCCCTCTTGTTGGACTAAACTTAACCAGAACCACAATAAGACATAACATAACAAAAACTAGGTTATCGTACCCCGATGTCTCGTGAAAATATGATAAGCTAGCCCCGTCCTATCAAGTTCTAAGGATCAAACCATTTCCTAATGTGAGTGACCCTAACTAAGCATGAAGTTACGTGATCAAGGCAAGGGCACACTAGAATTGAGTACTGATAGCACAATGAACACATAAAACATCATTAGATAGATATACAAATATTTACATCATGTACCCCATAGGAAGAACCAATTGAGGGTTTAGCTCTCCATAGTAGGGAAGCTTCCTTTACAACAATGAGAAGAGAAGATGAAAGATAGAAGAAATACAAGTAGTGGGGATGTCTCCTCCACCTCTTGAAACCTCATACTCTCTCTAAATCTCATCCAAAGCTCCGCAAGATGGCTTCCTCATCAAGCTCAGCTCTATCTTATTCTCTCCACAGCCAAAAACTCTCAAAAAACTCAACAACCCCTTCAAAAATGGTGATTTCAACTTAAATAGGCAATCCTATCGGTGGACGCGCGCTTAGAGGAAGATGAGCTCACTTAGCGCACGAAAGTGACTTTTGGCTTAGCACTAGACACACTTGCTCATCCTGAAGGTGAAGACGGTGCGCTTGGCAAGTTGGCTTTCGCTCAACACCTCTATACAACTCATCCTTCTTCTAGAATTGTCCATGCACTTAGCCATCAGATGGGGTGCTTAGCGGATGATGCACTTAGCCAGAAGATGAGTGGCTTCGCGAGTTCATGAAATTTGCACTTCACCAATCTTGTCTATTTTACCTGAAATTGAAGTGGAATGATCATTAAATACACAGAACTGGGATACAAAGTACCTATTACCTAAATTATCAAAAAGTAATTACAATACTACCAGAAACAACTATACATGGGAGGAGTTGTATACAATTTACAATAGTTTTTTACACAAAAGTTAGTCATATTTACCGACTAACAAACTCCCCCAAATTTACAGCTTTGCTTGTCCTCAAGCAAATAAAGAATATCTCACTGGTCCCCAAGTGACAAAACATGCAGTGATTATGTACAAAGGTGTGTGATTCACAAAATATTAATTACATGATAACAAATGAAACAAAAATGTTATTATCAATTGCTTTTCATAAGACATGCAGTTTTTCAAAGAAAAGAACATGTTAGTCAACAACACAACTAAATGAAGCTAGGCAGGAGACAAATTTCATGGAAAGATACTTAACCAAATTCTCACGACCACTGTATCACTCACGCACAAGTGTTTAAGCTATTTAGCAAATAACAACTAACAAGAGGTCCAATCTTTGTACTTTATCTCATGCCATAAAGTTAGAAATGCACAAATTGAATCAGAAGGACTTTTATTAGCTTGTAGTGAGGCTGGGCTACAAAAATGTTTGTTTTTCTAGGATGCAAACGCTTGAGTTCTAAGAGAGCACAGATCCTAGACTAACCCAGTTTGTCTTTTCAATCCACTTAGTCCATTCACTAGCCTTTCACTTGACTTTGCTTTAATAGCACACACTTATTTGAATTTCTCTCTCTCCCTCTTTTTTTGAACACATAAAACATTTTATTAATTTGTTGTGTGTGTTGTTGTTTCTTACTTTTTAAATTATCAATCAAACAAACTCCCCCAAATTTGGGGCAAAGTTGTCTTAAACCAATGTGCTCTCCTAAAACCTAAGCAAGGTAAATGGAGATAACAATTTCAAAGCTTAAGGTTCAATTTGACAATTAAAATTCAGCTCAAAGATGGGTGCAACTGATATCATCATTGATAAACAGGTAAGCTTTTTGGTCAAGTGGCTTGTATATACAACAATGGCCTTCATCATATCAACATTTATGAATTTCATTCTAAAATTCAGAGATTGATACAAAAATCATTGCTCTATGCTAGTCGTTCTCTCAACAATTAAGTTCACACTCTCACCGGGTTATGGTTCAAGCTTTTCTTTCACAATCAATCTGTCTACTGACTAACATTTCTAATTGCAAGCTTACATTCTTGTTCTTTCTTTGCCTAGCATACACAATTGCTCAAACTCATGATAAAACACAAGCTTCATTCCAATCATGCATGCAATCCATAATCACCATTTCAAAACTACTGCAATTTCAAGGAGTCAAGTTAAACTGTTCAGTATGCTTCAAGACATGCATACTACTATCCACAATCAAAAGTAAACCAATATCACCACAAAAAAAAGTGTACTAAAGACATAAGTATAATAATTATAATATTTATCCAAAACACACAAGAACAGGAATTTAAAACTCTTGTGACTAGTCATCCTGCTGGGTCTCCTGATCCTGAGTGCCCTCCTCATCTGTCAAATGTAGCACAAGAGTGGCTGGAGGAGTGGTAATCAATCCCAGGGCTGGTGTGGCAGGGTCCTCTGGAATCTCCAGTAATGGAGTAGAAGGGTCTGCTGGCTGCTGAAGAGAAGATTGATCCACCACTGGAGAGGGTGGATCTGGTGAAATCTGTGGTGATCTCTCTAGAGTAGCAGCCTCCTGCCTTACCTGTGTCGCACCTGCTTAAAAAATGAATGGCTCAGGGATGGTGGCCTCAGAAGATGCATCCTGTACCTACTGAGGTACCTGAGCACTGGGACCCCCACCTTCTCTCTCAAGAGAAGGCAGGGTTCCTGGCCAGCATACCTTCTCCATGAACTGTTCTATTGTCAGAATGGATCATGGAGGAGCTACAACTTGCAAGCTCTGCATTAACAAAATTTGTCCTTGATGAAGACTCTGAAGCATGGACTCAAAGTGCTGAGAGTCTGAGCAGATGGGCCTGGAGGAGCTGGTGGAGAGTAGCAAAAGTGGAAAGAGTTGGTGGAGTAAAAGAAGAAGGAACATCAACTGGTCGAACCCTTTCCTTCCTTGCCCCTCTAAAGTTAACTGTTAGATCATCGACATTCCAACAATTTTCTTAATATGGGCCAAGTTAATGGTCGGGCTCAGGCTCTCATAAGTCAGACTGTTAGAGGTAACTCCTCTAGCTCTGCATAGGGCAGTGATCAAGGCTGGAAATCTGAGCCTAGAGGAGTTACTCTGAGCAATAGAAGAAATCTGAACTGAGATAAAGGCTCTGATGTTCATGTCCATGTTAGTCGCCAAGCCATAGACCAACCTAGCTCTATCCATATTCAAATCTGAGGTGTGGGATGTGGGAGCTAGGTTGGAGTAAGAGAAGACACTCCATGTCTGGGCCAGTGTCGTCAGATCTTTTCTGAGAAGTTTCCATGGCTGGCCCTCAGCATTCAAAACAAACCCCTTGTAGGGAATACAAAGCCTGGCTACAATCTCCTGGTGGTTAGTCCCCTCCTCTAACACCACTGGAGTCTGAAGAAATTCATTCAGCTTGTCTACATCTATTTTGATCAGGTGTCCTCTTACTCTGGCTTGCTTTGGAGCTTGGTCCTCCGTGGTGTATAAATCAGCATAGAATTCCTTAACTAGAGCCACGTCTATGCTTCCATCCTGGAGGTTGGCGAGGCGTTTGTGTAGATTACGCCTCTCCGACTCCACCTTGAACTCGTCGAACTCAGTATGATAAAGCTTCACATTTCTCTCCGAAAGGATATTCCGGCCAAGAATATTGTCATTGATATAAAATTTTTCTTTGCATAATTGGCTAGCGAGATAGGCACTCACTTAGCCCAGAGCACTTTTATTTCAAAGAATGGCTTAGCGAGCAGCGTTGGCTTAGCCATATGCATGCCGCAATGAATAGCGCTTAGCCCAAGGGGCAGCGCTTAGCGCGAGCAACACTTCCAAAATTTGACTAAGTTATGTGGGCTTAGGGACTAGACTCGCTTAGCCCAATTACTGCCGCAACGAATAGCGCTTACCTCCGATAGGCACGACTTAGCGCGAGACAGTCAACAAAAAAATATCTGTCTAAGGTACCTAGGCTTAGCGAGACAACCCTCGCTTAGCCACAGGTTTGTCATTAATGACGTGTATAGTGGCTTAGCGCACATGGTGATTGCTTAGCCGCGATGTTTAGAAGGAAGATGAACATTCAACAAAATGGGCGAACTCGCTTAGCGCATGCATGTTGGCTAAGCGAGTTCGTCTGGAAATGTATACATTCAAGGCTTAATCAATGAACTCACTTAGCGCATCAGACACGCTTAGCGAGTTCGTTGCGCTTTCCAGAAAAACAACAGACGAAGAAGTCTTTCGACTTCCTCTTGTAGGCCTCTAATAGGCCCTTATCCGACATGCAACACAGTCAACATTATCTACCACTTACAACTCCTAACAAAGTCCTAATTTTTATTTATTCTACTTACAATCTAAACCTAAAAGTCAAATTGCTAACCTAATGTCTTCTATCCTAAGGTATTAACAAAAGAAAAGCATAAGGGAAGTTGGGAACTTACTTGGATTGAAGATGCTCAGTGAACATAGGATTTACAATGCAAGATTGAAGCTCGAAGATGCAATGCGTGAATTTCAGAAGAGAGAGGTTGCAGGAAATCTTTTGAAAAATATGGGCTAAGTCTAAGTGTAACTATTTTTACACTTTACTTATCTTTTCTTCGACCAACTCGCTTAGCTAGTCAACCCGCTAAGTGAGAGAGAGACGTTTGGCTTTCCGCCTCCTCTCTTGGCGAGTCGACACGAGGCCTATTTAAAATTCAAATTATGATTTTTTTTATTTTTATTTATTTATTTTTTTCACGGTGCTTAGTGCAAAGCAGCGCGCTAAGCGAATTGTGCAGATAAGGAAACCTGCAACCCTCACTAAGCCTGACTCAATGCCGGCTTAGCGAATATACTGCATCCTATATACAGGAGGGGCACGTGTTTAGTGAGTGAGTGCCAGCTTAGCGCTATTTAGGCCGCAAGGAATTGGGCTTAGCGCGAATGGGTTGCACTTCGCTCAATTAAACCAGTCATTTGACCACAAGGAGTAGGGCTTAGCGTAGGTACACCGCGCTTAGCCAACCAACACGATGCTCTTAGCGAGTGTACTCTCGCTTAGCCCAATTCAGATCAAATTGAATTGGGCTAAGCTCGCCCATGGCTAGCTTAGCGAGCCCAATCAGCTTGAAATGCAGGGGTTTGAGCACATAGCGCAGGCTATCCTCGCTTAGCGCATGGAGAAGATACGCTCAGTGAGGTGGTATGCGCTTAGTGAGTGGACTGTTTTCATGAAAATGTTTTTAAGTGATATTCAGTCCCCTTCCTCAAAACATGTAGAACAACCCCTGTCATACCCTAATTTCGTCCGGGGACCTTTGCTTGATGACATGCGACTTTTCTTTGGTCCTTGTGAGGTGCTTGGCACCCATCATTAGGCAATTTGTGAAATTCCGGGACATGCCGAAAAAGAAAAGAAAATATTGATGCACAATCCGTAAGGTTCCGTGATACACCGGAAATCAAATGGAAGCATCGTTGCGTAGTTAGTGAGGTTCTGTAACATTCCGTAAGTCAAAAAGGGGATGATTATGTAATCCGCAAGGTTCTGTAACATTACGGAAAGAAAACAAGTATCGTTACGAAATTTGTAAGTTTCCGTAACTTTACGAAAAAAGAATCACAAAAAAAAAGCCAAAGGGGGTGTATTTAGTAAAATGGGGGTGCAAACAGTAATTTTCGAATCTGGGCCCTTCTAGAGGTTTCTGGGCAATTTCTTGCTTAAGGTTGAAGTAACCTAGCTCGCCTGGGCGAGCTAGATGGCCACCACACCCCCCGTTTTGTTGAAAAATGGGATTCCGGGGCTTCCGGGACACCCGTAATGCTTCCGTAAAATTCCCATAACTCTAAATAAGCATAATTAACTTAATACGGGTGAGACGGAAGAGAAAAAAAAAATAAAATCAAGTCCTATATGCTTCCGTAAGGCTTCCGTAACTTTTCCGTAAATTATGAAAGAAGGGGGTGAACTTATCAAAATTGGGGGGGTGCAAATAGCAATTTTGAAATTTTGAATTAGGCCTTCTAGAACGTTTTTTGAAGCTGGGTTGTTTCTGGAGGAAGCAACCCAGCTCGCCTGGGCGAGCTAACGTCGCCTGGGCGAGCTGGGCGGCAACCTCCTCCCCTTTTTTCCTATAAAAAGGCTGAAGGGGGCTGTTCTAAGGATCCCTCAGCCCCATGGCTATGTATTTCAGCTATTTTGGGTGAAAAAAATTGTTTCCGTGAAGAAAATCCAAGCCGAGGTGCTTCCGTAACGCTTTTGAGATGTTTCCGTAAGCAAATCCGTGAAAGTTTTCGTCTGTTCTTCATCGTTCTTCATCCGTTCTTCATTCTTCAACGGGTAAGTTTTCGAATCCGAGACTTTCAATTCATTTCTTGTTTTTTTAAGCTTTCATCTTTATTTTCGATTTCTTTTCTTCCGTCTTTAACGCGCTTTTACCGTTTATTTAAGCCATTTTCTCATCTAATAAATGATAAAATGAATTCAACCGATCATTTATGTTGTAATCTCATTTAATCACTTTTAAAATGAAATCTAACCGATCGTTCACGCTATAACCTCGGTTAAACCAAAAAAAGTAAAATAATAATAAAATAATCAAAATATCTTGAAAAATAATAATAAAATAATCAAAATATCTTTGAATAAAATAAATTAAAAAAATCAATCGTACGTTTTTCTTTGGAAGTTTCCTTGAATGAATTGATTAATAACCAAAGTGAAACTAAGACTAAAATAGACTCACAAATCAAGTTTTGTCCGAAAATCACTAAAAACCGTTTTAAGGTCCAACGCCTTAAACGGTCCTCTTTGCTTTTATCGGTTAACATGGACCGTTCAAAAGCATAAAATCAACATGTAACTTTACCGCTTTTGCAAGAACTACGTAGGTCTGATTTCCTCATCGCAATTGAGGATACGTAGGAGCAAAAGCCCCGCTTTTGTCGACCACCCCAAGAGATCGTTAATGGTCCAATGCCTTAACGTTTCTCTCCTTTCAAAAACAAGAGATCGTTAATGGTCCAACGCCTTAACGTTTCTCTCCTTTCAAAATCAAAAGACCGTTTAATGGTCCAACACCTTAAATGACCCTTTGTTCAATAACAACATATTTTGCAAAAAAAGACAAAAACAACTTAACCAAACACTTTGTTCTGAAAGAACTACGTAGGTCTGATTTTCTCATCCCAAAATTGAGGAATACGTAGGAGCAAAGGGAAACACCCTTGTCGACCACAAAAAAAGGAAAAAATATAAAGGGTATAAAGGATATAAGGACATAAAAGGGAACGTAAAAATCAAAGTCATGTTTGCACATTCGATTAAAGGCTGCCGTCCCTTGGGACGGACGTGTGGGGTGCTAATACCTTCCCCGTGCGTAAATACAACTCCCGAACCTTTCACTTAAAAGTTCGTAGATCGCGTCTTTTTCCGGTTTTTCCGACGTTTTCCTCAAATAAACGTTGGTGGCGACTCCGCGCGTATTCCTTTCATGGAACACGCATCCCGCGAGTCTCGCGTCGCCCTCCCGCCGAAGGGTAGGTTGCGACAGTTGGCGACTCCACTGGGGACTGTTTTTTAGAGAGTTAGGCCATTTAATCTTGTGCAATGTTTTATCATGACTTTCTCCTTTGTTGGTTTCCCTTTATTTGTCTTATGTTCTTGTGTATATAAACTATTTGTTGCTTTTAGTGTGTTTTAGAATGTATGCATGAGGTAAATATTTATTCATTTGATGCACACAAACACTAACACTATTTGCACACACTGTGAGTGAAAAAGGGCCCTATACCCGGGTTCATGGGAACATAAGGAGTGGAGGTGAATCTGTGATCATGCTAGGTCTCCGACTTGCTTGATTACAGTGAACCCTCATCTAGAGCTTTTCTCTTTGAAAACTTATTGTTGCTAGTAGTCCCTACTGCTGCAATATGTTCTTCGAAGGGGATGATACCTCTAGAAACCATCAAGAGAGATATGACTACCTTGGGGATTATTGCTAAAAGCCTAGTTAGTTCTCTCCCTTATAGGTCCCTTAAATAGGGGCACGGAGCAAACACGCTGCCTGCCATTTTTCACACTGCCATGCATAAGTATCATATACCCGTTTGCTTATGTTCAGTGAATATTATCATACTATGTACATCCCCATATTGTACCTTTCGCATGTGCATCATGTGCGGGTTCCGTCTTAATCCCCTCTCTTGGGCAAACCAACGGAGGGTCCGTGTCACCTTCTTAAATACATACGTTGGGCACTTTGCTACCCCAAGACGTTGTATCTAAGAAGGAGACAATTTCCCGAGCTCCCGTATTCATAAATTGCATCCGTGTCATATGCATTCCTTCATGCATTCATCCATTCCACCCATGATAGATGTCGGAGTTTTGATTCGCACTAGATTTTATTTCACTTTAGTAAAACATGGGATCAAGTCAAAAGCCTTCGCTTAAAAAGAGGTTTTATCAAGTCAAAATCAAGAGCTTAGAGGTCACCAGTTTACGAAAGTTGGGGCAATTAATGGGTCAACTTCAACGGCAAGTCTTCCGCAAAGCCTATGGTAAGCATTTGGGACCTAGCTAGGGTAGAAGTCTCCATGGAACCAATTGCCTCCCTCGCCCAGTATTATGATCAGCCGTTGAGGTGCTTCATCTTTGGGGACTTCCAGCTATCACCAATGGTGGAAGAATTTGAAGAGATCCTAGGATGTCCTCTAGGGGGAAGGAAACCATACCTCTTCTCAGGGTTCTACCCCTCATTGGCCAGAATTTCTAAAAAAGTCCAAATCTCGGCGCAGGAATTAGACCGCCAAAGGCAAGTCGAAAATGGGGTGGTCGGAATACCGAGAAAATATTTGGAGGTAAAAGCAAGAATCTTGGCAGATAAAGGCGAGTGGACCCCATTCATAGATATTCTCACACTGTTGATTTTCGAGGGAGTCCTCTTTCCAAATGTGGATGGGTTGGTGGACCTGGCAGCGATCGACGTTTTTCTCGCCTATCATAACCACAAGGAAAGTCCGGTTGTCGCTATGCTAGCCGACCTATATGACACCTTCGACCGAAGATGTGAAGAAAGCAATGCAAGGATTGTTTGCTGTACTCCAGCTCTCTATGTGGGGCTGGTTTCACACCTTTTTCTCCAAGAAGGTAGGCCCGTCTATCCGCTACAAGGTTACCGCTCGTGCGTCGAAAAAGGAAAGGCGAATTGGGACCAACTCTTGGCTAGCATGGGGGGGCGTCTGTTAATTGGTTCCCTCGCTAGAAGGAAGGAAGAATCAAGATTCTATCTTCATGCGAAGGATGTCCAAATGTTCCCTTGATGGGAACAAGGGGTTGTATTAATTATAGTCCCGTTCTCGCCATAAGACAGCTTGGCTACCCCATGAGAGGAGCGCCATTAGACGAAAGCATCACGCCTTTCATCGCACGGGGTTTTAGTGACCACAACGCGAGGGTACTCCAAGGAGTTCGCAAGGCATGGGATGCGGCGTGAAGAAAGGACAGAGAGCTTAGGGGAAGCAGTAATGGGATCATCGGCGGCTATCATAAGTGGCTGAGAGTCCGAACACAAGGATTGGATTGGCTCCCAAATCTAAAGACTGTGAGGGACGATGAGGTTAAAGCTTCGGAAGAAAGTGATGAGGTACAAGCCCTAAAGGCAGAGCTTGAAAGAGCCCGAGTAGTCGAAGAGAAGTTCAAGTCCATAGCCATCAAAGTCTGAAAAGAGTATGATGAACTAAGGGACGTCAATATGGCCACCGCTGAAGCCTTGGAACGAGAAACCAAGAAGGCCCGAAAGGAAGAACACGTGCAAGCAAAGTTTTGAGGGGCTTTATAGGGCAGCAATAGTAAGCTCAAGCTCCGAAGAGGTGAAAGGAATCATCACGGGTCAAAGGCATGATCTTGAAGGACGAGCTAAAGGCTTACCTTAGGTCGAAAAGAAATTTGTCCCAACAGTTAAGCGAGACTGAAGGGAATATGTGGGCCATCATCGATGAGTGCAAAGAGAAGCTAAATCTAGCGGCGACTCACGAGCAAAGGCTAGAGGATGAGTACGCCAAGATATCAGCAGAAAGCGAAGCAAGGGAGAGGGTAATTGATTCATGGCACCAAGAGGCAACAATGTGGACGGACCGATTTGCTCTTACTTTGAACAGGAGTCAAGAACTTCCCCGATTGCTAGCCAAGGCCAAAGCAATGGCGGACACCTACTCCGCCCCCAAGAAGATCCACGGACTTCTCAGCTATTGTCAACATATGATAGACTTAATGGACCATATGATTAGAAACCGCTAGGAAGTTTGTATTGTCGCTCAGATCTTGACTAGTTATAACTTTTTGAATAAAATGAGTTTATCCCACGTTTTTACTCCAAAAATCAGTGCGAATCAAGTCACTCCCGCATTTTATCTCTAGCATGCATTGTATGTTGGTCTCGTCCTTTGTCACGGGAAGCCGGAAGGTCCATATCACCTTCTTAATTGTACACATGGGGCACTGCGCCCCCAAATGCACAAGTAAGAAGAGATAATTTTCCGGGCTCTCGTGTCCGTAAAATGCATTCATATCATGCATCGCATAAGCATCTCTTCATAACATCATAATGGACATATCCTGCATTTGTCCGTTATCATATTCCAGCCTCACATTTTGCATGAGTCATGGCATCATCATGCATATGCGTTCAACAAACTTTTTGATCTGCAAAATTGCATACCATTTGTTTTCATGTTTTCTCATCCTTACGTTTTCCTCTACAAAACAAAAACAAAAAAGGGGGAAGCGTGAAACTTCACACTACATTCTTAGTTTCATGTGTTAGGCACCACGAGCCAACCATGTTGGGATCATAAACCCGTTTCACTTAAAAAACAAAATAATTGAACATGGTACCTAATGCATGGTTAACTAGGAAATGGTGTTTCTTCGGGCATCTCAATTTCATAATTACATTTTCCGTGCATAAGCTTAAAGTATGCCCGAGTCATTCATCCCTATGAGATGTTGTTGAAGTATTGGCGATCAGAATTGCCATTCCTTGGATTATAGGGTTGAACCAAGCTCACGCTTTTACAAAAAGGTTCATCAAGTCAAGTTGAAATATGGAAG
The DNA here is from genome assembly GCF_000004515.6 of Glycine max. Lineage (NCBI taxonomy): Eukaryota > Viridiplantae > Streptophyta > Magnoliopsida > Fabales > Fabaceae > Glycine > Glycine max. Next base: position 36,166,634 of record NC_016091.4, read on the forward strand.
TAACCGTCTTGCAAAATTGGGGCAAAAGATGAATCGAGTCACATCACTGCTTCGTCTACTGCCAAACATATTTAGGATTATTGATGTCCTTGTTACTTCTAGTTTCACCTTGACAAAGATGTCATGGACCATGTTGAAAATCTAAATTGATTCAACCCCATATCTTGCGTAAAAATTCGCAATACTTCAACTATACATCATTCGCATGCATCCATGCTTTTCATTGGTTGCATTGCTCGTTGCATTCTTTCCTTGAAAAATAAAATAAAATGAACTTAATCATTGTTATAAAAAAGAAAGGGACACGCTTTACGACGCCCTTACCGAACTCGTGCTAGAGCTAGAGTAATGGGTGAAGTAGAGGAGATACAAGAGAAGATGAAGGCCGACATGGAGGCCATTAAAGAGAAAATGGCCACAATGATGGAGGCCATGATGAGCGTGAAGAAGATAATGGAAGCCAATGCGGTTGCAATTGCCGCTACCAGCGTTGTTGCTAAGGTGAACCCGACGTCCCCATCCGGCCTCAAGCAAATGAATCATCCAACCTCAAATATGGTAGGCAAAGATTTAGGAAGTACGGGTGGCCCCCATGATGTGCAAATTCAAAACGAGCACGCCTTCCCGTCATATGGCTTGCCTCTCAACTATACGCCATCCAATGTGGCGTACACTCCCAATAAGAATGTCAATAACTCCACTCCTATACCCATTGAAAGCCAGCAACCCCAAACTGATCATGCACATGTCTCTTAAACCGTGGAAGAGACTCATGAAATTCCCCATCACAATCTAGCCGACTTCGAGCCTTGGCTCGGATATACCACTGAAGGGCAAGCAGTTGGTGGTATACCCCTACAAAACCCTTTGGAGGGCCCTCAGTATCACCCACAACTGCACCTCTTGCATTCCACAGCGGTTAAAAACCCTCATGACTATGGCAGGAATGGGAAAGTTGGATCATCTAGAGGAAAGGCTCAGGGCCATTGAAGGAGGTGAAGATTATGCCTTTGCTAACCTAGAAGAGTTGTTCCTAATACCCAAACATGGTCATTCCCAAGTTCAAGGTGCCGAACTTTGGCAAGTACAAGGGGACTACTCGCTCCAAGAACCATCTAAAGATGTACTGTCGGAAGATGGGGGCATACGCAAAAGATGAGAAACTGCTGATACATTTTTCCTGAGAAAGTCTTACTAGGACAACTGTCGCCTGGTATACTAACTTAGGAACCTTCTTGAGTCCATTCTTGGAAGGACCTAATGGTTGCCTTCATTAGGCAGTGTCAGTACAATTCTGATATGGCTCCGGATAGGATGCAACTACAAAAAGTGTGCAAAAAGGGGGCACGAATCTTTCAAAGAATACGCCCAAAGATGGAGAGACTTGGCAACTCAAGTAGCACCCCCAAAAACAGAGAAAGAGATTATCACAATGATAGTAGACACGTGACCGGTGTTCTACTATGAAAAAAATGGTGGGTTACACACCTTCAAGTTTTACAGATTTGGTCTTCGCCAGCAAAAAGATCGAAGTGGATCCGAAAAGAGGCAAATTTGATCATCCTACTAGGACGACTGAGAAAACTGGGGCAAATGAAGAGGGTGAGAAAGAGGGAGAAACCCATGCTGTGACTGCCATTCCTATACGGCCAAGTTTCCCACCAACCCAACAATGTCATTACTCAGCCAATAACAAACCTGCTCCTTACCCACCACCCAGTTATCCACAAAGGCCATCCCTAAATCAACCACAAAGTCTGTCTACCGCACTTCCAATGACGAAGACCACCTTTAGCACAAACCAAAAAAAAAACACCAACAAAAAGGAATTTTGCAGCAAAAAGCCTGTAGGGTTCACCCCAAATTCCGTTGTCATATGCTAAACTTGATCCCATATCTACTTGATAATTCAATGGTAGCCATAACCCTAGCCAAGGTTCATCAACCTCCATTTCTCCGAGAATACGACTCGAACGCAACGTGTGCTTGTCACGGAGAAGCCCCGGGGCGTTCCATTGAGCATTGTAGGGCTCTGAAGCGTAAGGTGCAAGGTCTAATTGATACAGGCTGGCTGAAATTTGAGGAGAATCGCTTGTTGAATCCTAACATTAACAAGCAACACCATACATGGGGCAATTCTGGAAGCTGTTGTTATGACTCATCAGGATTTTCAAGTTTATGCCATAAACCACAGTTACAATGTTAAATGATATAGATAAAATGGACATCCTCTCACGAACACATCTTTGCTTATTCCACCGGAATGTGAGTGTAAGCCATTGGTCTGTTTGCTCAAGCAACCTGCGCTCCTGAGTGTTGACTTCCAAGACCGTTCAATCAGAGATTACTCATCTTGCACGTTGGTGGGGGTGCCGTAAAACAACGAGCAAAGTTCAAAACAAATAAGTTTCAAAATAAAAAATAAGTTTCAAAATAAAAAATAAAAAGGCATTTGATTGACTGTGTTTTCAAGTAAAAATATAGACGTTCATGTGACCTCATTTTGTCTTTTTAGAGAGAAGTGAGTTATCAAGAATAGGATGTTGGACAAATGGCCTCAGTTACCTTGAGAAGAAGAGGGGATTGAATTAAGATACGAATATTATTCCCCAATTAAACTTTCACTCTCTCTTTTCGGATTAACAATGCACATAGGGACAACCCTTCCCTTGTGTTCAAGAATCCTCTACTACAAGAGACCCACGATCTCTTAATCCCTTTTCAGAAATAAGAAGAAGAAATCTCTCTTAAAAGGGATAGATTGTACAATGAAGACCAATCAAAATTCATTATTGAATATGCAAGTGGTTGACCAAGGAATCTTTTTGAGAGGATAAGACATTTCAGTTCAGAAAAACTCTTGATCTTTCGAGAGGATAAAACTGTTTGGGCAATGAAAACTCTCTTTAAAACATTTGAATGGTCGTTCATAAAACATTTGAATAGATATGTCTCTTGGAAATTATTTTCTGAAAATCCCCTCTGGTAATCAATTACAAGACTTACGTAATCGATTACAGGTTTTAAAAATTTGAATAAAAACATTTTTAACTACTGGTAATCGATTACCAGAGAGCAAATCTCAAATTGAAATGATAGAATTCTTTGGTCAAACCTTTGTTTGTTTCAATTTGGAAACTTCTTCCTAAAGATTCTAAAGAGATCAAACTTGATCATATATCTTGATTTTCTTGGATAAAACTTAGAAGCACTTGATCCTTTAGCATCATCAAGACATCAAAACATCTTGCTTCTACATAGGAGTCATTTGACTTAATCCATCAACTGAAAGATCCTTCAATTAGTTCTCGTCCTTGGAAAATTCTTTTTTGCAAGAATCAACTGCTTCTTTCATTCTTCCTCACTAGGAGGTCGTGAAAACAAGACAACAATTGGTACCTCTAAGCCCTACACTGGGGCAACGAAAGGCACCATGCAAAAACTTCAAGCGAACCTAGGGGCAGATTAGAAGTTCTCACCCAATAGGTTCCCTCCTACAAGGTCATGACGAAAGGCAACGATTGATACCTCAAAGCCTTACACTGGGGCAATGAGGGGCACCGTGCATGAGCCTCAAGTGAACATAGGGGCCGATCAAAAGTTCTCACCCATCGATGTTTTTAACAAAAAAAAGGGGGACAAACCCTAGGATTTCAATGGATTGATCAAACATCAAACAACTCCATTGCCGTCACTCCAAAATGGTCAAGTGACTAAATCAAACAGAACACACACTCTGAGGGAGTTCCCGGAGAGATTTGCAAAAAAGATAGGATGAGGTTGCATGAATTATCACCTCTTTCAAAAGGACAGTCAATCTGTGTTTTCCAAAAAAAATTAAATCAAAATCAAAATCACAAAATAGGGAAAGAATGTCATGAACATTGTACAATTTTCCATAACATTGCATTATTGCATACAAAGCCTGCATTTACTGCATTTCAAGATGAAGGTTGCATACATTTGCATCCCCAAAAAAATCATTATGTTCATATTAGGTAATAAGTGAATAGATGAGAGGCCCTCTCAAAGAGTCGACCTCTTCCTTTCTTGTAAAGTCCTTTGGTACTTGTACCTATTGGTTCACCTCCAGAGGACTACATGTCCTCGCCTTGAGAGGGCTACACGCCCTAAGCTTGGGTACTAGTTACCCTCACCGTTGAGAGGACTACACGTCCTCGCCTTGAGAGGACTACACGACCTCACCATCAGAGGGCTGCACGCCCTCACCTCCAGAGGACTACATGTCCTCGCCTTGAGAGGGCTACACGCCCTCACCTTGGGTACTAGTTACCCTCACCATCAGAGGACTACATGTCCTCGCCTTGAGAGGACTACACGTCCTCACCATCAGAGGGCTGCACGCCCTCACCTCCAGAGGACTACATGTTCTCGCCTTGAGAGGGCTACACGCCCTCACCTTGGGTACTAGTTACCCTCACCGTCAGAGGACTACACGTCCTCGCCTTGAGAGGACTACACGTCCTCACCATCAGAGGGCTGCACGCCCTCACCTGCAGAGGACTACATGTCCTCGCCTTGAGAGGGCTACACGCCCTCACCTTGGGTACTAGTTACCCTCACCGTCAGAGGACTACACGTCCTCGCCTTGAAAGGACTACACGTCCTCACCATCAGAGGGCTGCACGCCCTCACCTCCAGAGGACTACATGTCCTCGCCTTGAGAGGGCTACACGCCCTCACCTTGGGTACTAGTTACCCTCACCGTCAGAGGACTACACGTCCTCGCTCCAGAGGACTATAAGTCCTCGCCTTGAGAGGGCTACACGCCCTCACTTGGGTACTAGTTACCTTCACCTTCAGAGGACTACACGTCCTCGCCTTCAAAGGGTCATGTACCTTCAACTTCAGAGGACTACACGTCCTCACCGTCAAAGGGTCATGTACCTTCACCTTTGTAGGGCTACACACCCTCACCTTCAGAGGACTACACGTCCTCACCTTTAGAGGACTACACGTCCTCGCCATCAGAGGACTACATGTTCCCCATTTTCAAAGGGGGGCATGCCCTCACCTTTAGAGGATTGCACGTCCTTGCCATCATAGGACTACACTCCCTCGCCTTCGAAAGGCGACACGTCCTGAACTTCAGAGGGCTACACGCCCTCGCCTTTAGAGGACTACGCGTCCTCACTTTCAGTGGGCTCCATATCCACACCTTAAGATAATTTAAGGTCCTCTGTCCTTAAATGCTTAACCGAGACTTGCACTCCCGGTTAAGGGACCAGTAGTTTCCTTTTAACGGTTCCTGGGCCACCCCCTGATATTGGAGGAGGGCCAACTGTGCGAGCACAACTAGAAAGGGAGGCTATCACACTACTACTATGCATACTGGGGCAAGATTTCACCCGTGCCGCTGCAAAGAGACGAGTGCGGATCATGCGCACCAACATGACCACTCTTACATAGATGACATTGCTACTTAGCAATATTCTGCCCAGCGACCGCAATGCCAATCTCCCCCTGCAAAAGTATCAGTTGGTCTGTGTTGTCCCGACATGGGTAAGTATGCATATAGTTCAACTGATTTCTGATACCATCTATTGTTTGCAGGGATCGCACCCACAAGACACCCAGTGGACCCGGAAAAGTCCAACAGGGCCCTGGGGTTTCCAGCTCTGGTTACGGGCCTCTATCAGTCCTACAGGGTGCCCGTACCCCCCCGGCAAGGTCACGTCATCATAGGTAAGTATGCACATCGCTCAACCGATTTCTGATTTCATCTATTGTTTGCAGGGATCGCGCCTGCAAGACACCCAGTGGACCCGAAGAAGTCCAACAGGGTCTTGGAGTTGTCAAGCTCTAATTACGGGTCTCTGTCAGTTCTACGGAGTGTCTGTCGCCCCCAGCAAAGTCATCAGACCCCCCCTACCAATCGAGCTTTCATCAAGAAGTACTGCGCCCCCAGGCAGGCGCAGGGCGAAACACCACAGCAGCATTGGGATGGCCGGTAGCGGGCAATAGACACACCGCCACCACCTCTAGAGTTCACCTCAGCTCATCCGCAAAAAGGTTAGAGCGTTGCCTACGACACATGGCCGACCAGCAGGCTACCAAGTCCAAAGCCAAAGGTAAGCAAAGTACTAGGTCAGTGACTGACAAGTCATAACGCGTCCAGCTAAAGACGTTAAAGAAGCGCTACTAGGAGGCAACCTAGTACCTTTTGAATCTATGCTTGTTATTTGATCACTTTTTATAGTAGGACGCACCTAGTTGCTCATGATCCTGGGGATTTAAATAAAACAAGCGCAAGCTCGGAAGGTAGTCATACCTCACAAAATATATATATGTATGTTTAGGTAGTGAAAATACCTTAGATATGCATGTATGTAAACAAAAAAATACTTCACAAAATATATATATGTATGTTTAGGTAGAGAGATACCTTAGATGTGCGTGTATGTAAACAAAAAAATACTTCACAAAATATATATTTGTATGTTTAGGTAGAGAGATACCTTAGATGTGCGTGTATGTAGCAAAAAAATACCTCACAAAACATATATATGTATGTTTAGGTGGCAAGATACCTTGGATATGCATGTATATAGCAAAAATACCTCACAAAAATATGCACATGTTTAGGTAGCAAAATACCTCATGAAAAAAAAAGAAGAAAAAAAAAACAAACAAGAAAAAGAAATAAACAAATGATAATGATAAAAAAAAAGGAGAAAAAAGAAAAAATAAGTTGTCAAGCTGAAAAACCAACATGCTTTTGAAAAGAGATGACTTCCAACTTTTCTTTGGAAAAATTCACTGATCATAACTAGTTTTTGAAAAAATGTGTACACCTGAAGGGTGAATGCTGTGAAGATTTTCCCAGACGCCCAAAATGGACTCGGATGAATGCACAAATTGATAAAAGAACATATTTTGGAAACGTTGGGTTGACTAAAATAGAGGAAATGAATCCTGAGCCCTAGCATCACATGACCATAAAAATTTGACACTTGAGTGTCCGCATAGGTGCATGCATAACCAGTTTTGCATAAAATTTCCAAATCATCATTTTTGCATTTGTGTCATGGAAATAATGTGGGGCATCCCTTTTTATCCTTGAACCAAACCAAACCCTGACATGTATCATGTCTAGCCATTCTACAAGCCTTGAGCCAAAATCCTGACTCATCATAAACCTTACCCTCGGAAGCAAAAAAAAAAGAAGGAAAGGAAATTTCCAATCAAAGAGAAAGCAAAAAAGGAAGGAAAGGAAATTCCCAATCAAAGAGAAAGCAAAAAAGGGAGAGGAAAATTTCCAATCAAAGAGTGGGAGAAAGAAAAAAGAAAAGAAAGAAAATTCCCAATCAAAGAGTGGGAGAAAAGCAAAAGGAAAAGAAAAAAATTCCCAATCAAAGAATGGGAGAAAAGCAAAAGGAAAAGAAAAAAATTCCCAATCAAAGAATGGGAGAAAGAAAAAAAAAAGAAGAAGAAGAAAGGGAAGAAAGTCCCCGATCAAAGAAAACAGAAGAAATATGCAGAAAGGTCTTTGGACCGGACAATATCTGAACAATACAGAATTGTCACCAAATGAACAAAAAGAAGGAAAGGAAACCACGACCTAAAATGGTCTTCCCCCCTTTAATTTCCAACCAAAATCTTGTGCGCTAGCGACTTTCTCGCCCCGTACTAAACAAAAACAGAAAAGAAAAAAAGCCAACAAAAAATCAAAGGCCAAAAACACACAAAAGCCGAAAAACCCACCAAAAGAACCCATTCCCAAGGGAAGCCCTTTTGATCCATGATCACGCATGTAATTTTTGATTTGATAGGAAATAATTTGCAAAGTCAAGTCATGACATATCTATGGTTCGGAATTAGGATGAAACACTTACCTGTGCGAGATTGATACACTTTGAGTGGATTTCTTCTATTTTTGTCGAACCCAGTGTTTCCTCTAAATGGTCATTTAGAAACGAAATGCTAACATCCAAAATCTCATTTATGGTTATGGGAGATTTCATCAGCAGACTCTCCTTCCCCGGTAGACGCATTGTTTTTCACTCAAAAAAGCATATGCTGCTCTAAATCAGTTGGAATATTTGTCTCTTTGCTAAAGCATGTTTGCATTTTAGTGGAGAAAACACCGAGACTTTTTCAAGTCTCACAAGTTATCCAGAACTACGTAGGTCTGAGTTCCTCATTGGAGGATACGTAGGAGCAAGAGCCTCGCTTTTGTCGACCACACCGCCTTTTGTTGTTATGATTCAAGAGCTGGTAGCCCGCGGAGATACCTTACGGTTATCCGCACCCTTTTTCAGTGACCCCAAGTGTGATTGATGAGCAGAGGCCAATGTGGTCATCTGCGCCCTTTCCGGAGATGTCAGCATCTTCTAGTGGAGACTTTCTCAAGTCTCACAAGTTATCTAGAACTACGTAGGTCTGAGTTCCTCATTGGAGGATACGTAGGAGCAGGAGCCTTGCTTTTGTCGGCCGCCCCATAATCTTTGTAATACTAACCCTGAGGTCATGTGACATGCACCCTTTGGTCATCCAGAGGCGGCGGGCCCGATGACAAGCAGAGACAAAATTTGGTCATTCTGCACCCTTGTGTCATCCAGAGGCGGCGGGCCCGATGATACGCGGAGATACCTTACGGTTATCCGCACCCTTTTGTCATCCAGAGGCGGCGGGCCCGATGACAAGCAGAGACAAAATTTGGTCATTCTGAACCCTTGTGTCATCCAGAGGCGACGGGCCCGATGATACGCGGAGATACCTTATGGTTATCCGCACCCTTTTGTCATCCAGAGGGGGCGGGCCCGATGACAAGCAAAGACAAAATTTGGTCATTCTGCACCCTTGTGTCATCCAGAGGCGGCGGGCCCGATGACACGCAGAGACAAAATTTGGTCATTCTGCACCCTTGTGTCATCCAGAGGCGGCGGGCCCGATGATACGCGGAAATACCCGAGTGGTTATCCGTATAAACATTCTTTTGCTATCTGTAAGACAGAACGCTTGATAGCATGCAGAGACTGACATAGTCTTCTGCACCTTTTGTTCCTCCGGGAACAAGTCATTTACATGCGGAAATTTTATGGTCACCCGCGACTCTCGTCAACCGAGAGGAGCGAAATTAGTGTCATACCCTAATTTTCGTCCGGGGACCTTTGCTTGATGACATGCGACCTTTCTTTGGTCCTTGTGAGGTGCTTGGCACCCATCATTAGGCGATTTGTGAAATTCCGGGAACGACAAGTCATGGTCACCCGCGACTCTCGTCAACCGAGAGGAGCGAAATTAGTGTCATACCCTAATTTTCGTCCGGGGACCTTTGCTTGATGACATGCGACCTTTCTTTGGTCCTTGTGAGGTGCTTGGCACCCATCATTAGGCGATTTGTGAAATTCCGGGAACGACAAGTCATGGTCACCCGCGACTCTCGTCAACCGAGAGGAGCGAAATTAGTGTCATACCCTAATTTTCGTCCGGGGACCTTTGCTTGATGACATGCGACCTTTCTTTGGTTCTTGTGAGGTGCTTGGCACCCATCATTAGGCAATTTGTGAAATTCCGGGAACAACAAGTCATTTGCATGCGGAAATTTTATGGTCACTCGCGACTCTCATCAACCGAGAGGAACGAAATTAGTGTCTTATCTTTACTTTCCTTTTATTTCCAATAAAAGACAAGTAAAGAGGGGCAACTGTCATACCCTAATTTCGTCCGGGGACCTTTGCTTGATGACATGCGACTTTTCTTTGGTCCTTGTGAGGTGCTTGGCACCCATCATTAGGCAATTTGTGAAATTCCGGGACATGCCGAAAAAGAAAAGAAAATATTGATGCACAATCCGTAAGGTTCCGTGAAACACCGGAAATCAAATGGAAGCATCGTTGCGTAGTTAGTGAGGTTCCGTAACATTCCGTAAGTCAAAAAGGGGATGATTATGTAATCTGCAAGGTTCCGTAACATTACGGAAAGAAAACAAGTATCATTACGAAATTCGTAAGTTTCCGTAACTTTACGAAAAAAGAATCACCAAAAAAAAAAGCCAAAGGGGGTGTATTTAGTAAAATTGGGGGGTGCAAACAGTAATTTTCGAATCTGGGCCCTTCTAGAGGTTTCTGGGCAATTTCTTGCTTAAGGTTGAAGTAACCTAGCTCGCCTGGGCGAGCTAGATGGCCACCACACCCCCCGTTTTGTTGAAAAATGGGATTCCGGGACTTCCTGGACACCCGTAATGTTTCCGTAAAATTCCCATAACTCTAAATAAGCATAATTAACTTAATACGGGTGAGACGGAAGAGAAAAAAAGAAGAAAATCAAGTCCTATATGCTTCCGTAAGGCTTCCGTAACTTTTCCGTAAATTATGAAAGAAGGGGGGTGAACTTATCAAAATTGGGGGGTGCAAATAGCAATTTTGAAATTTTGAATTGGGCCTTCCAGAACGTTTTTTGAAGCAACCCAGCTCGCCTGGGCGAGCTAACGTCGCCTGGGCGAGCTGGGCGGCAACCTCCTCCCCCTTTTTCCTATAAAAAGGCTAAAGGGGGCTGTTCTAAGGATCCCTCAGCCCCCTGGCTATGTATTTCAGCTGTTTTGGGTGAAAAAAATTTTTTCCGTGAAGAAAATCCAAGCCGAGGTGCTTCCGTAACGCTTCCGAGATGTTTCCGTAAGCAAATCCGTGAAGGTTTTCGTCCGTTCTTCATCGTTCTTCATCCGTTCTTCATTCTTCAACGGGTAAGTTTTCGAATCCGATACTTTCAATTCATTTCTTGTTTTTTTAAGCTTTCATCTTTATTTTCGATTTCTTTTCTTCCGTCTTTAACGCGCTTTTACCGTTTATTTAAGCCGTTTTCTCATCTAATAAATGATAAAATGAATTTCAACCGATCATTTGTGTTGCAATCTCATTTAATCACTTTTAAAATGAAATCTAACCGATCGTTCACGCTATAACCTCGGTTAAACCAAAAAAAGTAAAATAATAATAAAATAATCAAAATATCTTGAAAAATAATAATAAAATAATCAAAATATCTTTGAATAAAATAAATTAAAAAAATCAATCGGACGTTTTTCTTTGGAAGTTTCCTTGAATGAATTGATTAATAACCAAAGTGAAACTAAGACTAAAATAGACTCACAAATCAAGTTTTGTCCGAAAATCACTAAAAACCGTTTTAAGGTCCAACGCCTTAAACGATCCTCTTTGCTTTTATCAGTTAACATGGACCGTTCAAAAGCATAAAATCAACATGTAACTTTACCGCTTTTGCAAGAACTACGTAGGTCTGATTTCCTCATCGCAATTGAGGATACGTAGGAGCAAAAGCCCCGCTTTTGTCGACCACCCCAAGAGATCGTTAATGGTCCAATGCCTTAACGTTTCTCTCCTTTCAAAAACAAGAGATCGTTAATGGTCCAACGCCTTAACGTTTCTCTCCTTTCAAAATCAAAAGACCGTTTAATGGTCCAACACCTTAAATGACCCTTTGTTCAATAACAACATATTTTGCAAAAAAAGACAAAAACAACTTAACCAAACACTTTGTTCTGAAAGAACTACGTAGGTCTGATTTTCTCATCCCAAAATTGAGGAATACGTAGGAGCAAAGGGAAACACCCTTGTCGACCACAAAAAAAGGAAAAAATATAAAGGGTATAAAGGATATAAGGACATAAAAGGGAACGTAAAAATCAAAGTCATATTTGCACATTCGATTAAAGGCTGCCGTCCCTTGGGACGGACGTGTGGGGTGCTAATACCTTCCCCGTGCGTAAATACAACTCCCGAACCTTTCACTTAAAAGTTCGTAGATCGCGTCTTTTTCCGGTTTTTCCGACGTTTTCCTCAAATAAACGTTGGTGGCGACTCCGCGCGTATTCCTTTCATGGAACACGCATCCCGCGAGTCTCGCGTCGCCCTCCCGCCGAAGGGTAGGTTGCGACAACCCCCAATATCTATAACTCAGTATAAGCTGATATTCCCTTTTTTCAATGATCATAAAGCAAATTCCAACTTATGCAATGCATGAAAAACAAAATGAAAGGAATCAGAACTAGGTTGCCTCCCAGGAAGCGCTCTTTTAACATCATTAACTTGACGCATATACCTCAATGGGTGATATCAAATTTGGCCCTCACCTTCAGGACCTCCTATTCAACCTCCCTTACCTGCAAGCAAACATTTTTGTTCTGGCACAGGCTTGTCTTCTACAAATAAATCAAAATCAATTCTTTGATCTTCAAAGCCCAATTCCAGTTTCTTTCTTCCCATGTCAACTACACAGCTTGCAGTTAACATAAATGGCCTTCCCAAGATTAAGGGGATGTCATTATCTTCATAGATATCCTTTACAACAAAGTCTACTGGGAAGATAAAATGTTTTACTCTGACCAAAACATCTTCAATTACTCCATATGGTCTGGTAATGGAGCGGTCAACCAACTGTAAAGTCATTCTAGTGGGCATGATTTCCAACTCTCCCAGTCTTATGCACATGGAGAGTGGCATCAGATTGATATTGGCTCCCAAGTCAATGAGATCTTTTCCCACAGTGACTTCACCTATTGAGCAAGGAATGGTCATACTCCCAGGGTCATTGTGCTTTGGTGGAAGAATTTTCTGAATCACAACACTGAAATTACCCTCCACAACTATATTTTCCTCGTGAATGTACTTGTGCTTCCTTGTCAACATGTCTTTTAAAAACTTTGAGTAGAGTGGCATTTGTTGCAAAGCTTCTCCAAATGGCATAGTTATTTCCAGTTTCCTGAAAATATCTAGGAATCTCGCCAGGTGGCATTCCTTATCGTTCTTGGAAGGTACCAAAGGGTATGACACTTCCTTTCCCTCATCTGAAGTTGTTTCTTTACTCTTTTCTCTTGCTTTTTAACTCTTACTCTTTTCTTCTTCTTTATTTTTTTCTTCTTTTTCTTTTTGTTTTTCTCCCTCTATTTCTTTTTCATTGTCTTTTATTTCTTCCCTTCCAACAATTATTGGTTTTTCTCTCCACTGACTCCTCTAATCTCTTACCTCATTCTTCTTTTTATCAATAGTGTCCTTCAAAGTAACTTGCTTCTTCAAAGCAACAACATCCTCATCCTCAACCGCCACAAGCTTCCTGCTTCTTGTCATAACAGCTTTGCACTCTTCTTTGGGATTCTTCTTGGTATTTGCTCCAAAGCTACTGGATGACTTCTCAGCTAACTGCTTGGCCAGTTGACCCACCTAGATCTTAAGGTTTTTTAGGGCTGACTCAGTACTCTTATGGTTGGAAATGGCCACTTGCATAAACTGAGCTAGTGTCTCCTCCAATTTGGTGGTCCTCTAAAAAATATTTGGCCCTTGTTGAGGTGGCCTGTTGGAAGGTCCTCCCTGATCCTTATTGAATTGATTGCCAGGGTGTGATCTCCATTGCCCTTGCTGATTATAGGGACCTTGTTGGAACCCCGAAAATCCTCCTTGGTTGTATCCTTGTCTCTGTTGATTTCCCATGTAATGAACTTCCTATGTGTTCTTCAATGGGAATGCAATGACCTGATTCATGAGCCTCACCACAAATGGTACAACATGTAACCTGCAAAATAGAAGAATGTGAAGGTTGACCAATAGACAATTTAGTTGGCAACTTACCAAGTGTTTCTGTTAAGATCTCAAGTTGCTTAGAAAACAACTTATTTTGTGCCAACAAAGCATCTTGTGATGATAACTCCAACAACCTTTTCTTGGTGGGTTGATGTACTCTATCTCGCAGAATGGCATGATCACTAGCAGACATATTCTCAATCAATTCAGTTGCCTCTTCAGGGGTTTTCAACTTTGTCTTCCCTCCTGCTAAAGCATCTAACAACTGCTTGGTTTGCGGTCTCAGCCCATCTATAAACATGTTCAATTGAATTGGCTCAGAGAATCCATGTGTGGGAGTCTTTCTTAACAAACCCCGAAACCTATCCAATGCTTCACTCAAGGACTCATCAGGGAACTGGTGAAATGATGAAATAACGGCTTTCCCTTTTGTAGTCTTTGACTCGGGGAAGTATTTCTTCAGAAATTTCTCAACAACTTTGTCCCACGTCTTCAAACTGTTACCTTTGAATGAATGGAGCCACTTCTTGGCTTCTTCTGCCAAAGAAAATGAAAATAAACTGAGCCTGATGGCATTGTCTGGCACTCCTACAATCTTTACAGTGTTACAAATCTCTATGTATGTTGCTAAGTGTGCATAGGGGTCCTCGTTTGGTAATCCATGAAATAGGTTCCCCTATATCAGATGAATCAAAGAATGAGGGTAGTTTATATTATGTGCTTGGACTTTTGGCCTTGCAATACTTGTAAAGAATTGCAGCACTGAACTACTGGAATAATCCTCAAGTGTAACCCTGCGTTGATGTTCATCAGCGATGACAGAGGCTTCTGGTAAATATGTTGTGGATGCCCTTGATGAAGGTGAATAAGACGATGTAAAGTTAGAGGATTGAGCTTCTTCTTCTAGAATAGAAGCTACTGTCCTGTCTTGCAGCAATTTCCTTCTCCTTTCGGCTCTATTCCTTCTTAATGTGGCTTCAATTTCCAAGTCCAAAGGAACTAAATTACCTGCAGGAGATCTATGCATACAAAACACTGACAGAAACAACGATTATCCAATTAGAGAAGAAAACAACTATAAACAAAACAAGTATTCACAAGTAATAAAAGAATAACAAATAGACACTTAAAGAACTGAACTAAACTTCCCAAATAGAAAGAAGCTCCCCGGCAATGGTGCCATAAACTTGTTCGACAGCCGGCAAGTGCACCGGATTGTGCAAGTAGTATAAAACGGTAAGTGAATACCGAGTATCAAACTCTCGGGGAACTTGTTTTACTTGGTAAAGCTGTGGTTCAGTAAATAAGTGTCTTTGGATGAAAGTTTGGTGTGTGGTATGGACAAGTATGCAAACAAAGCTATTCAAAAGAACGTGTGAAGACAGATAGAAGAACGTGTTGGTCTTCCTACTGGATGACTGATGTTATTAAGGATGTTCCTGCCTAACAATGTTCATGTGTTCTATGTTGTCTCCTGGACTACTAAACCCCAATGTCTCATGCATGTTTAGCCTAATCCTAATCAAGCGTCATCCTCAGATCCCTCTTGTTGGACTAAACTTAACTAGAACCGCATTAAGCCATAACATAACAAAAACTAGGTTACCATACCCCGATGTCTCGTGAAAATATGATAAGCTAGCCCCGTCCTATCAAGTTCTAAGGATCAAACCATTTCCCAATGTGAGTGTCTCCTCCACCTCTAGAAACCTCACAATCTCTCAAAATCTCATCCAAAGCTCCGCAAGATGGCTTCCTCATCAAGCTCAGCTCTCTCTCAGTCTCTCCACAGCCAAAAACTCTCAAAAAACTCAACAACCCCTTCAGAAATCGTGATTTCAGCTTGAGATGAAATGCAAAGGTTAGGACTTGTGTTAGTTATTTATAATGGAATAAGCCTAAACACTTGAGCTTGCATGAAACAATGACTGTGAGACTTTGGTTGATGATCCTTCCTTGATATCTGTCATTCTCACTAGCTTATTTCAGTTGTGACTCTAATGCATATGTTCCTATCTTTGAAAATTTGTATGTTTGTGAAAAGCAATTGATTAAAGCATTCCATGATATTCATTTCATATGATTGAATTTTTCTGTGATAAAAACACCATTTGGATTGACCACTATATTTTTTCACTTGAGGAAAAGTGAACTGTTCTTTCTTTGCTTGAGGACAAGCAAAACTGTAAATTTGGAGGAGTTTGTTAGTCGTCTTATACGACTAACTTTTGTATAGAAAACATTTTCCAAAACTTGTATAGTTTCCCCAATTTATAGTTATTTTGTAGGGATTTGTAAATAAATCTTGTTTTCTTGTTATGGCTGTCTCTAGAATATTTTCCATCGAATTTAATGATGAAATTTGTTCAATTTCAGGTTAAATGAGGCTAAGTCTTGAAGTGCTAAAAGTGGTAGTTACGCTCAGCTCACCATTTGGGCTCAGCGCGCATCCATCGCTAAGTACAGCTTCAGCACGCTTAGTGTGGCAGAAGAATCAAGCAGAGCATCAATATCAAGGTCACGCGCTAAGCGCGATGGTTGTCTTTAGCTAGGCTTAGCGCGTAACTGGCACTAAGCTCAAATCTACTTGCTCGTGCTAAGTGCGATGTCGTGGATTCAGAGCCTATTTAAAGCCTGTCTTGTGCAGAATTAGGGCAACCATAATTTTTATCAAGCAGTACAGAATTCCAGAGCAAGGACACCACAGTGCTAATTTTGAGATAGAGGCTTTGGAGGCAACAAGAGGAGTAGCTTATAGAGAAGCCTAGGATTCTTCAATTAGAGAGAGATTAGTGAGTTGTAGAGTGATTGTAAGGTGCTGAGAAGAGGAGGAGGGATCCCCCTTCTTGTGTAAGGAACAATTATTCTGTACTCTCAATCTCATTTGTGTTAGGGTTTTTCTGTAATGGCTGGCTAAACACCCTTGTTAGGGATTTCTAAGGAACAACTGATGCAGTTACTTTAATATCTAATTAATTGTGTTTTATGTGTTGAATGCTTCTTTCAATGCTTAATTTCTGCATGCTCTTGGTCTTATCACCCATATGTGTGTACAATTAGGTGACTTTAGCATTGGAAAATGTATTGTTGCCTTAGAATTTGATAGAAGCAGGACTGAATAACCATATTACCAGGGATGAATTGTGGGGTTTTGGTTTTCTGAGTATGTTGTGATGACAATGCTGTTTAAGTTAAGCCTAGTCTTACAAGAGGGATCTACGGACGGAGCTTAGGTTAAATTAGTCTAAACTTACGAGGGATCGAAGTTTAGTTCTTTAGGCTATAGCATAGAACACAAGAACATGATTAATTAGAGAAATATCCTCATATGCATCAGCTTGTTTGTTAGAAAGACCCAACGCTTTTTACCTATTGCTGTCAACTTTTACTTACTTGCATTTACTGTTTTTACCATAGAAGTAGTTTATTTCTGTTTTTTTTTACCATCGATTATCAATGTTATTCCAACAATGCCTTATTTTTGAATAAAACTCTGTCTAATAAGCAAGTTCCTTGAGTTTGATACTCGGATCACGCCGTTTTAATTTTAAATACTTGACGATCCGGTGTGCTTTCCAGCGAATCAGATTTCCCCTGAACATATTTGTATAAAGGAAAATTGGGCCAAAAAGTAACTGCAGGGGAAATCCAACAACCAGCGACGTATTATCCACATAAAGTAGTATAGTACAACCGTTTGATAGGGATGAATTAGGTAATTACAAACCACTATAATAAAAGTACTTACCAAAAGATAATAAAAGGTACTACATCCAAATAACTATACTAGATCTACCCACCCATGTATACATTAGAAAGTGAAAATCTAGTCATAAAGGATAAGTCCTACTCACCACCCATCACTAACTAAACCATGCCTCAAGGAACTAAGAAGAATCCTCATATGGGTCTTCCTCGCTCCTTGATGACTCCTTCACGTCATTTGCATCCTTAGAAGAATCTTTTTTTTCATCATTGTCATCATCAACGTAGTCCTCCAAAACGGGTGGCCAATTAGTCAGGCATTCAGGCAAGAGAAACCTTGTTTGTGTGATTGGATCGTACGACGGATAGGAAGATAAAGGAATCTCACTACTAGGGGATGACAAAACATACTCCCTCACAATAGGATGAGCAAGGATTTCCTCTACCACCATAGCAACGCCAACCATAGAAGATGCTGAAGATGAAGAATGAAAAGGTGAAAAAGGCAAAGTCAATGGAACACACATATAGTCGGGTATCGAGTACTGAGTCAACAACAACGATAAATCAAAGTAAAAAAGTTGAATGTGTGACTCCCCTGCCATTGGTGACATACCAAACCTAACAATGCTTGTGAAATGAGCTTCTTTGAACCAAGGATCATGGTTCTACAGGCCATCCAGCAGTCGAATCGACATGCAGAACATCGGCCTTCCTTCTATCATTATAGGTTCATACATTTTGTTACCATCACTCCTAACTGGGATTGTATTTAGGGATGCCTCTTTTCACAAACACTTTTGGTGGGATTCATAGTAGGTAGAGTGACATGGTTACTAAGGCATAGGCTTTAAGCCCCCTGAGCTCTAAGTCCCCTTAGCTCTAAGATCCATAGGCTCTAAGCTCCCATTGGAGGTTTCCCTTCGAACTTTAATATCTTAAAGACCATTGCCACATCATCCTTCTAGGGCACATCCCAATGGGACACAGGCTTTTAGACCACACCTCTATGCACAAAAAGTCTCATTATCTCCATGCATCATTGTGCACCATTGTCATTTGTCTTAAGTTGGAACTTAAATCCTTTAATAGTCAGTGTCCACATGTGTCTTATATCCCACTCATGTCGTAACGAGATAGGATCCACAAGTTGTTACAAGATTCTTCACACAAGTACCAAGTAATTATTTCAATCATTACTTGTCTCATCACACATAATTTTAATTCAAGTACACAATCATTGTTCAAAAACAACATGGAATAATCAATATCCCCATGTTTCCTACCATACAACATCAGCAAGATATTAAAGTCTTATGAGATTATTCGCTCCTTTCCAAGTTCCTAATTCTCACAATACTACTATCCATAAACTATAGAATCTTATCCTATCATCATTATGCCTCTACATCTGCACGTAATCAAATTGCTTCCACATTACTTCCACTTTGGGTCTTTTGTAATTGTCTTGCTTGTCTAAGTTTGGATTCCACTTCTATTCATGACACCCACACTCCATAGTGTTGTAAGGTTGTCCGCATAATCTCACTTGAAGTCCAAGCTAAGTTATTATGTCTTCATGTTTCTTATTTGCTCACTTCTAATTAATTAAAACTATAACAAAATAACACTACCATTTAACTTTAACATAATTCCTCTAAATAAAACTCATTTTTTAAATTAACATTTAGGGGTTAGACCACAACCTTCAAGTTTCATTATACAAAACACACAATGTGGAACCAATAAGTGCATATAGAAATTTAAAACAATAGTCTCATGAATAACAATAACACGATCATAGAATCAACCTTCATTTTCTCAACAAAACACATAACATATCTTATTAGCACAATAGTGAATTATAAGATTAATCACAATACCATCAATAGAACATACACTGATGGAAGCTTACTTGTGGGGCTTCTATGGAGGCTGGATCTTTGAGCTTCAATGAGGTCCTTTAATGGTGATTTTCCACCACGGAGATGCAGCGGAAGACAAAGGAGAGGCGGCGTCATCCACTAGGGAATAAGCCATGGAAGAAGGAACTTCACCACCAAGATGAGCCTTGGATAAGAAGCTTGGAGAGGATGCATCAATGGAGGAAAAGAAAGAGAGAGAGAAAGAGAGAGGGGGGAGCACGAAATTGAAGGAAGAAAAAGGGAGAGAAGTTGAACTTTGAGTTGTGTCTCACAAGACTCTCATTCATCAAATTTACAACAAGTGTTACACATGCTTCTATTTATAGACTAGGTAGCTTCCTTGAAAAGATTTCTTGAGAAAACTTCCTTGAGAAGCTTCTTTGAGAAAACTCTCTTGAGAAGCTAGAGCTTAGCTACACACACCCCTCTCATAACTAAGTTCACCTCCTTGAGAAGCTTCCTTTAGAAGATTCCTAAAGAAGCTAGAGCTTAGCTACACATACCTCTCTAATAGCTAAGCTCACCTCCTTGAGATGAGAAGCTAGAGCTTAGCTACACACCCCCTATAATAGCTAAGCTCACCCCCATGAAAAAATACATGAAAAAAAAAAAAATCCCTACTACAAAGGCTACTCAAAATGCCTCGAAATACAAGGCTAAAACCCTATACTACTAGAATGGCCAAAATACAAGGCCCAAACGAAGGAAAAACCTATTCTAATATTTACAAAGATAAGTGGGCTCATACTTAGCCCATGGGCTTGAAATCTACCCTAAGGCTCATGAGAACCCTAGGGCCTTCCCTTGGATCTCTGGCACAATCTACCCGGAGTCTTCTATCCAATGCCTTTGCGGGATAGGATTGCGTCATTCCCTCCAGCTTGGAAAGGATTTGACCTCAAATCCCGAGGTTCTTCATACTCTGGGCTCCTTCCATCGACACCTGTAAAAAGAACAAAAACATATGTATTAGTAGTGTTTGGTATGTTGAAGTAAGGTAAGGTCTGAAAACCCATTTCCTGGGCATCTTCCCATGAAGGAACATGGTTCCTCACCAACTCAATGAGTGGTGCTACAAGTATAGAAAAATATGGGACAAACCTTTTGTAAAAGTTTGTTAAGTCATGGAAGCCCCAAATTTTTCTTATACTCGGTGGAGTGGGCCACTCAGGAATGACCTTTATTCTCTTAGGGTTCATGGGAACCCCTTGATCACTATTTGAAAAATTAAGAAAAGTAACGCAATAAAACATACATTTTTCTGTATTTTCATATTAATTATTCCAACCAAAAAGTATGACAAACCTAAGGTGTCCCATATGAGTACCTAAGTTTGTATTGAAACTAAAAATAAGAACAAACCTACCTAATGGGTCCCTATGTACACACACCATGAAGATGTTAGGTGTACGAATGATTTTACAAAAGAGGGTTGCACCACTCAAAACATTCATCATACCACATATTTTAGGGACTTGGTGCCTAATAATACCTATTTTGGGCACCAACAAAGCACAAGGATTTAAGCTCTTGCGAACCAAACCCCCATCCAACAACTTCTTTACTTGAGGAATAAACTTAAGCCCAAGAGGTGTGGCAATGCTAGCAAGTGTTTTTTTACAAAAGAGAAAATGTGGAGCTTGTCTAAGAGGGAAAGTTTCTTTAATGTTTGTCTTTATTGTAAAATGAGTTTCCTTCTTAGCTAAACTCTTGGAGGAGACACTTACCTCCTTACACTTCTCTTTAACCACTAATGGTTGTCCTTTTTCTTGGGGGTAGATTTCTTCACTAGATTCTTCCCCTTTTGCTTCTTCACTTTCGTTAGAGGAAGGTGAAGTAGTAGCCTCATCTTGGCTACTATAAATGTCTTGGCCCGTCATAATCATGGTTTTTGTGGTGGGGCATTGAGAAGTAATGTGTCCTCTTCCAAGACATTTAAAGCACTTGATAGAGCTAGTTTTCTCTTTCATACTAGCCTTAGGGGCTTGCTTTTCTATTGTCTTCCCCTTATCATCTTTGGGCTTAGAAGGTGTCACCCCTAAGATGTCTCGACCTTGGTCTTTCTTTGGATAAGAGTGAGAGCCATAAGATTTTGCTGTAGACTTCTTTTTAAGTTGTTGCTCTACCCTTATTTCCCAAACTAAGTTAGCCTCTACATTGTCCTTCCCATGGAAGTATGGGAGGTTAATGTTAGCCTCTTGAGGCTTTCTTTCCTTTTCTCTTCTATGGGAGTGAGGTCTAAGATGTGACATATGCCTTCCTTCGTAATAGTCACGAAGTTCTTCACTTAGGCTCTTGCAAGAGTTACGACTACTATAGGAGGCATGTTTTTCTCTTTTCATTTCTTTCATTATTTTTCTTCTTTCTTCCTCTCTTATTTTATTTTTTTCATCTTGACTTATTTCTTCCACTCTTTTTTTTTTCCTTTTTCTTTTCTCTCTTGTTTTTCTTTCCATAACTTGAGGGAACTCAACTCATCTAAGATTCTAGATAAAGGGTCTTTATGACTAGTACCCTCGCCATTAACACTAGATGAATGATGACTCATGTTGGTTCCTAAGTTGTGGTTCTTTCTTGTTGGAGGTTTGAAAACAAAAGGTAAAAGAAACTATGGTTGAAACTAGCCAAAATAAACACTAAAAGAGGTGTGAAAGATAAGGGAAAAAACTAATTGGTAAAAGGAAAGCTATAGGCGGTTTGACAATGGAAGGTAAAGGAAATAAGCTATGAAAGTAAGCAAGAAATGTAAACTAGGCGAATCCTAAGAGTGTTTGGATGACCACATTCAAGGTTACCAACAAAACACTCACTATCCTAAGGAAAAATTGCCTAAAATTATTACTCACAAATGGAAGTTTGGTAACCTATTGGAGGCTCCCAACACACTTCCAATGAAAGGCATTTTTGTTACAAAACTTGAAAGCAATGAAGGTAAGTAAATTGCAAATTACAAAATTACAAAACGGTCCTCAATTTTGGTGGTTTTTCTCTCTTTGGTGATTCACTCAATTTGGAGTGCTTCTTAGTCCAATAGCTCTTAAGGTGGTTGACCCCTTTCTTCTTGACTCAAATTCTTCAAGGGATGGCACCAATCCTCCTTCCAATTCCCTATATGGCAACCCACAAACAAGGAAACAAAGAGACAAGCAATAACCAACGACCAAAAAAAATGAAATGAAAGCTAAACCAATGGAGTTTTAACAAGACAATTTTTCAAGGATTACTCAGCAATTAAAGCAATGAAAAGGACATAGAAGCAAGCTAGGACTCAAAGAGAAACTTAGAATGGCTCTAGAGTAGAGTAAAAACACTATAAAAAAAGACTCAACAAACCTCTAGCTTTGACACTTGTTTTCACAGTACTTTTCAATTGAAATTTCCGAACTAATATTGGTATAACATAGGCACCAATTATAGAATAAATTTTGAGCCAAAAGAACAAGCACACTTCCCTTTTACTTTTTTTTCCTGGATACTGATTTTTCTGCCAAATTGTGTGATTTTTAGTATTTTTTCCTTTTATCCAAATCACTTGTTTCTTTTTGTATATATTGTTTCCAGATGTCTAGAAAATTCAGTAAATATTTCAGCTCAAAATTCGAAGTAACCAATTCTCAGTAATGTTTACAAGTTTGTATGTCCAAGCTGCCAGCACCAGCGATTTTTTTTAAGCATGGTATATTGATTGCCTTGGGCTCACTTTCAACCTTCCTATGTATTTTGAACTCACTAGGATTGTTTACCACAGTTTTAGGAGTTCAATATTCACTTAGGATCAACATTTCAGCCAGCAATTCAGTCACCAAAACTCAAATTCACAATAGACACAATCATAAGGAAACCTAAAAGTTCAAGCAAAGGTTCACAATCAAAGACTCTCTAAGAATTTTGCATGAACATGTTAAGGACTAATTAACATGAAAGATTTGACTCAAATCAAATAATAGGCTAAAAGAATTTCATACACTCATGAACAAATGAGTTAGACAAAGAATCAAGAAAATAAAATTCAGCACAACATAAGAAATCTTATGTGACAAGTTTGATGACTAGACATGACTTCTATGACAAAACTACAATAGGTGAACAAGTCACTCTAGATTTTTGAGGTTTTCTTCTACTTTAATATTTTTGTAAGAATTTTATGGTTTAGGTTTCAGCCACAAAAAATAACAAGACAAAACTCAAAGGAACCTAAACTAAACAAAATTCATGGTTTAAGAACAAGAACAAGAAATTTGAACCATAGAAAATCAAATCTAGCTTCTATAGCAAGTTTAATCAGTGGAAACTCTAAAGAATCATGTTAAAAACATTTAGCACAAGACATGTGAGGAGTTACATGGAGAAAAATGAAGAAACAACAATAGAAGAGAAGGTAAAGCAAAAAATATATGGAGGTTTAAGGAGCACCTACTTGAAGCTCTTGTACTCTGATTACCACTAGATGGAAGCTTGCTTGTGGGGCTTCTATGGAGGCTGGATCTTTGAGCTTCAATGAGGTCCTTTAATGGTGATTTTCCACCATGGAGATGCAGCGGAAGACAAAGGAGAGGCGGCGCCATCCACTAGGGAATAAGCCAAGGAAGAAGGAGGTTCACCACCAAGATGAGCCTTGGATAAGAAGCTTGGAGAGGATGCTTCAATGGAGGAAAAGAAAGAGGGAGAGAAAGAGAGAGGGGGGAGCACGAAATTGAATGAAGAAAAAGGGAGAGAAGTTGAACTTTGAGTTGTGTCTCACAAGACTCTCATTCATCAAAGTTACAACAAGTGTTACACATGCTTCTATTTATAGACTAGGTAGCTTCCTTGAAAAGATTTCTTGAGAAAACTTCCTTGAGAAGCTTCTTTGAGAAAACTTCCTTGAGAAGCTAGAGCTTAGCTACACACACCCCTCTCACAACTAAGCTCACCTCCTTGAGAAGCTTCCTTAAGAAGATTCCTAAAGAAGCTAGAGCTTAGCTACACATACCTCTCTAATAGCTAAGCTCACCTCCTTGAGATGAGAAGCTAGAGCTTAGCTACACATCCCCTATAATAGCTAAGCTCACCCCCATGAAAAAATACATGAAAATACAAAAAAAAATCTACTACAAAGACTACTCAAAATGCCTCGAAATACAAGGCTAAAACCCCATACTACTAGAATGGCCAAAATACAAGGCCCAAACAAAGGAAAAACCTATTTTAATATTTACAAAGATAAGCGGGCTCATACTTAGCCCATGGACTCGAAATCTACCCTAAGGCTCATGAGAACCCTAGGGCCTTCCCTTGGATCTCTGGCACAATCTACTTGGAGTCTTCTATCCAATGCCCTTGCGGGGTAGGACTGCATCATATACCATATCACATCTCCACAATTATAAGACCATAGTGTTCATACACTCATTCATGACTTCACTAGAAATCATAATGCATAGAAGCAATTATTTAATTTACTAAATCATCATTCACTACCCCGTCATAATTTATCACTTCCCTTAATGAAAATTAATATCAACTTTTGTTCATAATTTCAATGTCTCTTAACATTAATCAACAAGATTTTTGAGTATAATTCATGGGATAGCACCACAATGCATAAGTAGAAATCTACATAATTAGATATAAACCACATAATACCACATACCTTATTTTCTTATATCACTGTAACTGTTTTATAAAATCAATAACTCCTTCATTTCTCAATTGATTCTTATGAAACTTGTGAATAGAGAAATATTTATGAAGCTATTTTTGAAATTGGGTTTCACACATTACAAGATGATCACTAGACAGAGAGAACTAACAGTTTTACCAACACGTTTCAGTAGAATAATAACAAAGTCCCATGCACATGCTTCTTCTCATTTTAATTAGTTTCCTAACCTACACAATGAATTAAAATAAGAGTGACCCCAAATTTCAAATCTTAACCTGTCTATTTTCCATACGTGTTCACCATATTCATAGATTACTTCCAAATCATTCCTAGTTTAGCGAGCAAGCAGCAAAGGTCACAACAAGACATTCAAAACTGGGTCATTTTGCACAATTTAGAGTAATTGCATTGCTTACTTAAAATTTAGAGGCGGGTTTAGGGACTAAATCCCACACTTCATCCCTTTTGAATGATTCAATTCATCATGCATAGCCAATAGCCAATATATGTTTCTAGGTTCAATTTGAGAAACAAAAGCAATGTTATTGCATAGATTTCTAAGTCTAGAGTGAGTGAATACTCCCTTAGATATTTCAGCTATGATGTTGTCCTAGCAGAGATCTCTGTGTTCTCCATTCTTTTAAGAGGTCTCTAAGAGGTGTGGCAGTGATTTCCTTGCTTTGTTCTAGATCCTTATCCATGGATTCATCTTTAAGTGTAGTGTTTTTATTTTGAAAACCTGCATCTTCATCTTCCAAAGCATTTTCTTGAACAAGAGAGTTAGTTTCATCACAAACAACATGTATAGATTCTTCCACACACAATGTTCTCCTATTAAACACTATATGCCTTGCTTTTTAATGAGTAACCAAGAAAGATTGCCTTATCAAATTTTGCATCAAACTTGCCAAGTGATTCCTTTCCATTATTTAAAACAAAGCATTTACATCCAAAAACCCTTAAATGAGAAATGTTTGGTTTTCTTCCTTTGTAAATATCATAGGGAGTTTTCTTCAAAATTGGTCTTATTAGAAGCCTATTGAGAGTGTAATAAACAGTACTCATAGCATCAGCCCAAAAATATTTTGGTAGATTTGTTCCATTTAGAAGTGTTCTAGGTCCTTCTTTAAGAGATTTTTTTTCCTCTCCACAACACCATTTTGTTAAGGTGTTCTTGTGGCAGAAAAATTGTGGTGAATTCCATTTTCTTCACAAATTTTTTCAAAAAACTCATTTTGAAATTCACCTCCATGATCACTTCTAATTGAAACAATATGAAGAACTTTATCATTTTGAATAACTTTGGAAAGTTTGCAAAAAGCATCATTTTTGGTTCTCAAGAACAAAGTTCAGGTGTACTTAGAATAATCATCAACAATTACTAAGCCATAGTAGTTTCCACATAAACTCATAGTTCTTGATGGTCCAAATAAATCTATATGAAGTAGTTCAAGGGGTTTTGTAGTAGAAACAACATTTTTATTTTGAAAAGAATTTTTAACTTGTTTTCCCTTTTGACATGATTTATACAATTTATTTGTCTCAAAATTTAGTTTTGGGATGCCAACTACCAAGTCCTTTTTGACTAGATGATTGAGATGATGCATGTTTATATGTCCAACCCTACGATGCTAAAGCCAAGAATAATTAATTTTACTTACCAAACAACTAAGTTGATGAAATGATGCATGTTCAATGTTAAGAATGTAGACATTACCTACTCTTTTACCTATGTGAACAACCTCACCAGATTTGGCTTCACTAATGAGACAAGAATTCTTGTTGAATTGAATTTTGAAGCCTTTGTCACATAGTTGACTTATGCTTAAACGATTGTGCTTAAGTCCGTCAACATACAACACATTTTTTACTTGAGTCTTGTGTTGATTTACAATTTTTTCTTCTCCCATAATTCTTCCCTTATTATGGTCTCCAAAATTGACATATCCATTTTTCCTTAACACAAGGTCAATAAGTTTGGACTTGTCACCGGTCATGTGCCTAGAGCAGTCACTACCCAAGCACCATAGTGAGTCTTTTGCTTTTAGGCACACCTACAAGACAAAATGAATTAGAGAGAGGTGGTACCCAATTGAGGTTGGGTCCAATGGGGTTAGTTTTCATAGTTAGTTCCTTAAGAATCCTAACATATTTACCTCTAGGAACACCAAATCTCCTAACATAGCATTTATAAGATGTGTGCCCTCTTTTCATGCAATAACAACAATTCTTGCTTTAAGCTTAGGATGGACTATGTTTTTCTTTTGGGAGACTTTGTTTGGCTTCACTTTTTTGGAGGGTGCAAACTTGGTTGTCTTGGAAAGGTCAGTTTTCTTTGTTATACCCCAAACCAATCTTATCGGTAGTATGCTTTTGCAAATTGAGTAAGTGATTAAGATCAGTCTTTCCTTTATTCATTTTTCTAAAAATATATTTAAGATAGCAAAGCTTAGTTTGCAACTTCATATTTTCTTCATAGAGAACCTTTTTAAACTTTTCAAACTCATCTTGCAAAGATTTGTAATCATGTAGAAGCACAAACACAACTAGTGGCTTTATGCCTTGAAACAAGTTTTTCATTTTCATGCTTCAATTTATCAATCTCACTTTGTGTTGAAGCCAATTTATTGACATGCCATTTTAGATCACTTCTAAGCTTATTATTCAAAACAAAAAGCTTTTGTGCTTCCTCATGCATTTCCTTAAAGGCTTCCAAAACTTCCTTAGATTCATAATTTACCTAAGTTTCATCAATGGTTGAGGAGTCATCTGTTGAATCAGCCATTAAGCGCACATTTTCAATTTCTTCTTCACTAGAGGAGTCAGAGGATGTTGACGCATTGTCTTCCTAAGCTATGTAGGCCTTTTTCAGTTTTCCATCCTTCTTCCCTTTCTTTTCAACAAGATGTTTTTTGAGGTAGACAGGACAATTTGACTTGATGTGGCCTTGCTTCCTTTCACTTTTCTTTTCTCATAATCTTTCATTTCATCCCATTATTTAGGAACCAATTCACCATTAACTTCTTTAGTTGGTATGAAGGGTTCTTTAGCAATAGCATTCCATGCGTTAGGCCAATTGATTAAATAAAGATTTTTGTTCTCTTTTGCCAAAACGCAAAATGCTCTCCCTCAAACAATGGTGGACGACTAAGAGAGGCACTATCTTTGAAAGTGATGTTTTTAGAGCCCATATTTTAAAAAAATGATCTTCATTAACTTTCAAGACAAGGTTCTGATACCAATTGAAAAAATACAATGGGACTAACCAAACCAAGAGAGGGGAAGGTGAATTGGTGTAAAATCATATCCCAAAAAGACAGTTTTAAAACTTTTGTTGCCCAAAAAATCATAACATAACTTTCTTGTAAATCAATATTGAATCAATTACCTGAACATAGTACTCTTTTGTTAAAGTGCATCAATTGGAAATATCTTTGAAACTTAGTAAATTGATAAAGAATGCAATAGAGATAGATGGGAGTTTAAGAGAAAATAGAGAACAAGATTTATACTGATTCACTCTTTATTTCTAGATAAACTAATCCAGTTATCTAATTCAACCTAGATTAGATTTTCACTATGCGATGTGAGTTTTACAAGCAATCACAATCAATTTCAAATTCTACCTAGAAGATGAAACTTAGGCACCCAACCCTAGGGTCCTTAGTGAATCTAAGCCTAAGAGAAACCTACTAATAGCTTCAAACTAGAAACACCTATTCAAGCATGCAATAACAATGTGTAAAAAGCATATGAAACAAAATGAAGGAGAGATACAACCTTTACATTCAAATGCAAGAACAAAAGACTTGATTGATTGGACCTCTCTTGATCTCAAGTGTGTTTACAACTCACTAATCACATAACCCTCAGATAAAATTTACTTTAGAAAGCTCCAAGAAATGAAAATTGGAGTTTGTGATCCAATCCTACTAAGGAGGGGACCCATCACCAGAGCCATGGCTAGGAGACTCTAGGATGATTGGGCCAAGGATGCAGGAGAAGGCCCTAGGGTTCTCATGAGCCTTAGGGTAGATTTTGCGCCCATGGGCTAAGTTTGAGCCCACTTATCTTTGTACATATTAGATTAGGGTTTCATTATTTTTTTGCCCTTGTATTTAGGTCTCCATAATGTAGGGAGGGTACCCCTCAAGTTTAGGGTACCCTAGTAATGTAGAATTTTTCGGCCCTTGTATTCTAGGGCACCTAGACTAGTTTTTGTATTAGGAGTAGTTTTGTAATTTCACATGCATTAAGTGCACAATTTGATGTGTGTGTTGGGAGAGAAATTTAATTGAATTGGGAGAAACCCAATCATATTAAATTTCAGTCCAGCCTAAGGGGAGGTGAGCATTTGCTTGCTACACCTCATTGCCATATCATATAGTCACATTTTGTGCATGTCCTTCATGCTTTACATGCCTCATGACACCTAAGCACACTTAGTGGAGAATCTTGGATTTGATCTTGGATTAATGTGTTGAACCATAGCTGAAATTCACTAATCATAATTAGTGAAATTTTGGCTCTAAATTTGGCTCCACAAATTCAAATTCAAATTAAAGTGAAATTTGAATAGAAATTCAAATTTCTCTCCTATTTTGTGTGACATTTAGACTATAAATAGAGGCCTTGTGTGTGCATTTTTCAACTTTGATCATTTCAGAAATTAGACTTCAAAGTTCAAACCTCATTCTCCCTCTTTTTTCTCTCAAAATTTCATTCCCTTCTCTCCCTTTGCCTCCACTCATATTCTCCTACCTTCAAGCTCTTATCCATGACTTCTTATGGTGGTGAGCTTGTTCTTGACTCATCTTCTCCTTGAAGTGGAATCTCCAATCACCTTTCCTCCTTCTCCATTTCACTGCCATTGATCTTCAAGGAGCAAAGGACTCTATTGATGAAGAAGATCTGAGGCCTACAAGCTCTACATGGAGCTATATTAGTTTGTGAGTTGTAAAAGATTGTTTAAAGTTCATTGAAAGTTAGAACATAAGGTGGGTATATATAGAGAAAACAATTATAACCGCCTGTAATCGAATAAATTGACAATGTAATTGATTATTTCATGAAACTAATCAACTACATTTCCCATTTAATCGATTCAAGTGTTCTTCCCCAATTCTAGAAAACATTCAAGAAGAATGTAATCGAATACACTCTTGATTTAATCAATTAAAGTGTTCTTGATCACTTCTAGGAACACTTTCAAGAATGATGTAATCGATTACTATATCCTCGTAATCGATTAAACCAGAGACACAAAAAATATACATGGTCTCAATTTGAACTGTGTAATCAATTACGAATATATGGTAATTGATTAAACCAAAGCCATAATTTCTCTACAAGTTCTCAAAGACTTATGTAATTGATTGCACACATGTAGTAATCGACTGAATCAGTGAGCTATATAACACAAAAGATATATCGCATTTTAGAAACAAATTGATTGAGGATAATAAGCAACAAGCAATACAAATGCCACTCAAAAGGAGTTAAGAGTTAATGAAGTATGAAATCAACACCAAGTGCAAGGATTAAACCAACCAAAAGCTAGAGCAATTGAACAAATTGGAAGCTAATAAAGCTAACATAACTGCCGAATTTGCTTCAGTTGAGGAGTGTTGAAGATCATTCTTTATCTTTTTTTAGTTTAGTTTTGATTTTCGATAATTTTACATGCCAAAAAACATTTAACAAGTGTGGCATTGTATTGATTATTTAGCTAGGCATGAGTGTAGAAGCATAGCTTCATGGTGAATCAAAGGTGATTCAAAGGTGTTTTGATGATAACAATGATAACAAAAGATGATGACAAAGGAGATGACAAAAAGCTCAAAGATCAATCAAAGAATAACTCAAGTGAATCAAAGATCAATCAAAGAACAACTCAAGTGAATCAAGAACAATTCTAGAGTTCAAGATAAGAATCAAGAAGAATTCAAGACTCAAGAAGAAAGTTTAGAGTCAAGATTCAAGGTTCAAGATCTCAAGAATCAAGATCATGATTCAAGACTCAAGATTCAAGAATCAAGAGAAGGCTTAATCAAGATAAGTATAAAAAGTTTTTCTCAAAAACTGAGTAGCACATGATTTTTCTCAAAACATGTTTACCAAAGAGTTTTTACTCTCTGGTAATCGATTACCAGATTTCTGTAATCGATTACCAGTAGCAAAATTGTTTTGAAAAAGTTTTCAAATTGAATTTACAATGTTCCAATTAATTTCAAAAAGTTGTAATCGATTACAATGTTTTGGTAATCGATTACCAGTGCCTTTGAACGTTGAAATTCAAATTCAAATGTGAAGAGTCACATCCTTTCACATAAAAGCTTTGTGTAATCGATTACACTGATTTGGTAATCGATTACCAGTGATTGTTTCTGAATAAATCAAAAGATGTAACTCTTCAAAAGGTTTTTGACTTTTTCAAATTGGTTTTAAGTTTTTCTAAAAGTCATAACTCTTCTAAATGGTTCTCTTGACCTGACATGAAGAGTCTATAAAAGCAAGGCTTTGTTTTGCATTTCAAAATTCTTGAATACTTTTCCAATCAATCTCTTACAATCCTTTACAAGCCTTGAATCTCTTTGAACTTCTTCTTCTTCTTTGTACCAAAAGCTTTCTGAAGTTTTCTGGTTTTCTAAACCTTGAAAACTTGTGCTATTCATCTTTTTCATTCTCTTCTCCCTCTGCCAAAAAGAATTCGCCAAGGACTAACCGCCTGAATTCTTTTTGTGTCTCTCTTCTCCCTTTTCCAAAAGAACAAAGGACTAACCGCCTGAATTCTTTTGTGTCTCCCTTCTCCCTTGTCAAAGAATTCAAAACGACACAGTCTGAGAATTCTTTTGATTCTTCCCTTTCCCTAATACAAAAGTGTTCAAAGGACTAACCGCTTGAGAATTTTTTTGTATCCCCATTCACAAAGTATTAAAGGTTTAACAGCCTGAGATCTTTGTCTTAACACATTGGAGGGTACATCCTTTGTGGTACAAGTAGAGGGTACATCTACTTGGGTTTGACTGAGAACAAGAGAGGGTACATCTCTTGTGGATCAGTTCTAGTGGAGGGTACATCCACTAGGATTTCAAAGAGAACAAGGGAGGGTACATCCCTTGTGTATCTTTGCTTGTAAAAGGATTTTTACAAGGTTGAAAGAAATCTCAAGGATCGCAGGTCGCTTGGGGATTGCATGTAGGCACGGGTTGTTGCTGAACCAGTATAAAAACTCTTGTGTGTTTGTTTCCTTCTTCCCTACTCTTTTACTTTTCGCTGTGCATTTAATTTCCGCTTTTACTTTCTATTAAGTTTCTCTTCTACTCCTCATTCTCTTAACAATTTAGTAAAAGCCTTAGAAGAGTAATTTTTTAATTAGTAAAGGTTTAGGAATAATTAATTTAACCCCTCCCCTTCTTAATTATTCTGAGCCCACTTTATTCAACAATGAGTGTATTCTTGCTTAGCTTCATCTACTTTGTTCTTGAATTAGTTTTCTTTGAAAGATAAGAAGTTCATTGAACAATTTATAAACTTGGTAATCAATTACAAAATGTGTGTAATCAATTACACAAGTCAAGATTGATTCAGATAGGTTAACTTCTCATTCTAAGTGAGATTTTTCGAATTAATCGATTATAGCCTTTTGCTAAATGGTTACATTGTTTCTTACATTAGTAAGAGTCTTTGTAAAATCTTTGTAAATGATTACACGAAATTTTGGTAATAAATTATGAGATTTGGGTAATCTGTTACAATGTTTTTGACTTTCTTAGATGACTCTATATGATCGAATTAATCAATTACAAGGTATTGGTAATCAATTACATGGATCTTAGATGGAAATCCGGGTCTATTTTTAGAAGTTTAATTGATTACAAAATGGTTGTAATAAATTATATCAATTATATAACAGATTCTTTATAAATAACTCTCTTTGTAATGAGTCTCTAGGCTTCCAAGACATTTTTGAATGTTGTGACTCATTGGGAGGAAGCTATCATGAGGATTTTCCATGAGTGATGATGATGATAAACATAGCAAGGATCTTGGAATCTCCATCATGGGATTATCATTGATAGAACTTGAAGAAGTTTTGATCTGCACATCAAAGGTGTATGCAATCCTATTCTGATTTCTCTCTAGGAATTTTAATTTTGGTTAGGGTTACCAAGGGGTTTTGAGTTGATAGGGTTTCAACTCTTGGTATTTCTCTTGTGGGTTTCAAGGGAAAGGTAGATTTAGGGAATTACATGTGCATAGTGTTTGTACTTGATTATCTAATTGAGGACTGAACCAGTATAAACTCTTGTGTTTGATTTTTTCTTTCTCTAACCCTTAGTTTTGTAAATCAGTGTTGACATTGGAACTGATATGTATGCATTAATAAAACTTTGTTTTTTTTAAGGCTTTTCAATATATTGGTTTAATGTGTTGTTGATCTTTTCTCAATAAGTCTTTTTCAGAAAACCTTGTTTTGTAAAAGGGTCTTGATTTTAATTGAACCTAAGAAATAATTGGTAAAATTTCTAAAAATCTATTCAAACCTATCCTTTCTAGATTCTCAATTGTTCTCACAAGGAGAAGAGGCAAGCTCAGGCTAGAACAAGTTCTTAGCTAGTGAAGCTTCAAAATCAGTTGGTAGCTATCCAACAGGAAATCTCCATCCTCCAACCTATTTCGAGTGTGGCTATTACTCAAGTTAATGATTATAATGACAAAAGGGTAGAATTGTATGAACAAGGAACACAACTAGATAAGGACATCGCTTCCCATCATGAGCATAAACATCACTTGCTTTAAACTTTGGAGAAAACAGACAAGGAATTTGCCCAAGATGACATGGAATAAGGTGGCTTCCAACATATGTGGATTCAAGCCCAATTGCCTGTGATAGCCATCCCCATATCTTTAGCTGTAGTCGTTTTTAACACCCATGAAGGGAGTTCATCAGCCACCCAACCTCAGTGGCTTGGTATCTTTTTATTTCTTTGCCTTTTGAATAACAACTTTTGGGTCAGTGTTGTCTTGATTAGCTATGTCAGCTGGCTTATAGTCGTCAAGAAAATTCTTTTTGCTCTAATTTTTCTTTGTATATGCTAAGGTAGTATTTCTTTAAGTATCTTGCATTAATACTTCTACTATGCTTATTACCTTACATATCCATTAATCCATATGCACCCCCTAAAGATTTCTGATTTATTATAAGGGCCCTTCCTAGGTAGGCGACTGTTTTCCCAACTTAGTATCCTTTAACCCAAGAGGCAACACTGTTTTCCAAACTAAATCAACTTCTTCAAATTCCTTAATGTGAACATACTTATTATAATTTTACAACACTTTTTGTTTATTTTGCTTAATATTTTCATAAGCTATCAGGAGATCTTCATCAGTCGATTCTAATTCCAGAACTAATGATCTTTGATAATCATCAGCTAATAAATAGTGTTGCTTAGCCACCCTTAGGGATTTGATGTTAATTTCCAAGGGTAACTCAACATCTTGACCATACGTTAGCTAAAATGATGTCATAGTTGTAGTAGCGTTATTCTTAATATTCCTGATAGCCTATAGTGTTTCAAAAAATGTTTCATGCCAACGCCTGGGATTTTTTCAACACACTTTTTGATCATATCTATAATAATCTTGTTAGTGCCTTCCGCTTGCTCATTAGCATGGGCACAATAAGGCGTAGAAAGAACAATCTTGATGCAAAACTATTGAGCAAATGCCACTACCTTGTGGCTTGTGAAAACAATACCTTGGACAACCATTATAGTGTTTGGTATCCCAAATTTATATACTATTTGGTTATGGATGAACTTGATGATGTCATTTTGAGCAACAAAGATCATTGATTATGCTTCCACCCACTTCTTTAAGTAATTTGTTTTGACAATAATAAAATTATGACATTTAGAAGAACTAGGGTGGATTTTTCCTATCAAATCCATGGCTCATCCTCAAAATGGACACAGTTTAATGAAACTATGAAGTTCTTTTGTTAAAACTTTACAAAGGTCCATGTTGTCGACACTCTTCGCATCCCTTGGCATACTTCACACAATCAGCTAATATTCTAGGCAAAATCTTTGGCCCTAATCTTTGGGAGCCGCATATCCCCTCATGTACTTCTCTCATAACCCGTAGAGCAGCAGTCATATTTACACATTTCAATAGAAACCCATCGACTCCACTCCTGTATATATCGCATCTAGTAAAGTGTATTTCAAAGCCTTTCTTTTTAGCATTGTAGTTGCCTTGGCTGACAACTCCTCAAAGTAATTTATTGACTCGTATCCCCAATCAACCGTTGGTACATCCTGGGTAGCCACATTAGGCTCTTTGTACTCATGCTTTTTGACCTTTAATTCTTTGTACTTGGAAGTATGTTTGGCCAACTCATTGGCTTCCTAGTTTTTATCTCATGGTATATGTGGTGTAAGCTCCATTGGAGCTTGTAGGCCTAGGATCTTCTTCATCAATGGATTCCTTTGCTTCTTGGAAGATGAATGGCAGCGGAATGGAGAAGGAAGAGAGAGAGGAGACACCACTTCAAGGAGAAGATGAGTCTAAAAGAAGCTCACCACCATAGGAGGCCATGGATAAGAGCTTGGAGGGAGAAAGAGATGAATGAAGGGAGAGGAAGAGAAGAGCACCAAATTTTGTGCTCTAAAAAAGCTTTGAAATCTGAAGTTTAATTTTCAAATGATCAAAGTTGGAAAAATGCACACACATAGCCTCTATTTATAGCCTAAGCGTCACACAAAATTGGAGGGAAATTTGAATTTCCATTCAAATTTCACTTGAATTTGAAATTGAATTTGTGGAGCCAAAATTTCAATAATTACGATTAGTGAATTTCAGATATGGTTCAGCCCACTAATCCAAGATCAAGTCCAGGATTCTCTACTAAGTGTTCTTAGGTGTCATGAGGCATGTAAAGCATGAGGACATGCACAAAGTGTGACTATATGATGTGGCAATGGGGTGTAGCAAGCAAATGCTCACCTCCCCCTCTAAAATTTAATTAGATTGGGCTTCTCCCAATTCAATTAAATTTTTTCTCAACACACACATCAACTATTCACTTAATGCATGTGAAATTACAAAACTACCCCTAATACAAAAACTAGTCTAGGTGCCCTAAAATACAAGGGCTGGAAAATCCTATATTTCTAGGGTACCCTACCTAGATTATGGAGCCCTAAATACAAGGCCCAAAATTAATGAAAGATTAATGTAATATGTACAAAGATAAGTGGGCCCATACTTAGCCCATGGGCCTGAAATCTATCCTAAGGCTCATGAGAACCCTAGGGCCTTCTCTTGCATCTATGGCTCAATCTTCTTGGAGTCTTCTATCCAATGCCCTTGGGGGTAGGATTGCATCAATATGTCAGACTGTAATTTCATCAGGAGATGATCATTTGCTAATATTTTGGTTCTTGTTGGCCGAATTGAGCTGCTTGACACCAATTGTCGTGCAATCCATAAGGATTTTCGACCTTTCGGTAAAAAAATGTGGAAAATACCAAAAAGGGAGGGCAAAAGGGTCATTTTGAGGCTTTTTCAGACCCTTGGCTCGCCCAGGCTAGCCTCTGGCTTGCCTGGGCCCCTAGAAAACTTAGGGGTGAAGTAACCAGCTCACCTGGGCTTTCATCGTTCTTCGTTCATAAACCGGTTAGTTTTCATTTTGAAGTTTTGAATTTGCTCTATGCACCCTTAGGGGTCCCCTCTTGCTTTTCACATCTTCATCTTCATTCTTTTACCATCAGTGATCTCATTTCTTTGTGTAAAATGAGTTTCCACCGATCGTTTGTGTTGTAATCTCACTTTATCATTGTAAAACGAGTTTCCACTGATCCTTTGTGCCGTAATCTCATTTTATCATTGTAAAATAAAATTTCAACCGATCATTTGTGTTGTAATTTCGGTTTATCAATGTAAAAGAAAGTTTCAACCGGTCATTTACTTTACAAGTCATCTTTTAATGAGTTTGAAAGTAAATAAGTGAAACCAAAGTTAAAATAAATACATAACCAAGCTTAGAAGTCATGATTTTGCACACTTGATTAAAGGCCGCCGTCCCTTGTGATGGACGCGTGGGGTGCTAATACCTTCCCTGCACGTAAACTACTCCCGAACCTTTATTCTTAAAATTCGTAGACCCCTTTTGGTTTTTCTAACATTTTGCTTAAATAAACGTTGGTGGCAACTCCCGCACGTTTTCCTTTCTTGGAAGATGCACCTTTGAGTCTCACCTCGCCCTCCCGCCGAAGGGTAGGTTGCAATAGTTGGCGGCTCCACTGGGGACTTTTTTTAGAGAGTTAAGACATTTAATCTGTGTGCAATATTTATCATGACTTTCTCCTTGCTTTGTTTCCCTTTCATTCTTTGATGTTCTTGTATTCATATAACTCTTTTAATGCTTTTTGGTGTGGTTGTTTCCTTATCACATGCATGTTTACAAATTTTTGTTCATGCATACATGGAACGTAGACTTTTGCACACACGGTGAGTTATTATGGCCCTATACCCGGGTCCATGGGAACATAGGAAGTAGGGGTTGATCTGTGGTCATGCTGAGTCTCCGACTCGCTTAATGATAGTGAATCCTTATCTAGAGTTTTTCTCTTTGATGATACGTTGTCGCTAGTAGTCCCTACCTCCACAATGTTTGAAATCAAAGAGGATGATATCTCTAGAAATCCTTGAGAGTGTGTTTGGATGGGGGAATTTAAAATTTTAAGAAATTTTAAATTCTAAGAATTTCAAATACTTCAATTGAAATTCTTTTATTTTCAAAATTTTGTGTTTGGATAAAAAAAATTAAGTTAGGAATTTTCAACATTTTAAGGATTTTAGGAACTTTAAGGTAGAAGAGATGATGAAAGTTAATAAGGGAATACACGAAGGTTTTAGAAGATTATTTTATAAAAAAAGAATTTCAATTTCTTACCTTTTAGAAGGAAATTGAAATTCCACATTTTTAGTTGTTTAAAATTCTGTTTTAAAATTCCAAAAATTTAAATTCTTCAAAAAAAACATCCGAACAATGAATTCTAGATTACAGAAATTCAAATTCTCAGATAAATTACTTTCCTCAGTTAAAATTTTCTATCCAAACATACTCTGAAAGATATGTGCGACCACCTTGGGAGTTATCACTAAGTAACAAACTTTTAGTCCCTCCCATTAGGTTCCTGAAATAAGGCCACAGAGCAAACACACTATGTTTGTTTCCTTGATATTGCCATGCATATCTTTATGATGTCATGATTGCATGCATCTTTCCTGTGCTTGCCATGTCGTTATGTCATTTCAGCATTAATTGATTGCGTTACCTAGCTCGTTCGTCCAATATGTTTCTCTTTGTGCTATCAACCACGTGCTCTCATGCATGCATACTCATATTGTGTCGTCACTTGTACATCGCATTTTGTCTCATCATTTTGTCAGGGGAAGTCGGAAGGTCCACGTCACCTTCTTAAATGCATGCATGGGGCACCATGGTAATGACTGTAAATGAACCATGATGCCCAATGCATTATGAGTTAGAAGAGATGGTCTTTCAGGCTCTTGTGTCTGTAGATAAAATGCATTTTTGTCATGCATAACATAAACATTCCAAGCTTGTGCTTGTTTTATTCAAATTCCTAGGATCATGAGCAACTAGGTGTGTCCTACTATAACTTGTGAAACAAAAGGTGATCAAATAACAAGCAGAAATTTAAAAGTTACTAGGTTGCCTCCTAGTATCGCTTCTTTAACGTCTTGAGCAGGACGCATGATGACTTGTCGGTCACGGACCTAGAACTTTGCTTACCTTTGGCTTTGGACTTGGTTGCATATTGGTCGGCCATGTGTCGTAGGCAATACTCTAACCTTTTTGTGGATGAGCTGAGGGGGTCTGGAGGTGGCGGCTGTGCATTTGTTGTCTGTTGTTGGCCATCCCAAGGTTGTTATGGTGTCTCACCCTCTGCCTGCATGGGGGCACAATACTTCTTGATGAAAGCTCGGTTAGTAGGAGGCCTGATGACCTTGCTGGGGGTGACGGGCACTCCGTAGAACTGACAGAGGCTTGTAATTAGAGCTGGAAACCCCAGGACCCTGTTGGACTTCTTTGGGTCCACTGGGTGTCCTGCGGGCGTGATCCCTGCAAACAATAGATGACATCAGAAATCATTTTGAACCATATGCATACTTACTTATGTCGCGATGGCATGACCTTGCCGGGGGGGTACGGGCACCCTGCAGGACTGATAGAGGCCCGTAACCAGAGCTGGAAACCCCAGGGCCCTACTGAATTTCTCCGGTTCCACTTGGTGTCTTGTGGGCGCAACCCTTGCAAATAGAAATCAGTTGAACCATATGCATACTTACCTATGTCGTGACGGCACATACCAACCGATACTTTCGCAGGGGGAGATCGGCATTGTGGTCGCTGGGCAAAATGTTGCTAAGTAGAAACGTCATTTATATCTGTGTAAGAGTGGTCATGTTGGTGCGCAAATGAGGCCGTACGTATCCAGTAGCACGGGTGAAATCTTGCCCCGGTATGCATAGTAGCTGTGTGATAGCATCCCCCTCTGGTTGTGCTCGCATAGTTGGCCCTCCTCCAATATCAGGGGGTGGCCCAGGAACTGATAAAAGGAAACTACTGGCCCCTTAACCGGGAGTGCAAGTCTCGGTTAAGCATTTAAGGGTAGAGGACCTTAAATTCTCTTAAGGTGCGGATGTGGAGCCTACTGAAGGCGAGAGCGTGTAGCCCTCTGAAGGCGAGGACGTGTAGTCCTCTGAAATGGAGGATGTGTAGTCCTCTGAAGTGGAAGACGTATAATCCTCTGATGGCGAGGACATGTAGCCCTCTGAAGGAGAGGGCGCGTAGCCCTTTGAAGGTGAGAACGTGTAGTCCTCTAACGGCGAGGACGTGTAGTCCTCTAAAGGTGAGGACGTGAAGTCCTCTGATGGTGAGGACTTGTAATCCTCTGAAGGTGAGGACGTGAAGTCCTCTGATGGTGAGGACTTGTAATCCTCTGACGGCGAGGACGTGTAGTCCTCTAAAGGCGTGCAACCCTCTGAAGGTGAGGATGTGTAGTCCTCTGAAGTGGAGGATGTGTAGTCCTCTGAAGTGGAGGACGTGTAATCCTTTGATGGCAAGGACATGTAGCCCTCTGAAGGTGAGGGCGCGTAGCCCTCTAAAGGTGAGGACGTGTAGTCCTCTAACGGTAAGGATGTGTAGTCCTCTGAAGGCGAGGACGTCTAGTCCTCTGATGGCGAGGACGTGTAGTCCTCTGAAGGCGAGGACGTGTAGTCCTCTAAAGGTGAGGGTACTAGTACCCAAGGGTCCATCCTTATGAGAAAGCAAGAGATCGACTCATCGAGAGAGCTAGTCATCCCAAATTCAAAAGATTTGGACATTAGCTGTAGGAAATCTATGTAGTTAACATGATGTTTAGGGATGCAGATGCATGCAACCTTTGTTGTGAAATTTGGTAAATGCGGACTTCATATGAAACAATGCAAAATAATGGAAAAGTTGTACAATGTTCATGACATTGATTTTGATTTTGATTTAATTTTTTTGTTTTTTTTTTAAAACACAGATTGACTGTCCTTTTCAAAGAGGTGATAATTCATGCAACCTTATCCTATCTTTTTCAAATCTCTCTGGGAACTCCCTCCAAGTGTATGTTCTGTTTGATTTAGTCACTTGACCATTTTGGAGTGACAGCCATGGAGCTGTTTGACCTTTAATCAATCCATATAAATTCCAGGGTTTGTCCCTTTTTTTTGTTTAAAAACATCGACGGGTGAGAACTTTTTATCTGCCCCTATGTTCACTTGAGGCTCATGCACGATGCCCCTCATTACCCCAGTGTAAGGCTTTGAGGTACCAATTGTTATCTTTTGTCATGACCTTTTAGCTGGGAACCTATTGGATGAGAACTTCTAATCTGCCCCTAGGTTTACTTGAGGCTCATGCACGGTGCCCCTCATTGCCCCAGTGTAAGGCTTTGAGGTACCAATCGCTGTCTTTCGTCATGACCTTGTAACAGGGAACCGATTGGGTGAGAACTTCTAATCTGCCCCTAGGTTCACTTGAGGTTCATGCATGATGCCCCTCATTGCCCCAGTGTATGGCTCTGAGGTATCCATTTTTGTTTTCACAACCTAGTAGCAAGGAAGTTTTTTCCATGGACGAGAAATAGTTGAAGGATTTTTTTTTTCAATCGACGGATTAAGTCAAATGACTCCTATTCTTGATAACTCACTTCTCTCTAAAAAGACAAAATTTCTGGAATGATAAAATGAGGTCACATGAATGTCTATATTTTACTTGAAAACACAGTCAATCAAGTGCTGCTTTTTTTTTTTGAACTTTTCTGTTTTACTCGTTGTTTACGGCACCCCACCAACGTGCAGGACGAGTAATCTCTGATTGAACAGTCTTGGAAGTCAACACTCAGGAGCGCAGGTTGCTTTGAACAAACAAACCACAATGGCTTACACTCACATTCCGGTGGAAGTTGAATAAGCAAAGATGTGTTTGTGAAAGGATGAGAGAGACAAGGATGTCCAATTCATCCATTTTAGCATTGTAACTATGGCTTACAATAATGGCATTAACTTGAAAATCCTGATGAGTCATTAGAGACACCTAACAACAGCTTTCAAAATTGCCCCATGTGTGGTGTCGCTTGTCAATGTCGGGACTCACATGCGATTCTCCTCAAATTTCAGCCAGCCCGCATCAATTAGACTTTGCACCTTACGCTTCAGGGTCATACAACGCTCAATGGAGTGCCCTGGGGCTCCTCCATGATAACCACACATTGTGTTCGAGTCGTACCCTCGGAAAAATGGAGGTTGAGGAAACCTAACAGGGGTTATGGCTACCATTGCAGTATCAAGTAGATATGGGAGCAAGTCAGCATAGGACACCGGAATTGGGGTGAATTCTATAGGCTTTTTCGCTGCAAAATTCATTTCTTGGTTGGTGTTTTGGTTTGTGCTAAAGGTGGTGTTCGTCATTGAAAGTGCGGTAGACAGGCTTTGTGGTTGATTTAGGGATGGCCTTTGTGGATAACTGGGTGGTGGGTAAGGAGAGGGTTTGTTATTGGCTGAGTAATGACATTGTTGGGCTGGTGGGAAGTTTGGCCATGTAGGAATGGCAGTTGCAACATGGGTTTCTCCTTCATTCTTACCCTCTTCATTTGCCCCAATTTTCTCATTCATCAAAGCAGGGTGATTAAATTTTCCTCTTTTCAGACCCACTTCGATCCTTTCGCTGGCGAAGACCAAATCTGTAAAACTTGAAGGTGTGTAACCCACCATTTTTCATAGTAGAACATCGGTAACGTGTCTACTATCATTGTAATAATCTCTTTCTCTGTTATTGGGGGCGCTACTTGAGTTGCCAAGTCTCTCCATCTTTGGGCGTATTCTTTGAAAGATTCGTGCCCCCTTTTTGCACATGTTCTGTAGTTGCATCCTATCCGGAGCCATATCAGAATTCTACTGACACTGCTTAACGAAGGCAACCATTAGGTCTTTCCAAGAATGGACTCAGGAAGGTTCCTAAGTTAGTATACCAGGTGGCAGTTGTCCTAGTAAGACTTTCTTAGGAAAAAATGTATTAGCAATTCCTCATCTTTTGTGTATGCCCCCATCTTCCGACAATACATCTTTAGATGGTTCTTGGGGCAAGTAGTCCCCTTGTACTTGTCAAAGTCCGGCACCTTGAACTTGGGAGGGGTGACGATATTGGGTACTAGGAACAACTCTTCTAGGTTAGCAAAGGCATAATCTTCACCTCCTTCAATGGCCCTAACCTTTCCTCTAGATGATCCAACTGTCCCATTTCTGTCGTAGCATGAGGTTTTTACTTGTTGTGGAATGCAAGAGGTGTGGTTGTGGGTGATACTAAGGGCCCTCCAAAGTGTTTTGCAGGAGTATACCACCAACTGCTCACACTTCAGTGGCATATCCGAGGCAAGGCTCGAAGTCGACTAGATTGTGGTGGGGCATTCCATGTGTCTCCCCCATGGGTTGAGAGACATGTGCATGATCAACTTAAGGTTGTTGGCTTTCAATGAGTATGGGAGCGGAGTTATTGACATCCTCCTTGGGAGGCGAGCCATATGGCGGGTGATCGAGGCCGTACCCGAATCAAATAAACATGAAAATGCAGTAACTAGGAAGTGATCCTAGGTCGTTTCCCAACGAGCAGTGACAAGCCAAATGTTCATAATATACTTGCAGTAACAGTAACGATGGGGGGGGTTTGGTTGTTTGGTAATTAAAGAGCAGAACAAATAAAATGGAATACGAAACTACTAATATTAAAAACGGGTTGTTTCCTCTGATTCAGAAGCCACTCTCTTATCCTGGGTTATGGAGAATTCGTCCCTAACAGTCAACCACTTAATCCAACCTTATTTCAATTTACTAAGCGAAAATCAACTTAGGGTTTTCAATACGTGATTAGGCACCACATACACCAGTTAGCCCTTCGTCCATTAAGCATGAACGCAAGTTAGGCTCAGAGGCAATTAATCGAACACGAAGCGTGCACTGATTAATATTCACGAAATTGGGATAACTAGTGAAGGGAAAACTGCCAGGAAACCACATTACAAACGAAACCTCAAAGAGAGTTGGGCTTCGTCCTCAAATGGAAACAACACCAGAAAATCTAGCCTTCCATGGATTCAAACAGAAAACGCAAATGAAACATGAAGCAGAAACGTAAATGAACAAGAACGTAAATGAACAGAAACGTAAATGAGCAGAAACGTAAATGAAAGTAGAAGAAGAAGCAAGAATGAACTCGTAATTAGAAGTAGAAAACGGAAATTTGCATTAAGAACGAAAACTGTAACAAAGGAAAAAGAAAAACGTGAAAACCTAAAACCAAAGCTCTGAATAATGAAAATAGCATAACAGAATGCCTTGCACGAATCCCAAG
Source organism: Glycine max (assembly GCF_000004515.6). NCBI lineage: Eukaryota > Viridiplantae > Streptophyta > Magnoliopsida > Fabales > Fabaceae > Glycine > Glycine max. Next base: position 36,210,437 of record NC_016091.4, read on the forward strand.
GCTGCTATTTAAAAAGAGTCACTCAAAGTCACTGGGCCCTATTACAATACTCTGGCCCAAAACGAAATAAACACTGAACAACATAAAATAAAATTGCGAAATTTCCTAATTAGAAATTAACTAAGGTAAGCGCTGCTTAATTTGCCCTCTTCAAGTCCATAACCAAAATCCGGATTAAGCCCAATGTTTCATTAATTCCTGAAATTAGATTAAAAACATCAAATTAGCTAAATGAGCCCAAATAATAAAACTGCCTGATTAATTGACAATTAAGACCAATCAGTAATTAAAATGGTGCAAAAAGGGTTTAGAAAATAGAAGGAAATGATGGCACATCAAAACCCCCCATACTTAGCCTTTTGCACTCCTGGGCAAAATGAAACAAAGAACAAAATCCAAGGATATCAAAGAGAGACAAACAAACACATTCATATATTTCTCAATGAACATCAAGGAATGAAAGGAATGGGTAACATCTAACATAAGGAGATCCAAAAAGTCAAGACATTCATGAAAATCATCCAAGTAACCCAATCATGGCAAAATAGTTAATCAGCTCAAGAATGAAAAGTGATAAAGCCTCACAAGATATACACTCTATCTCTCAAGTGTCTAGGCTACTATTTACCCTCAAAGCACCCATGAAAGCAAACACCACATAGACTTGGCAAGATTCTAAAATTGACAATCAACCCACAAATACAAGCACATGAGGATCAAAAGGTCTTTTAAGGTTGTAATGGGGCCAAGGACAAGGTATGGATAAATATGGAATAAGTGGCTAAATCCCAAAGGAATAGAGGAGCAAAGGAAAATAAGTGCATATTAAGAAAAAAAAAAAAGAAAAAAAAAAGAAGTAAAGATAAAAATTAAACATGAAGAGTAGAACCAAGAGTTTCATCATTCTTGTGCCATTTAAGATCTTATTCACTCAACTTTATTGCTTTTCTTTTTCTTTTTTCGATTTTTTTTTTACTCTATAGCCTTTGAGAAACAACATTTGATTCAGCATGTCCAACATTTAACCAATATACAATGTACATCAAGTATGGCCCAAAATACATCATGAAGCATAGCCAACAAAACAAGTTGTCCAATGAAACAAAAACCCCCCATACTTATTCGCAAAACAATTCCAAAGCTCCAAAATTCCTTAAGGATATGGTGATATCATGGTTTTTCACTTAATGCTTGTAGTGAGCTTCAAAACAAGGAAAGGGAAACAAGGCTCAAAAGGGCTATCAAAGGAATTAATTCAAGGTAAGTCCATTTGGCTAGAAGCTTATAAGAACAAAATTGCCTCAATCATTTCCAAATATGCATGTGAATTAGGACGCATAAACAAGAATCAAGCCAAGGCTATTGTGCAAGCAATCAATGGGGCAAAACACACCAAATGATTATGATGATGGATGGCTCAAATTCTCACAAAGGTAAAATCATCACTTTCAAATTGAGCTTTCAAAACTATCATGACATGTAGAGAAGAATCAAAGATTTCAAGTCACAAAATGTCAAGAACTTTTATTTTCAAAACAATTACCCATTTCTTGAACATATCCTATAATTCAAAGAAAAACATGCAAAGTCGTACGTGCACACAAAATTGACCCAAAATATTAAACTAAAAATCTGACGAAACTAACAACATTAACAAATTAACACAACTAACAAATTAACAAAACCAACAAAACTAGCAAAACCAAAGAACACTCCCCCCCCCATACTTAAACAACACATTGTCCTCAATGTAGCACAATTAAAAGATTAAAAACAATTAAATCATCAAAGAGAATCAGACAAGTGTAATAAAAGCAAAGAAGGAGATAGGAAAAGAAAAACTCCCTAAGTCATGGTGGAGGAAGAGTAGGGTGGAGTAAGTAAGTCTCTTCCACCACTACGTCCACTAAAGAAGGGTTCGTGAGGAATGGCTTAAGTCGATGTCCGTTGACCTTGAAGCTCTTGTTTGTGGAGTCGCTTTTGATCTCAACTGTACCATAAGGAAAAACATTAGTAACAACAAAAGGACCAATCCACTTAGACCTCAACTTACCACTCATGAGTCCAAGCCTAGAATTATACAATAACACTTTTTGCCCAACCACGAAGTCTTTTTTAACTATCATACTATCATGGAACTTCTTGGTCTTTTCTTTGTAGAACTTGGCATTCTCGTAGGCTTCTAGGCGGATTTCATCTAACTCACTCAGTTGCAACTTCCTTTCCTCGCCAGCTTGATCCATAGAGAAGTTGCAAGTCTTCACTGCCCAGTATGCTTTGTGCTCAATTTCTACTGGAAGATGACATGCTTTTCCAAAGACAACCCGATAAGGAGACATTCCTATAGGTGCTTTGTAGGCAGTCCGATGTGCCCAGAGAGCATCATCAAGCCTGGTACTCCAATCTTTCCTGCTTGGCTGCACAATCTTCTCTAGAATTCTCTTGATTTCCCTGTTAGAAATTTCTGCCTGTCCATTAGTCTGGGGGTGGTATGGTGTGGATACCCTGTGTACCACCTCGTACTTTTTAAGCAGGGCATGCATTGTACTGTTGCAAAAATGGGTTCCTTGATCACTAACAATTGCTTTAGGTACTCCAAACCTGCAAAACAGATTAGACCTGACAAAGTCTGCGACAACTTTAGCATCATTAGTTCTAGTGGGCTTGGCTTCCACCCATTTTGAAACATAGTCAACTGCAAGGAGAATGTAAACATAACCAAAAGAGACAGGAAAAGGACCCATGAAATCTATACCCCAGACATCAAACACCTCACAAAATAGCATAGGTTGCTGAGGCATTTGTTGTCGCCATGTAAGTGTATTTCCTGCTCTCTGACACTGCTCACAAGTGCTGCAGATCTTCCACACATCTTTAAAGATGGTGGGCCAATAAAAACCACAATCAAGCACTTTGCGAGCTGTCCTTTGAACACCCAGATGACCTCCCGATGCGGAAGAATGACAGAACTGCAGGACTGAGTCAGTCTCATGATCTGGAATGCACCGTCTAATGACCTGATCACTGCACAATTTCCACAAGTAGGGGTCATCCCAAATAAAATGCTTAGCATCACTGTTAATTTTATCTTTTTGGGCCTTAGATGCTAAGGGAGGAAAAACAGAGGCAACTAAATAATTGACAATGTTAGCAAACCAGGGAGTAGAAAGAGAGTCAGAAATACTATACAATATATACAAATGATCATCCGGGAAATCATCCCGAATAGGTGAATCTGCATCAGAGACATGTTCGATCCGACTCAAATGATCAGCAACTAGATTTTGTGCTCCGCTCCTATCACGGATCTCCAAGTCAAACTCTTGGAGCCAGAGCATCCATCGGATCAACCTAGGCTTAGAATCAGCCTTCTTCAACAAGTACTTTAGAGCTGCATGGTCAGTATAAACAATAATGCGAGTACCAAGCAAATAAGATCGAAATTTTTCAAGAGCAAAAACTATGGCTAGAAGCTCTTTCTCAGTAGTAGTATAATTTGCTTGGGCAGCATCTAAAGTCCTAGAAGCATAATATATCACCCTGGGCAATTTATCAATTTTCTGAGCAAGGACAGCCCCCAATGCATAATTTGATGCATCACATATAAGCTCAAAAGGGGCTGTCCAGTCAGGTGCCTGGATGATGGGGGTGGTAGTCAGCGCTCTTTTGAGGCAATCAAAAGCCTCTTTGCATCTGTCATTAAAGTCAAACTCCACCTCCTTTTGCAACAAGTTGGACAATGGAAGGGCTACTTTGCTAAAATCCCTTATAAAGCGCCTGTAGAATCCTGCATGACCAAGAAAAGATCGCACCTCTCGCACACAAGAGGGGTAAGGCAATTGGGAAATAACAGAAATTTTTGCAGGATCTACTTCAATACCCTTATTGGAAATAATGTGGCCTAAAACTATACCTTGCTCAACCATAAAATGACATTTTTCAAAATTTAGAACAAGGTTAGTTTCAATGCATCTATTCAAAACTTTTTCCAAACTATTCAAACAACCATCAAAAGAGGATCCATATACAGTGAAATCATCCATGAACACCTCTATGCAATTTTCTAAAAAAACACTGAAAATACTAATCATGCACCGCTGGAAGGTACCAGGGGCATTGCACAGGCCGAAAGGCATCCTCTTATAGGCAAAAGTGCCGAAGGGGCAGGTGAATGTGGTCTTTTCCTGATCCTCAGGAGCAATAGTAATTTGCATATAACCAAAAAAACCATCAAGGAAACAGTAGTGGGATTTACCTGCCAGGCGTTCAAGCATCTGGTCAATGAATGGCAGGGGAAAATGGTCCTTTTTGGTAACCTGGTTCAGCCTCCTATAATCAATGCAGACTCTCCAACTGTTCTGCACCCGAGTAGGAATTAGCTTCTCCTTCTCGTTTTTTATCACTGTGAGGCCGGTCTTCTTCGGGACTACCTGGACGGGACTCACCCATTGGCTGTCAGAGATAGGATAAATGATTCCAGCTTGCAAAAGCTTGGTTATCTCCTTCTTCACTACATCAAGAATAACCGGGTTGAGTCTTCTCTGTGGCTATCTTACTGGTTTAGCTCCATCCTCTAAATTTATTCGATGCATACATGTGGATGGGCTAATACCAGGAATGTCCGCCAGGGTCCAGCCTATAGCCTTCTTATGCTTCTTGAGAACTGACAACAACTTCTCCTCTTGCTCATCAGCAAGGGAGACAGATATAATCACTGGAAAACTCTTGCTATCATCCAAGTAAGCGTATTTTAAATTTGATGGCAGAGGCTTCAATTCTGGTGTGGTCGGCTGGACAGTGGTAGAAGGGGATGGTTTCTCAGCCTTTACCTCATAAAGAAAGTTAGAGGTATGTGTACTTCCTGAAACATGGTTAGTCCTATCTGACTCTATAAAATCAATCTCAAGAGGTAAAACACCACCACCAGGCACGCAATCAATATCACTCTCAGATTCACTCTCAGCATCAAATTCAGACATATGATCAAGTACAATTTCAGACTCAATGCATGAAGAGTGAGAGGCATGCAGATTAGAATAAAGATCAGTCATGTATTCATCAACAACATGGTCAATTATTTCAGCACGAAATACAGAAAGATCTTCAGATGGGTATTTCATAGCATACAGAAAGATCTTCTATGAAACCAACAGGGTAGGCAACACTTCTATTAGCTAAATGAATTACCACATCAGTTGACTGCAAGGGGCCTAGAGATAGAGAATTAAAAATAGACAGAGGCATAACACTAACAGAAGCTCCTAAATCTAGCATGGCATTGTCAAACTTACTATTCCCTATGATACAAGGTATGCTGAATGTACCTGGATCTTTGCATTTTTCAGGAATTTGAGGAACAGATTTACCAATCAATGCGGAGACATTTCTGCCCATGCTAATCCGTTCACTTCCTTTAAGCTTCCGCTTATTAGTGCACAACTCCTTCAAGAATTTGGCATATCTTGGAATTTTCTTTATCACATCCAACAGAGGTATGTTTACCTCTACTTTTCTAAACGTTTCCAAGATCTCTTTCTCTGCCTCTTCCATTTTTTTGTTGGAAACTGCTCTTGGAGGGAATGAAAGAGGGGGAATGTGCTGCTTCTGCAATTCAGAATTACCTGTGGAAGAAGATTCACCTGCACAGAAATTGTTAGGTAAATTTTTGTCATCACCTTTTTCTGGAATAGAGTGAAGTTTGGCAGGTTCATTTGCAGATGAGGACGGTGCTACGGGTTGAGGTCCTTGACATTGCTTTCCCGACCTCAATGAAATGGCACTGACATTTTTGGGATTTTGGACAACTTGAGAAGGCAGCTTGTCAAAATTCTGGGACTGTTGTTGATTTAATTGGGTAGCCAATTGTCCCATCTGATTGGTTAAGCTCTGAATGGAGGCTCTGGTCTCTTGCTGAAACTACATGTTCTGCATGGTCATTTGCCTCACAAGTTCTTCGAGGGAAGGTTGTGGAGGGGCCTCAACTGTTGGCTGTTTCTGGGGTTGTTGCTGTTGTTGGATTGGTGGAGGAATGTATGGTCTGCTTGGGCCAGCAACATTTTGGAAGGAAGGAGCAGGCTGCTGTTGTTGTTGCTGAGGGCTGGACCATCTGAGGTTAGGGTGATTCCTCCATCCAGGGTTGTATCTGTTGCTGGAGAGGTCATAATTGTTCTGCTGTGGTTGATTTTGCTGCTGAGGTTGAGGAGGTCTATTGTAAATATTTGCAGCATAAGCTTCAGGCTGCTCAATTGCTCCAGGTTGCTGCATGGAAGGGCAAAGGTCTGTATGGTGGTCAGCAGAGGAGCACAAACCACAAACCCTTGCAACAGGTACAGATTTATGATTCAAGGCCAGCTGGGTTACCAAGTTAACCAATGCATCCAGTTTGCCTTCAAGCTTCTTAGTTTCAGATGATGCAGATGGGTTTGTAGCTACCTCATGCACTCCTCTAATGACTATGGCATCATTTCTGGCGCTAAACTGCTGGGAGTTGGAAGCCATCTTCTCAATTAAATTTCTGGCTTCAGCAGGAGTCATGTCTCCAAGGGCTCCACCACTGGCAGCATCTATCATACTTCTCTCCATATTACAGAGTCCTTCATAAAAATATTGGAGAAGAAGCTATTCTGAAATCTGATGGTGGGGGCAACTGGCACATAGTCTCTTAAATCTCTCCCAGTACTCATACAGGCTCTCTCCACTAAGTTGTCTAATACCTGAGATATCCTTCCTGATGGCTGTGGTCCTGGAAGCAGGGAATTTTTTTTCTAAGAATACTCTCTTAAGGTCATCCCAGCTCGTGATGGACCTTGGAGCAAGGTAATACAGCCAGTCCTTTGCCACTCCCTCTAATGAATGAGGAAAAGCCTTCAGAAATATGTGATCCTCTTGGACATCTGGGGGTTTCATGGTTGAGCAGACAATGTGAAATTCTTTCAAATGTTTGTGCGGGTCTTCACCTGCAAGGCCATGAAACTTTGGAAGCAAATGAATCAGTCCAGTTTTAAGAACATATGGGACATCCTCATCAGGGTATTGGATGCACAAGCTTTCGTAGGTGAAATCAGGTGCAGCTATTTCCCTTAGAGTCCTCTCACGGGGTGGAGGTTGTGCCATGTTCTCAGAATGTGCAAAATCAGAATGCTCAGAATCAGAATGCTCAAAATTATAATGCTCAAGATCAGGATGTTCAAAATCACCAATAACAGAATGCACAGATTCACCAGTAATGGAATGCTCAGAATGATCAAAAGGTATAAAATGATGCCTAACTAATCTATGAAATGTCCTATCTATCTCAGGATCAAAGGGTTGTAAGTCAGATGGATTACCTCTAGTCATACACTACATTCAGCATGCACACAACTAGTTGCCTTATCATGTAAATAAAGGTGTAGGTTTGAACTACAGCTACCCTCAAATGATATCCAAATGACTTGAAATTTTGTGAGCAACCTTATAAAATGATGAGAAGATAGCACAAAAAATTTCAGACAAAAATTCAAAGTCTAACTATGAAAGCTAAAAATGGTAAGTTAAGAAAAATAAGTGAATAAAACTTGAAAAATAAAAAACTTTTGACAGAATCGCTTTTTTTGAACGATGGAGACCTCAACCAGCCTATGGCTGGTTGCCATGGCGCAGGAAATTTTTTTCTACCCCAAATGCATATATAATAATTGCGATTCTGATAACCGGAGCAAAAGTTATGGCCGTTTGAAGTTTTGACAAACACAAAATTTGCTAGTTTTTTGGAACCTTCAAATCTGACCAAACTAAAGGCTCTAGCTATTTTTCCCACAAAATATGGATTAAAAGAAGTTAGCACAAAAAAATTCAGCCAAAAATAACAACCCTAGCTACTAAAACAAAAAATCTCAAATAATTCAGCATGGGTGGTCGCTAAAATCCGTCTCTAATTGATTTCTACTACTACTCTGTTTTTGCCGCAAGCACAATCTTCACAGCAAAACACCCAAGACTGAAACAGGGGAAACGCTTAATGGAAAAACTGAAACAGAACACACATTAAACAAAATACCAGGACACTAAAACACACTAACACACATACTAACACAATACTAACAATTTAAACATAAAACACGAAAGGATTAAACACACAACACTAGCTAGCTATTATGAACCTTTGGACACTGCTCCCCGGCAACGGCGCCAAATTTGATCGAGGCTGTACCCGAATCAAATAAACATGAAAATGCAGTAACTAGGAAGTGATCCTAGGTCGTTTCCCAACGAGCAGTGACAAGCCAAATGTTCATAATATACTTGCAGTAACAGTAACGATGGGGGGGGGGGGGGGGGTGGTTGTTTGGTAATTAAAGAGCAGAACAAATAAAATGGAATACGAAACTACTAATATTAAAAACGGGTTGCTTCCTCTGATTCAGAAGCCACTCTCTTATCCTGGGTTATGGAGAATTCGTCCCTAACAGTCAACCACTTAATCCAACCCTATTTCAATTTACTAAGCGAAAATCAACTTAGGGTTTTCAATACGTGATTAGGCACCACATACACCAGTTAGCCCTTCGTCCATTAAGCATGAATGCAAGTTAGGCTCAGAGGCAATTAATCGAACACGAAGCGTGCACTGATTAATATTCACGAAATTGGGATAACTGGTGAAGGGAAAACTGCCAGGAAACCACATTACAAACGAAACCTCAAAGAGAGTTGGGTTTCGTCCTCAAAAGGAAACAACACCAGAAAATCTAGCCTTCCATGGATTCAAACAGAAAACGCAAATGAAACATGAAGCCGAAATGTAAATGAACAAGAACGTAAATGAACAGAAACGTAAATGAACAGAAACATAAATGAAAGTAGAAGAAGAAGCAAGAATGAACTCGTAATTAGAAGTAGAAAACGGAAATTTGCATTAAGAACGAAAACTGTAACAAAGGAAAAAGAAAAACGTGAAAACCTAAAACCAAAGCTCTGAATAATGAAAATAGCATAACAGAATGCCTTGCACGAATCCCAAGGCTGCTATTTAAAAAGAGTCACTCAAAGTCACTGGGCCCTATTACAATACTCTGGCCCAAAACGAAATAAACATTGAACAACATAAAATAAAATTGCGAAATTTCCTAATTAGAAATTAACTAAGGTAAGCGTTGCTTAATTTGCCCTCTTCAAGTCCATAACCAAAATCCGGATTAAGCCCAATGTTTCATTAATTCCTGAAATTAGATTAAAAACATCAAATTAGCTAAATGAGCCCAAATAATAAAACTGCCTGATTAATTGACAATTAAGACCAATCAGTAATTAAAATGGTGCAAAAAGGGTTTAGAAAATAGAAGAAAATGATGGCACATCAGCGGGAAGGCATGCTTGTTTTCAATTTGCACATCATGGGGCCGTCCGTACTTCCCAAATCTTTGCCTACCATATCTGAGATTGGATGATTCATTTGGTTGAGATCGAATGGGGGCATCAGGTTCACCTTTGCAACAGCGCTGGTAGCGGCAACTGCAACCGCATTGGCTTCCATTATCTTCTTCATGCTCATCATGGCCTCCATCATTGTGGCCATTTGCTCTTTCATGGCCTCCATGTCGACCTTCATCTGCTCTTGCACCTTCTTTACTTTACCCATTACTCTAGCTCTATCACGGGTTCGGTAAGGGCATCGTAAAACATGTTCTTTTCTTTTTTATAACAATAATTAAGTTCTTTTTTTTCTCTCAAGGAAAGAATGCAATGAACAATGCAACCAATGAAAAGCATGGATGTATGCGAATGATGCACAGTTGAAGTATTACGAATTTTTATACAGGACATGGGGTTGAATCAATTTAGATTTTTAACATGGTCCATGACATCTTTGTCAAGGCGAAACTGGAAGTAACAGGGACATCGATAGTCCTAAATATGTTTGGCAGTAGACGAAGCAGCGATGTAACTCGATCCATCTTTTGCCCAAATTTTTTGCAAGATGGTTACTTCCATATTTCAACTTGACTTGATGAACCTTTTCGTAAAAGCATGAGCTTGGTTCAACCCTATAATTCAAGGAATGGCAATTATGACCGGTAATACTTCAACAACATTTCATAGGGATGAATGACTCGGGCATACTTTAAGCTATGCATGAAAAACGTAATTATGAAATTGAGATGCCCGAAGAAACATCATTTCCTAGTTAACCATGCATTAGGTACCATGTTCAATCATTTTGTTTTTAAGTGAAACGGGTTTATGATCCCAACATGGTTGGCTCATGGTACCGAATATATGCAACTAAGAATGCATCATGGATTTTCATGCTTCCTTTTTTGTTTTTGTTTTGCAGAGGAAAATGCAAGGATCACGCATGAGCGAACATAAAAAAAAGGTATGCAGTTTGTAGAACAAAAAGTATGTTCAACGCATATGCATGATGATGCAATGACTCATGCAATATGTGATGTTGGAATATGATAACGGACAAATGCAGGAACGATATGTTCATTATGATGCCATGAAGAGATGCTTATGTGATGCATGATATGAATGCATGCTAGAGATAAAATGCGGGAGTGATTTGATTCGCACTGATCTTTGGTGTAAAAACGCAGGATAAACTCATTTTATTCAGAAAGTTTATAACTAGTCAAGATCTGAGCGACAATACAAACTTCCTAGCGGTTTCTAATTATATGGGCCATTAAGTCTATCATATGCTGACAATAGCTGAGAAGTCTGTGGATCTCCTCGGGGGCAGAGTAGGTGTCCGCCATTGCTTTGGCCTTGGCTAGCAATCGGGGAAGTTCTTGACTCCCGTTCAAGGTAAGAGCAAATCAGTCCATCCACATTGTTGCCTCTTGATGTAACGAGTCGATCACCCTTCCTCTAGCCTCCTTTTCCGCATACACTCGGACATACTCGTCCGCCACTTGGTGCTCGTGGGCCGTGGTTAGATTTAATTCTTCTTGGTACTTGTTGATGATGGCTAACATGTTGGTCGCTGTCTCGCATAACCGCTGAGACAGGTTTCTTTTGGACCTTAAGCAAAACTTCAACTTATCTTTCAAGATCAAACTGTCCACTCGTGATTATTCCCTTTCCTCTCTCCGGAGCTTAAGCTCGCTGTTGCTGCCCCACAGAGCCCCTCAAAACTTGTTCTGGCCGTGCTCTTCCCTACGAGCCCTATTGGTCTCTTGTTCCAAGGCTTTGGTGGTAGTTGTATTAATATCTCTCAGTTCGGCATTCTCCTTTCGGATCTTCAGAGCTGCTCTGATTTGAACCTTTCTTTGACTGTTTGAGCTTGCTCAAATTCTGTCCTAAGGGCCTGCACCTCTTCATCTTCCTCTGGTGCCTCAACTTCCTTCCTTTTAGCGGTTCTCAAACTTGGGAGCCAATCCAAACCTTGCATGTGGGCTCTCAACCACTTACGGTAGCCACCGATGGGCCCATTGTTACTGCCCCTGAGTTTTTTTGTCCTTCTTTCGCACCACCTCCCATGCCTTGCGGACCTTCTGAAGTGTCTCCATGTTGGTCTTATTGAAACCTCTTGAAATGACAGGTGCGATCTCTTCCTCTAGTGATGCCCCTCTCATAGGGTAGCCAAGTTGCCTTATAGCAAGAACGAGATTGTAACTTATGCAACCCCTCGTCCCCATCAAGGGAACATTCGGAAATCCTCCGCACGAAATAAGAACTCCGGTTCTCCCTTCTTTCCATCGAGGGAACCAGTTGATAGACGCTCCTTCTTTGTTTGCTAAGAGTTGATCCCAATTTGCACCTCCATTCTCTGTGCATGAACGGTGACTTTCTAGCGAGCAAGCATGCCTTACCTCTTGGGAAAAAAGGTGCGAAACCAACCATACATAAAGAGTTGGAGTACAACAAACAATCCTCGTACTGCTCTTCTCACACCTTCGGTCGAAGGTGTCATATAGGTCGGCTAGCATAGCGACAACCGGGCTTTCCTTGTCGTTATGATCGGCGAGAAAAGCGTCAATCGCTGCTAGGTCCACCAAACCATCCACATTCGGAAATAAGACTCCTCCGAAGATCAACAGTGCGAGAATGTCTATTAACGGGGCCCATTCGCCTTTACCTGCCAAGATTCTCGCTTTTGCCTCCAAACATTTTCTCGGTATTCCAACCACCCCATTTTTGACTTGCTTTCTGTGGTCTAATTCCTGTGCCGAGATTTGGACTATCTTAGAAATTCTAGCTAATGAGGGATAGAACCCTGAGAAGAGGTATGGTCTTCTTCTCCCTAGAAGGCATCCTAGGATCTCTTCAAATTCTTCCACCATGGGTGATAGCTGGAAGTCCCCAAAGGTGAAGCACCTCAACGACTGATCATAATACTGGGCGACGGAGACAATGGCCTCTGTAGAGACTTCTACCATGGCTAGGTCCCAGATTTTACCGTAAGTTTTGCGAAAAGCTTGCCGCTGGAGCTGACCCATCAACTACCCTAACTCTTTTAGACTGGTGATCCCTAGGCTCTTGACCTTGACTTGATAGAACCTCTTTTTAAGTGAAGGTGTTTGACTTGATCCCATGTTTTACTAAAGTAAAACAAAATCGGTGCGAATCAAAACTCCGACATCTATCATGGGTGGAATGGATGAATGCATGAAGAAATGCATATGATATAGATGCAATTTATGAACACAGGAGCCCGGGAAATTGTCTCCTTCTTAGATACAACATCTTGGGGTAGCAAAGTGCCCGACGTATGTATTTAAGAAGGTGACACGGACCCTCCGTTGGTTTGCCAAAAAGAGGGGATCAAGACAGAACCCGCGCGTGATGCATATGCGAAAGGCGCAACACGGGAATGTACATAGTATGACAATATTCACAAAATATAAGCAAAAGGGTACATGAAACTTATGCATGGCAGTGTGAAAAATGGCACGCAGCGTGTCCGCTCCGTGCCCCTATTCAAGGGACCTATATGGGAGGGAGCTAACAAGGCTTTTAGGGATAATTCCCAAGGTGGTCATATCTCTCTTGATGGGCTCTAGAGGTATCATTCCCTTCGAAGGACATATTGCAGCAGTAGGGACTACTAGCAACAATATGTTATCAAAGAGAAAAACTCTAGATGAGGGTTCACTATAATCAAGCAAGTCGGAGACCTAGCATGATCATAGATTCACCTCCACTCCTTATGTTCCCACGAACTCGGGTATATGGCTCCTTTTCAACTCACCGTGTGTGCAAATAGTGTTGGTGTTTGTGTGCATCAAATGAATAAATATTTACCTCATGCATACGTTTTAAAACACACTAAAAGCATCAAAGAGTTATATACATAAGAACATAAGATAAATAAAGGGAAACCAACAAAGGGGAAAGTCATGATAAAACATTGCACAAGATTAAATGGCCTAACTCTCTAAAAACAGTCCCCAGTGGAGTCGCCAACTGTCGCAACCTACCCTTCGGCGGGAGGGCGACGCATGACTCGCGGGTGCGTGTTCCAAGAATGGAATACGCGTGGAGTCGCCACCAACGTTTATTTGAGGAAAACATCAGAAAAACCGGAAAAGACGTGATCTACGAACCCTAAGTGAAAAGTTAGGGAGTTGTATTTACGCACGGGGAAGGTATTAGCACCCCACGCATCCATCACAAGAGACGGCAGCCTTTAATCAAATGTGCAAATATGAGTTCAATTTATATTCTTTTCCCTTTTTACGTTCTTATGTCTTTTTTATGCCTTTTTATGTTTTTATCTTTTTGTGGTCGACAAGGGCGTTTCCCTTTGCTCCTACGTATTCCTCAATTGTGATAAGAAAATCATATCTACTTAGTTCTTTTGTGAACAAAGCGTTTTGGTTAAGTTATTTTTTATCCTTTTTTGCAAGATATGTTTTTATTAAATGAAAGGTCATTTAAGGCGTTGGACCATTAGGCAATCTTTCAATTCTTTTGAAAAGTGAGAAAACATTAAGGCATTGGACCATTAATGATTTCTTTATTTTTGAAAGAGGTAACAAAGTTACATATTAATTTTAGGCTTTTTAGAAATCTACACTTAACCAATAAAAGCGGAAAAGACCATTTCAAGGCGTTGGACCTTTGAAAATGGCTTTTTTTAGACGATGACAAAAGTTTGGTTTATGAATTGATTTTAGCCTTAGTTTCACTTTGGTTATTAGTCAATTCAATTAAGAAAGAGAAATCCCTAAGAAAAACGTCTGATTGATTTTTTTTATTTTACTAAAAGATATTTTTTATTATTATATTATTATTTTACCTCTTTTTGGTTTCTAACGTGGTTACGGCATGATCGAACGGTCAGATTTCATTTTAATAGAAATTAACGGATGTTACAATTCAAATGATCGGTGGAAATTTATTTTATTTTTGATTAGGCGAGAAAATGACTTAAGTAAATGACTGAAGCACGTCATAAGGGGGTACGGAATGTAAATGAAATGAAAATAAAAGCACGTGAAAACAAATGAGGACCACTAAGGGTACATAGAATGAGTTGAAAAGTTTGATTTCGGGAACTTACCGGTTAAAGACAAAAGAACGACAAAGAACGAACGAAGAATGTCAAAGAACGGTTAAAAATCTTCGCGAAATCACCCACGGAAACGTTACGGAAGCGCCTCGGCTTAGATTTTCTTCACGGAAACAATTTTTCTCACTATTTTTAAGTGAATCTCAGATACCAGGAGGGTTGAACATTTTTGTTCTTCCCTCCTTCCCCTATTTATCGGAAAAGGAAGGAGATGCTTGCCACCCAGCTCGCCCAGGCGAGCTAGGTTGCTTCCTCTAGAAGCAATCGCCTTCTGGAGGAACATCCTAGAAGGCCCAAGTGGGCCTGGTTGCTATTTGAACCCCCATTTTTACTAAATACACCCCCTGCCTTTTTTGGTGATTCTTTTTCCGTAAAGTTACGGAAACTTACGAATTTCGTAACGATACTTGTTTTCTTTCCATAATGTTGCGGAACCTTACGGATTACGTAATCATCCCTTTTTTGCCTTCCATAACGTTACGAAACTTTACGGATTACGCACTAACACTTCCTTTTAATTTCTGGCATGTCACGAAACTTCACGGATTGTGCTACAACGCTTTTCTTTTGGCTTCCGACATGTCTCGGAACTTCACAAATTGCCTAACGATGGGTTCCAAATACCTCGAAGTGATCAAATGAGGGTCGCATCCCAACAACGTATGGTCCCCGGACAAAATTAGGGTATGACAGAGAACAATGAGGAAGAGGAAATGGAGGAAGGAATTTGCGTTTCTTGAGTCTCGGAATGCCGTTGGCTTCAACTCGAAGAGCCCTTTCGCTACTTTGATGGTTCCACCATTAGAAGGAGTTATTTGAAATTTCAATCTATTCAAATGAAAGAGAATGAAAAAAGATGAAGTTTGGGCTCTGTGGGGAGTGATTTGGACAAGAAATGAGTGAGATATGGTAGAAAGAAGAATTGGGAATGAGGGTTTTCGAGAAAATGAGAAGTTGCAGTTTTCAGATTTAGAAGTCTGAATATATAGGAGCAGGGACGCGTTATAATCGATTACAACATTTGGTAATCGATTACACCTTACTTAACTGCCTGTAATCGATTAGACTACTGTGGTAATCGATTACCAGAGAGCATTTTAGTCAAAAACTAAATGCTGAATGACTTTTAAGGGAAAAGGGATTTGAATGAATATCAAAATACTTTCTTAAAGAAAATATATATTAAAAATACTTTATGAATGAATCTTAATCAAGTAATTCACATATCATGTTCAAAATCATGCATAATCATTTAAAGGAAACATATATATATATATATATATATATATATATATATATATATATATATATATATATATATATATATATATTCAATTATATCACAATAATCAACACAAGTATTAAAGGAGACTTTATGCTTTGAGAAAGAAAATTAACTCAATCAAGAACATATAAATACATACTCACAAATTCAATCAATTAAGACAAACAAATAAAATTTTGTTAGTCATCATAATCAAAATTAATTCAAAGGAAAATTTCAACCAAAATAAAATTTTAAAAGAGAACAATTTTGATGTTACCTTTTTCATGATTAAAGTATCTAGATCTTCAAAGATGGAAGTCATACTTTTACTTTTTGCTTAATCTTCTTGAGAGATGTTCTCATCACTCTCATAGTCCTTGGTTAGAAGGTTGATTTCCTTCTCTGAACCATCGAATGAGTCATTGTCATCCTATGCAATGTATGCCTTCTTGGTCCTTCTTTCTTCATACCTTTTCTTATCACTTTTCTCAGGCCATTCCTCATTTGAGGGACAATTTGCTTTAATGTGACCAAGTTGGTTGCATTTGTAGCATTTAAGAATTTGAGAGTCTTCTTGAGATCTTCTTCCATTGTTGAAGTTTTGACGCCTTTTGATTCTTCTTTTCTTGACAAATTTTTGAAACTTCTTTACAAATAGTGAGAAGTCTTCTTCATCTTCTGATTCTTCTTCTTCATTTTCTTCTTGCATTGATATGGAGGCTTTAAGTGCTATACTTCTTTTATTTTTGTCAGTTTCTTCATTTTGATTAAGACATTGGAGTTCCATTTCATGTTCCTGCAATTTTCCAAACAAAGTAGCAAGAGACATAGAGGAAAGATCTTTTTGATTAATATGTTGGAGATCCATTTCATGTTCCTGCAATTTTCCAAACAAAGTAGCAAGAGACATAGAGGAAAGATCTTTACTTTCAAAAATAATAGTTACCTTAGGCTGTCATTCCCTACTTAAGCATCTTAAAACTTTATTAATTAGATCATCATTAAGGAAGATTTTTCCTAAAGAGGCAAGATGGTTGACTATATGTGTGAATCTTTTTTGCATGCTATGGATGTTTTCATTAGGGTTCATCCTAAACAATTCATATTCATGTGTAAGGGTGTTGACTTTAGATCTTTTCACATCAGTGGTGCCTTCATGTGTAAGTTGGAGAGTATCCCACATTTCCTTGGCATTTGTGCAACTTGACACTCTAAAATACTGATATATTCCTAGGGCTGAAGTAATAATGTTTTTGGCTTTAAGATCATACTGGATTCTTCTTCTATCTTATTCAGTCCACTTATCTCTAGGTTTTTGTGTTGTGGTGCTAGTGCTTACATCTACTACAGTGGGTATGTAGGGTCCTATTTCTATTGCTTCCCAAATGTTTAAATCTATGGCTTCAATGAAAATCTGCATACGGGTTTTCCAATAGTGGTAACCCTCACCATTGAAGATAGGTGGCCTATGGATGGAATTTCCTTCAGGAAACAAAGAATTTGAAGAGGCCATGAATTTTGAAGTGGTTAAACTTTCTACAAGATACCTGCTCGGACGCCACTTGTTGGATCAAGTGGCCTCAGAATAATTCAGAAGGGGGGTTGAATTAATTATTAATGTGCCTTGACTAATTAAAAAACTATCCTTCTTAATGTTACTAGATTTAATTATGCTTTTACTACTAAGTTAAGAATGTAAAGAATAGAAAAAGAAACTTAACCAAAAGTAAAAGCGATAATTAAAGTGCACAGCAGAAATTAAAGAGTGTAGGGAAGAAGAAGACAAACACAAGAGTTTTATACTGGTTCGGCAACAACCCGTGCCTACATCAAGTGCCCAAGCGACCTGCGGTCCTTGAGATTTCATTTCAAACTTGTAAAATCCTTTACAAGCAAAGATCCATAACGGATGTACCCTCCCTTGTTCTCTTTGAACAACCAAGTGGATATACCCTCCACTTGAACTGATCCAAGAGATGTACCCTCTCTTGTTCTCAGTTACAACAACCCAAGTAGATGTACCCTCTACTTGTACCGCAAAGGATGTACCCTCCAATGTGTTAAGACAAAGTTCTCAGGCGGTTATTCCTTTGAAACTTTGTGAAGGGGAAACAAAAGATATCTCAGGCGGTTAGTCCTTTGAAATATTTTGTTCATGGGAAAGGGAAGAATCAAAAGAATTTTCAGACTGTGTCGTTTTGAATTCTTTGACAAGGGAGAAGGGAGACACAAAAGAATTCAAGCGGTTAATCCTTTGTTCTTTTGGAAAAGGGAGAAGAGAGACACAAAAACAATTCAGGCGGTTAGTCCTTGTCGAATTCTTTTTGGCAAAGGGAGAAGAGAGACACAAAAGAATTCAGGCGGTTAGTCCTTTGTTCTTTCGGAAAAGGGAGAAGACAGACACAAAAAGAATTCATGGCGGTTAGTCCTTGGCGAATTCTTTTTGGCAAAGGGAGAAGAGAATGAAAAAGATGAATAACACACTTTTGTTTTCTATGAAAGAACAAGGTTTGGAAACCAGAAAACTTACAAAGTTTTTTGGCAAAGAAAGAAGAAGAAGAAGAAGTTCAAAGAGATGTTCAAAAGTTATTCTAAAGAATTGTTCAAAAATTTATTGAAATACAAGTCAAGGTCTTGCTTTTATAGACTCTTCATGTCTGGTAAAGAAAACCATTGGAAGAGGTACATCTTTTGATTTTTATTCAAAACTTGTCACTGGTAATCGATTACCAAAACCATGTAATCGATTACAAAGCATTTTATGAAAAGATATGACTCTTCACAATTGATTTTGAATTTCAACGTTCAGATGCACTGGTAATCGATTACCAATATCTTGTAATCGATTACACCATTTTGATGTCAATTGGAACATTGCAAATTCTGTTGAAAACTTTTGAAATGAAACTTTGCCACTGGTAATCGATTACTGGAAACTGGTAATCGATTACCAGAGAGTAAAAACTCTGGTAACTTAGAAAATTTTGAGAAAAACTCTTTTGAAAAACAAAATTGTGCTATGTTTATTTTTTGAAAAATCTTTTGAATACTTCCCTTGTGAAGTGTTCTTGATTTCTTCTCTTGAATCTTGAATTCATCTTCTCTTGAATCTTGAAATCAAACTTCTCTTGATTCTTGAAACTTGTTGACTCAATTTTGAAATCATTCTTTTGGGCTTTTTGTCATCATCTTTGTTATTATCAAAACTACTTGAATCAACTTGATTCATCATCATGAAGCTTGCTTCTACAGAATGGGGCCGAAACAAGTTCTGAGGGGCTTTATGGTGTAGCAACAGTGAACTCAAGCTTCGAAGGGCCAAAAGGGACGAGCCGAGGGTGGAAAGTATGATATTAGAGTACAAGTTGAAGGCTTGTCAAAGGTCGAAGAGGAGCTTGACCGAAAAGTTGAGTAGGACGGAAGAGAACATGTGGGGAATCATTGACCAGTATAAAGAGAATCTAAATCTAGCTGCTAGCCATGAGCAAAGACTGGAGGAAGAGCATGCAAAAGTATCGGCTCTGCAAGCGGAAAGGGAAGCAAGAGAGAGAGTGATAGATTCGTTACACAGAGAAGCCATGATGTGGATGGATAGGTTTGCTTTCACTCTGAACGGGAGTCAAGAGCTTCCAAGACTGTTAGCCAAAGTCAAGGCAATGGTGGGCGTGTACTCGGCTCCCGAGGAAGTTCATGGGCTTTTCGATTATTGTCAGCATATGATCGAGTTGATGTATCACATAATTAGGAACCGCTGAGGTGTTTGCATTTATGCTTTGACTATTGACAAGATAAAAAATATTGTCCTTTAATGAAAATGAGATTTGATTCAACCCTATGTCTCTACTGAAATTTCTGCATGGGTTCAATACTTCAACAACTTATCATTGTCATGCATTCATGTTTAGTTTGTTGTCGCATTACTCATTGTATTTTGTTCTTTTAGCAGTTATAGTCAAAGTAAACACCATAACCAAAAAAGACAAACACTATTTATGGCACCCCTATCGAATCTGTTCCAAAACTAAAATCATGGTTGAGATAGAAGAAGTGCAAGAGTAAATGAAGGCCGATATAGAGGCCATGAAGGATCAAATGACCTCCATGATGGAGGTCGTGTTAAGTATGAAACGAATGAAGGAGAACAACGCGGCCACACCTGCCGCCACCAGTGTCGCTGCTGAGGCGGATCCAACCCATCCATCTGCCATAAACCAAACAAGCCAACCAACCCCGGGCATGGTAGGTCAGGGAGGAGAGGTGTTAGGCAGCACGGGTGGTCCCCACATGGGGAAAATAGGAATTCTTTAGCATATGGCTTACCTCCCAACTACACACCACCCAATGCAGTGCACACGCCCAACGAGAATGCCAACCACTTTGTTCTCGTTCCCCTTAAAGGCCAACAATCGAAGTTGGGACATGCACCTTTCGCTCACCCTGTGGGAAACTTTTTGTTATAAAATGATGTCCTTTGGGCTCAAGAATGCTGGGGCAACTTACCAGCGGGCTATGGTAGCATTATTCCATGACATGATGCACAAGGAAATTGAAGTCTACATGAATGATATGATTGCCAAGTCAAAAACCGAGGAGGAACACCTTGTCACCTATGAAAGTTGTTCAAGAGGCTGCGTAAGTACCGATTAAGGTTAAATCCCGCAAAGTGCACTTTCGGGGTCAAGTCTGGAAAGTTGCTCAGTTTTATCGTAAGCCAAAAAGGGATAGAGGTAGTCCCGGACAAAGTGAAAGCCATCCTCGAAATGCCCGAGCCACGCACCAAGAAGCAAGTCAAAGTTTTCCGAGGACATTTGAACTACATAGCGAGGTTCATATCACAACTAACCGCCACTTGTGAGCCTCTCTTCAAGCTATTGCGTAAGAACCAATCTGTCCAATGGGACGACGACTGCCAAGTGGCATTCGAAAGGATTAAGTCGTGCCTTATGAACCCTCCAGTGCTTGTGCCACCAGTGCCAAGAAGACCCCTTATCCTATATATGACTGTGTTTGATGAGTCGATGGGGTGTATGTTGGGGCAACATGACGAATCCGGGAAAAAGGGAGTGGGCCTTCTATTACCTAAGCAAAAAGTTCACAACGTGTGAGATGAACTACTCTTTGCTCGAAAGGACATGTTGTGCCCTGGTGTGGGCAGCCCACCGTCTAAGGTAGTACATGCTGAACTACACCACTTGGTTGGTGTCCAAAATGGACCCAGTCCAATACATCTTCAAAAAACCTGCTCTCACCGGACGGATAGCTCAGTGGCAGGTTCTACTGTTAGAATTTGACATTGTTTATGTCACTCGAAAGGTGATAAAGGGGAGGGCCTTGGCAGATTACCTGGCTCAACAGCCCATCAATGACTACCAGCCTATGCATCCAGAATTCTCGGATAAGGACATCATGACCTTGTTCAAGGAGGAAGTAGAGGATGAAGATAGGGACAAATGGATTATATGGTTTGACGACGCGTCAAATGCAATAGGCCATGGAGTTGGGGCGGTTTTGGTTACCCCCGATGATCAATGTATATCCTTCATGGCTAGGTAGGGTTTTGACTGCACGAACAACATGGCGGAGTGAGAGGCGTGCACCCTTGGGATTCAAGCGACAATTGACTTCAAGGTCAAGTTGCTCAAGGTATATGGGGACTCAGCGTTGGTAATCCACCAGTTGAAAGGAGAATGGGAGACCAGGGATCATAAGTTGATACCCTACCAGGCCTACATCTGGAAACTAATAGATGGTTGATGCCCTTGCCACTCTAGCGTCCATGTTCCAACTCACCCCGCACGGGGATTTGTCATACATCGAATTCAGATGTCGTAGCAAGCCTGCACACTACTGCTTGATAGAAGAAAAGCAAGATGGTAAACCTTGGTACTTTGATATCAAACGATACATTGAAGACAAGGAATACCCACGGGAGGCCTCTGACAACGACAAAAGAACGTTATGAAGGTTGGCAACCAACTTTTTCCTATGTGGAAATATCCTATACAAGAGGAACCATGATATGGCTTTGCTTCGATGTGTGGATGCCAGAGAGCCTAAGAAAATGCAAGTAGAATTGCATAAGGGATCCTTTCGAACACATGCCAACGGACATGCCATGGCCCGAAAGATTCTGAGGGTAGGGTATTACTGGCTTAATATGGAAAACGATTGTTGCATCCATGTGAGGAGATGCCACAAGTGCCAGGCCTTCACCGATAATGTCAATGCTCTACCCATGCCTTTGAAAATCTTGGCAGCACCTTGGTCGTTCTCTATGTGGGGTATAGACATGATTGGAGCTATTGAGCCCAAAGCTTTGAATGGACATCGCTTCATTTTGGTCGCCATTGACTACTTCACCAAATGGGTCAAAGCGGCTTCGTATGCCAGTGTGACTAGGAGTGTGGTGGTTAGGTTCATCAAGAAAGAGATAATTTGTCGGTATAGGTTGCCCAGGAAGATTATCACCGATAATGCAACCAATCTGAACAATAAGATGATGAAGGAAATGTGTGAGGATTTCAAGATCCAACACCATAATTCTACGCCTTACAGGCCCAAGATGAATGGGGCAGTTGAGACTGCTAATAAGAATATCAAGAAGATAGTTCAGAAGATGATCGTGTCATACAAGGATTGGCACGAGATGCTCCCCTTCGCATTGCATGGTTATCGAACTTTGGTGCGCACATCGACTGGGGCAACCCCTTTCTCTTTGGTGTACGGGATGGAGGTTGTGCTTCCATTTGAAGTAGAGGTTCCTTCTTTGAGAATTCTAGCCAAATCGGGGTTGGAAGAATAGGAATGGGCCCAAACTCGCTTTGATTAGTTGAATCTTATAGAAGGTAAAAGGCCCATAGGGGGAAGTGGGCTCCGAATTATGAAGGACCTTTTGTTGTGAAGATGGCATTTTCAGGAGGGGCATTGTTGCTTGCCGGCATGGATGATGAAGCATTGCCTTCGCCCGTGAATTCCGATATTGTCAAACGATATTATGCATAATGCCTAGGGCAGCTATAAGGTTCAACACATGATTGTTCTCCAAGGACTCATTGGGTTCTCCAAAGTCTTAAAATCCTTTCTAAACCATGATCGCAACATTAATAAATGTGGATTAATGATTTGCATCTTAACCTTCTGTGTTGTGTCTTTTACTTCTTATTGTCCAAGAACACACATTCTCGATGTTGCCCACTGAATCCGGAGCCATTTGGCTCAATCAACGGGGTGCTGTAAGCGTTTAATGTAAAATTGAACACTATAAGACTTGTTTAATTGTTGCACTTAAACATCCAAATCATAAGCATGCATGCACTCACATCTTGTCATCCTGCGAATCAGAGGATGAATAAAGAGTAATTTTGAGTGATGGTCAATACCACACCAAAATTGAGACAAGGGTAAGTGAAAGGTAATGCAGGCGTTTTGTGGTATTGTTTCACATTTGTTGCATGATGCCATTTCCTTTGTCCAAAGCTTAGGGGTAGGTACAAGCAGGTGCTAGGTCCATGATCAATTAATCATCATCCTGCGTCCGGCTAAAGAAGTTAAAGAAGCGCTCCTAGGAGGCAGCCTAGTATCTCTAATTTTGCTCTTTAAAATTCTTGCTTTTATTTATTTGTTTTCTTGAATTATATTTAAATTTACCTAAGTTTATTTGCAACTATAGGATTTTAGAAAATATATACCTAACAAGGAATAATCCAAATTTTTGTAAAGGGGTTTTGCAAATAAATAAATAAATTAAATTAGCTCGCCTGGGCGAGCTGAGCTCGCTTGGGCGAGCGTGTCTGACATTGGTTTTAAAAAAGGTGGTGAAACCATTCTTCACCCCATTTTCTTCCCCAAGACTCAAAGGCTATCAAGAGCTTATGGGAGTCATGTTTCCAGCAGCCCCAAGCAAGCCATTGTGCCTTTTTGCTTTCATTTTCTGCACTTTTGTTCATCTCCTACATCCCCTTTGAATTTTAGCTTTCCATTATGGTATTTTAGTGCTTTGGTTGTCATATTCTTTGCAACTTTGTGGGGCATTTTGTTTATGAATCCATGCTTTTCTTGTTTGATTTGGGGGCTGTAAGGGATGGCCCTAGGCCTACCTTGGATTCTAGTATGAATTGGCATGTCATATTATCCCCGTTCCTTATTTTTTTCATGCTTGAACATGTGCCCACCAACCGTTCGGTGAAATGCCTCAATGACCTTTGCATGTGTTATTGTAAAGTTTGAATTGTGGGGTAAGTTTGTGCATGTATGACTGTCATTTGGAAGGTGTGGACAACTTAGGTTGTTAGATTAAAATTCCCAAAGCATGAGTTAGGCATAGAAATGTAAGTTTTGTCTTGGATGCAAAAATGTATGAATTACATGAATATGGGAGCATGATTGTTTGGATTTAGACTAATATTTGAACTTGCTACACCATGATGGGCACCTTGCATCTAGGTAGCTAAAATTCTTTTCAAAAAAATATATGTATATATATAGATATATATCATAAAATAACATGCACTAATGTATGATTGTTTCCTAATTGCACGGTGGCACTTGCATTTGGTGGAAAGAGATATGCACCATTCAAGTTTGTTTGGCATTTTTTGTGTTTGAGATAAATGAAATGATGATTTGTATTTCATGCAAACTAAATTTGTGAATGTGTCCTCTCAGGAAATGGCTCCAAAGAAGCTTCCAACTAAAAGGGCAAGGAAAGATGCCGCTGGAGAAGGTTCCAGTGTTGCCCCACATATATCTATATATCTATATATATACATATATTTTTTTGATATATTTATATATATATATATATAAGGGTTGGTCGTTCCTCAAGGAGAGGCGGGTCCAGTTGAGAAAAGGAAAGTATGCCGAATTCTAGGAGGAAATTGCCAGGAGGCAGTGGACTCAATTTGTGGCACCCATGGCAAAGTATGATCCAGAAATAGTCATGGAGTTCTACGCCAATGCATGGCCCAAGGAGGAGGGAGTCAGGGAAGAGCGCTCTTGGGTGAAGGGCCAATGGATCCCCTTTGATGAGGATGCCATTAATCAGTTCTTGGGGCATCCATTGGTCTTGTAGGAGGGCCAACTCTGCGAATTCAATCAGAGGAGGAGCCAGGCCTCGGGGTTCGATGAGGAGGCCATCAGCCATCAGCTGTGTGTTCTAGGGCAGGACTTTGCTCGAAGCGTGGCGGGGAGACGGGTGCGGATCATGCACACTAGCATGACCATCCTGACATAGATTTGGATGACATTGTTGCTCAGCAGCATCCTCCCCAGCAATCATAATTCCGACCTCCCCCTACTGAAGTGCCAGCTGGTCTATGCCATTTTGACCTAGGTGAGTGTTCACGTGGCCCAGTTAATCTCATATGCCATATACCAATTTGCAAGGATCACGCCTCCTAGACATCCAGTGGACCCAAAGAAGTCCAACAGAGTATTGGGGTTTCCAGCTTTGATCACGGGCCTTTTCCAATTCTATGGGGTGCCGGTCACTCCCACCAAGCTTATTCAGCCTCCCATCAACAGGGCCTTCATAGAGAAATATTGCATGCCAAGGCAGGCATAGAAGTAGCAGAAGTAGGACCAGTAGCAACCAGTCGCAGATGCGCCACCACCACCTCTACGATAGCCACCATCCCTGGAGTCCATCTCTGCTCACCTGTGGAGGATAGAGCTCCAGATGCACGCATATATGCAACATGTGACTGGCCACCAGGCGGCTAATCATAGGGTTCAGGTGCAGTTGAATGAGAGCTTCTACCGGTACACCTTGCACCAGCAGAGCCAGGACCCCAAACCTTTCCCATGGCCTACCCCCGAGCAGTTCGGGGCCACAGTTGCATGGCCTGGAGATGAGCCCGATTTTTGGACAGGGGCAGGACCTGCAAGGGCCCCTAGAGAATAGGATGGAGCTCAGGAGGATGATGATATGGCTGATGTGCTGGACTACTTCCTTTGAGGAGGCGGAGTTGCTTGGCTGAGATCGCCTAAAATCTATGATTTCGTCTTTATTTTGTTGTTATCGCTTATAGTTTTTATTTGTTATCTCATTTTGATAGACCTGGACTTTATGTTATCGCTTTCAATTTTTGTTATCTCATTGTGATGAACTTTACCGCTTCTAGCGTATTGTCATACTATTGCATTGTGATGGTTTGTCTGAATCAAGAAAACTAAAAAAAAATAGGGTCTTGTGTATTGGTTTCTTTTCATTCACACGCCTTTTGTTCCTTTGATAAAGTGTAGTCTTAGGTAACAAATTTGCCTAGGTTACAAACCTTTTCTAAAACAATCTACAAAAAAAAGAGGCTAAGGAAAAAACAACTAAAAAACAACACGCTTTTGAAAAAAAAGGGGGGAAATGACCACCAGTTTTCTTTGGAAAATTCACGGATCAAAACACAAAGGTTTTTGAAAAAAAAAAGAAATGTGTACCTAGAGGGTGAACGCGATGAAAGATTTTCCCGAATGTCAAATGGACTCGGATGTTTGAATGACTTGATAAAAAGAGCGATCTTTGAAACACTGGTTTGATTTGAATGGGAAAACAAATCCTAAACCTTAGTGTTTGCATAGCCACAAAGCCTTATGTTTGAGTGTCCACATGGATGTGTGCGATGACTGATTTTGCATGAATTTCTAATTATCATAATATGCGTTTCACGGAAATGATATGGACATTCCCTTATTTCTGAGCCATTTGCTGAACAGATATCTCGACATAAATCATGTCCCACCATGTGCAGGCCTTTTGAGCCAAACGTCGACTTTTTAGCCATAACCTTGACCTAGGATGGAAATTTCCAACCTTACCCTAGGAAGAGAGAACAAAAGGATCTTCGAAGAGAAGATTCTCTTACCTTGGGTTAGAGACGTGCGTCAAAAGAAAGGGCAAAAGAAGAAAAAAAAAAGAGAAAAGAAAAAGAGAAAGGAAAAAAGAAAAAGAGTCAATCAATCAAAGATTGAAGAAAAGCGAAGGAAAATAGAAAGAAGAAAAAAAAAGGGTTCTTTGGACTAGACAATGTCTAAACAATGTGCAAAATTGTCAAAAGAGAAAAATATAAAAGAAGAGCAATAATAACTTGGTTGAAACCTGGAGGGGTAAAACGATCACTTGCTTTAGTTGCAAAGCAAATCTTTGTGTCCACTTTTGTTTCGTGCCGAACCAAAGAAAAAAGGAAACAAAAAGGGGAAAGGCCCGAACAGCCAAAGCAAAATTTCCTACCAAAATCCAACCCTATAAGTCCTATCGATCCATTGATTGTGCACATTATATTTGATTTGATGGGAAATGACTTGCAAAGTCAATCTACGATATATCTGTGGTTTGGAATTAAGATGAAACACTTGTCTGTGTGAAATTTTATACACCTTGAGCAATTTTCCTCTATTCAGTTGGGCCTAGTGTTTCTTCTAATGCTTTTTTAGAAACAAAATGCTATTATCTTAAATCTCATTTTTGGTTATGAGAAATTCTATCCGCATGCTTTCATTCCCCAGTAGTCACATTTGTTTTTTCTTCAAAAAAATATATGTTGTTTTGATCGGTTTGAGGGTTTGTTTCTTTACTGAGCGTGTTCGCGTTTTAGTGAAAGATTTCAAAGACTTCAATGTCTTTTGTCAAGACTATCACAATCTGTTTTGCTTTTCAAAGACAATCAGAGTCTTTTGTCTTGCGGAGACTATCAATGTCATCTGCTCTTTACTTTTCAAAGACTATCAGAGTCTTTTGTCTTGCAAAGACTATCAATGTCATCTACCCTTTTATTTTTTTTCAAGACTATCACAGTCTTCTTTAGTTTTCGAAGACTATCAGAGTCTTCTGCAGAGACTATCAATGTCACCTAATTTCGTCCGGGGATTATTATTTGATGATACAAACCTTTGATTGGCCGCTTCGAGATATTTGGAACCCTTTGTTGCACAATATGTGAAGTCCCGAGACGTGGCAAAAATCAAAAGGAAGCAGGCTTACGCGATCCGTGAAAATTCCGTAATGTGACGGAAGTCGAAAGGAGGTGTTTTTTCGCAATCCGTGAGTTTTCGTAACTTCTTCAAAAGCTAAAAAAGAGTAGATACATAATCCGTAAGGATTCGTAACCTTGCGGAAGGAAAATAAGTATCGTTACAAAATTCGTAAAGTTTCGTAACGTTACGGAAAAAAAATTACCAAAAAAGGTAAGGGGAGGTGCATTTAGTAAAAAGGGGGGTACAAATAGCAATCAGGCCCACTTGGGCCTTCCAGATTCTTCCTCCAGAAGGCTGTTGCTTCTGGAGGAAGCAACCTTGCTCACCTAGGCGAGCTGGGTGGCAAGCTCCTCACCTATTTTGCAATAAATAGGAGGAGGAGTGAAGGGAGAAGGGGTTCAGCCTTCTTGGCACTTCTTCTTCTCTCGAAATTGCTGAGGAAAATTGTTTTCGTGAAGAAAATCCAAGCCAAGGCGCTTCCGTAACATTTCCGTGAGTAATTACGCGAAGATTTTCAACCGTTCTTCGACAATCATCGTTCGTTATTCGTTTTCTTCAGTCTTCAACGGGTAAGTACCTCAAACCGAGCTTTTCAATTCATTCTATGTACCCGTGGTGGTCCACATTTTGTTTCATGTATTTTTATTCTCGTTTTCATTTGCTTTCTATACCCCCTTTTGACGTGCTTCAGTCATTTATTTAAGTCATTTCTCGCCTAATCTAAAAATAAAATAAATTTCCACCGATCATTTGAATTGTATCATCCGTTAATTTCTGTTAAAATGAATTCCGACCGTTCGGTCGTGCCGTAACCACGTTGGAAATCAAAAAAGAGGTAAAATAATAATATAATAATAAAAAATATCTTTTAGTAAAATGAAGCGGAAAAATAAATCGGACGTTTTCTCTTTGAGATTTCTCATTCTTAATTGAATTGACTAATAACTAAAGTGAAACTAAGGCTAAAATCAACTCGTCTAGTCAAGCTCGTCCACAAAAAATAGGATTTTGAAAGTTTATCATTTCAGTTTCTTACCAAGTAAAAAGGATCATTTTTAAGGTTCAACACCTTAAAATGATCACAAATTCAAGTAAAAATAATCGCTTGATTCACCCTTAAGAAAGAACTACGTAGGTCTGATTTCCTCTTCGATGGGGGGTACGTAGGAGCAAAAGCCCCGCTTTTGTCGACCTCAAAAAATAAAAAGAAATAAAAGTTAAGGTAATACAATTTCCACAATTCTAAAAAATAGGTTGTTGTCCTTTGAGACAAACGTGAGAGGTGCTAATACCTTCCTCAAACATAAATACCACTCCCGAACTTAGAATTTTCATTTTGACCGGTTTCCTTCGGTTTTTTTCCGACGTTTTCCACAAATAAACATTGGCAGCGACTCCGCGCATCTTTCCTCCTTTGGAAAGCGCACCCTTGAGCCTTTTGCGCTCGCCCACAAAAGGGCACGTTGCGACAGTTGTTGAGTCCACTGGGGATCTTTTTGTGAGTTAGGCCTATTTTAAGGAATTGTGGATTTGTGAAACTTTGTGTGTGCATTTATTGAATTGTGTAAAATGTAAATAACTGTTGTCTATTTTGCATTCTTTACACTGCATTCTAAGCACCCACGGGTTTGAGTAAAAAAGGGGCCCTACACCCGGGTTCATGGGAATTTAAGGAGTGGAGGTGAATCTATCATCATGCTAGGTCTCCGACTTGCTTGATAATAGTGAAACCTCGTCTAGAGCTTTCTCTCTTTATAATATGTTGTCGCTGGTATTCCATACCGCTACAATATTATTATCTTGAGTGATGATACCTCTAGAAAATGGCCGTGTGAGTTATGAAGCATTGGGAGTAGTTATTAGAGATCCTAGATACTATCCTGTAGGTCCCTAAAATAGGGGCACGGAGCAAACACGCTGCGTGCCATTTTAAACACTGTCATGCATATAACCTAAAGGTCATATACGCCTTTGTTGTATGATTATTTGAGGATATTGTCATGTTGTGTAAATCCCCGTGTTGCGCTTTTGCGCATCTGCATCATGCCGTCACACATGCGTTGTATGTGGGTCTCATCTTTTGTCGTGGGAAGTCGGTAGATCCATATCGTCTTCTTAACTGCACACATGGGGCACTGCGCCCCCAAATGCGCAAGTAAAGAGAGATGATTTTCCGGGCTCTCGTGTCCATAAATGCATTCATATCATGCACCGCATAAACATCTCTTCAACATCATAATGAGCATATCGTTCCTGCATTTGTCTGTTATCACATTCCCATTTTGCATGAGTCATTGCATCATCATGCATATGCGTTCAACATACTTTTTGTTCTACATTTTTACTCATACATGATCCTTGTATTTTCCTCTACAAAACAAAAACAAAAAAAGAGAAAGCGCGAAAATTCACACTGCATTCTTAGTTGCATGTGTTAGGTACCATGAGCCAACCATGTTGGGATCATAAACCCATTTCTAAAATTAAAAAAAAACACACAAACAACAAAACAAAATGATTGAGCATGGTACCTAATGCGTGGTTAATTATGAAAGGATGTCTCTTCGGGCATCTCAATCTCATAATTACATTTTCCATGCATAGCATGCGTATTCTCGAGTCTTTCATCCCTATGAAATGTTGTTGAAGTATTGGCGATCAAAATTGTCATTCCCTGGGTTATGGGGTTGAACCAAGCTCGTGCTTTTATAAAAAGATTCATCGAGTCAAGTTGAAGTATGGAAGTAACCATCTTGCAAAAGTTGGGGCAAAAGGTGGATTGTGTTACATCATTGCTTCGGCTACTGTCAAACACGTTTAGGATTGTTAATATCCTTGTTACTTCCAGTTTCACCTTGACAAAGATGTCATGGACCAAGTTGAAAATCTAAATTGATTCAACCCCATGTAAAAATTCGCAATACTTCAACTAAGGATCATTCGCATACATCCATGCTTTTCATTGGTTGCATTGCTCATTACATTCTTTCCTTGAAAAAAAAAAGAGAGAGAACTTAATCATTGTTATAAAAAAGAAAAGAACCCGCTTTACGGCGCCCTTACCGAACCTGTGTTAGAGCTAGAGTAATGGGTAAAGCAGAGGAGGTGCAAGAGAAGGTGAAGGCCGACATGAAGGCCATGAAAGAGCAAATGGCCGCAATGATGGAGGCCATGATTAGTGTGAAGAAGATAATGGAAGCCAATGCGGTTGCAATTGCCGCTACCAGCGTTGTTGCTAAGGTGAACCTGACGTCCCCATCCGACATCAACCAAATGAACCATCCGGCCCCCATGATGTGCAAATTCAAAATGAGCACGCCTTCCTGCCATATGGTTTGCCTCTCAACTATACGCCACCCAATGTGGCGTACACTCCAAATGAGGATGTCAATAACTCCACTCCTATACCCATTGAGAGCCAACAAACCCCAAACTAATCATGCATATGTCTCTTAAACCGTGGGGGAGACACATGAAATTCCCCACCACAATCTAGCCGACCTCGAGCCTTGCCTCGGACAGGCCACTGAAAGGCAAGCAGTTGGTGATATACCCCTGCAAAACACTTTGGAGGGCCCTCAGTATCACCCACAACTACGCCTCTTGCATTCCACAACAAGTAAAAACCCTCATGCTATGGAAGAAATGGGAAAGTTGGATCATCTAGAGGAAAGGCTCAGGGCCACTGAAGGAGGTGAAGATTATGCCTTTGCTAACCTAGAAGAGTTGTTCCTAGTACCCAATATCATCACCCCTTCCAAGTTCAAGGTGCCAGACTTTGACAAGTACAAGGGGACTACTTGCCCCAAGAACCATCTAAAGATGTATTGTCGAAAGATGGGGGCATACGCAAAAGATGAGAAACTGCTGATACATTTCTTCCAAGAAAGTCTTACTGGAGGTAGCTGTTACCTGGTACACTAACTTGGAACCTTCCCGAGCCCATGCTTGGAAGGACCTAATGGTTGCCTTCGTTAGGTTGTGTCAGTATAATGGCTTCGGATAGGATGCAACTACAGAACATGTGCAAAAAGAGGGCACGGATCTTTCAAAGGATATGCCCAAAGATGGAGAGACTTGACAGCTCAAGTAGCGCCCCCAATAACAGAGAAAGAGATTATCACAATGATAGTAGACATGTTACCAGTGTTCTATTATGGAAGTGGTGGGTTACACACCTTCAAGCTTCGCTGATTTAGTTTTCACCGATGAAAGGATCAAAGCAGGTATGAAAAGAGGCAAATTAAATTATTCTGCTTGGATGAATGAAAAAAACTGGGGCAAGTGAAGAGGATGAGAAGGAGGGAGAAGCCCATGCTGTGACTGCCATTCCTATACAGCCAAGTTTCCCACCAACCCAACAATGTCATTACTTAGCCAATAACCAACCTTCTCATTACCCACTGCCCAGTTATCCACAAAGGCCATCCCTAAAACAACCACAAAGTCTGTCTACCGCACTTCCAATGACGAACATCACCTTTAGCACAATCCAAAAACACCAACCAAGAAATGAATTTTGCAGCGAGAAAGCCCGTAGAATTCACCCCAATTCCGGTGTCCTATGCTGACTTGCTCCCATATCTACTTGATAATTCAATGGAAGCCATAACCCCAACCAAGGTTCATCAACCTCCATTTCTCCGAGAATACGACTCGAACGCAACGTGTGCCTGTCATGGAGAAGCCCCGGGGCATTCCATTGAGCATTGTAGGGGCCCGAAGCGTAATGTGCAAGGTCTAATTGATGCGGGCTGGCTGAAATTTGAGGAGAATCGCGTGTAAATCCTGACATTGACAAGAGATGTCACACATGGGGCAATTTTGAAAGCTGTTGTTAGATGTCTCTAATGACTCATCAGGATTTTCAACTTTCACCGGAATTGGGTGCAAGCCATTGGTCTATTTGTTCAAGCGACCTGTGCTCCTGAGTTTGGACTTCCAAGACCGTTCAATCGGAGATTACTCGTCTTGCACGTTGGTGGGGCTGCCGTAAAACAACAAGTAAAGTTCAAAACAAATAAGTTTAAAAAAAAGGGAAAAAAAAGAGAGGTTAAAAAAAAGGGGCATTTGATTGACTGTCTTTTCAAGACGTTCATGTGACCTCATTTTATCATTCCAGAAAGTTTGTCTTTTTAGAGAGGAGTTATCAAGAATAGGATGTTGGACAAATGGCCTCAGTTACCTTAAGAAAAAAAAGGGGGTTGAATTAAGATACGAAGATTATTCCCCAATTAAACTTTCACTCTCTCTTTACGGATTAACAACGCACACAGGGACAACCCTTCCCTTCTGTTCAAGAATCCCCTACAACAAGAGACCAACGGTCTCTTAATCCCTTTTCAGAAATAAGAAGAAGAGAAGAAGAAATCTCTCTTAAAAGAGATGGATTGTAAAATGAAGATCAATCAAAATTCCTTATTAAATATGCAAGTGGTTGACCAAGGAATCTTTTTGAGGGGATAAGACATTTCAGTTCAGAAAAACTCTCTTAATCTTTTGAGAGGATGAAACTTTTTGGGCAATAAAAGCTCTCTTTAAATTCGTGTTTCCAAGTCACATATAAATAGACCTTTGATGGCCATTCATAAACCATTTGAACAAATGTGACTCTTGGAAATTATATTCTGAAAATCCCCTCTGGTAATCAATTACAAGACTTGTGTAATCGATTACAGGTTTTAAAAATTTGAATTAAAACGTTCAATAAACTGCTGGTAATCAATTACCGTCCATGTGTAATCAATTACACGTTATAAATTTTGAATTCAAATTTCTAGTGATTATTATAAACATTTTTCAGCTGCAGGTAATCGATTACCAGAGAGCAAATCTCAATTTGAAATGATAGAATTCTTTGGTCAAACCTTTTGTTTTTTTTCAATTTGGAAACTTCTTCCTAAAGATTCTAGAAATCAACTTGATCATATATTCATATATCTTGATTTTCTTGGATTCTTGTCTTGAATAAAACTTAGAAGCACTTGATCCTTTAGCATCATCAAGACATCAAAACATCTTGCTTCTACATAGGAGTCATTTGACTTAAATCCATCAACTAAAAAATCCTTCAACTATTTCTCATCCTTGGAAAATTCTTTTTGCAAGAATTAACTGCTTCTTTCATTCTTCCTCACTACGAGGTTGTGAAAACAAGACAACAATTGGTACCTCTAAGCCCTACACTGGGGCAATGAAAGGCACCATGCAAAAAACCTTAAGCGAACCTAGGGGCAGATTAGAAGTTCTCACCCAATAGGTTCCCAGCTACAAGGTCATGATGAAAGATAACAATTGGTACCTCAAAGCCTTACACTAGGGCAATAAGGGGCATCGTGCATGAGCCTCAAGTGAACATAGGGGCAGATCAAAGTCCTCACCCGTCGATGTTTTTAAACAAGAAAAAAAAAGGGGGGAGACAAACCCTGGAATTTCAATAGATTGATTAAACGTCAAACGGCTCCATTGTCGTCACTCCAAAATGGTCAAGTGACTAAATCAAACAGAACATACACTCTGAGGGAGTTCCTGGAAAGATTTGCAAAAGATAGGATAAGGTTGCATGAATTATCACCTTTTTCAAAAGGACAGTCAATCTGTGTTTTCCAAAAAAATTAAATCAAAATCAAAATCACAAAATAGGGAAAGAATGTCCTGAACATTATACAACTTTCCATTGCATTGCATTGTTTCATGTGCGGTCAGCATTACCAAATTTCACAATAAAGGTTGCATGCGTCTGCATCCCTAAAAATCATGTTAACTGCATAGATTTCCTACATCTCGTGTCCAATCTTTTTGGATGACCTGCCCTCTCGATGAGTCGATCTCTTGCTTTCTCATGAAGGTGGACCCTTGGGTACTAGTACCTATCACCTTTAGAGGACTATATGTCCTCGCATGTAGAGGGTTGCACGCCCTCACCTTTAGAGGGCTACACGTCCTTATTTTCAGTGTGCTCCATATCCACACCTTAAGAGAATATAAGGTCCTTTGCCCTTAGATGCTTAACCGAGACTTGCGCTCCCGGTTAAGGGGCCAGTAGTTTCCTTTTATCAGTTCCTGGGCCATCCCTTGATATTGGAGGGCAACCAACTGTGCAAGCACATCCAGAGAGGGAGACTATCACGCATCTACTATGCATACCGGGGCAAGATTTCACCCGTGCCGCTGCAAAAAGACGAGTGCGGATCATGCGCACCAACAAGACCAATCTTACGTGGATATGGATGACGTTGTTATTTAGCAACATTCTGCCCAGCGACCACAATGCCAATCTCCGCCTGCAGATGTATCGGTTGGTCTGTGCAGTCATGACATAGGTAAGTATGCACATGGCTCAATTGATTCCTGATGTCATCTATTGTTTGCAGGGATCACGCCCACAAGACGCCCAGTGGACCCGAAGAAGTCCAACAGGGCCCTGGGGTTTCCAGCTCTGGTTACGGGCCTCTATAGTCCTACAGGGTGCCCGTTCCCCGACAAGGTCACGTCATCATGGCATAGGTAAGTATGCACATCGCTCAACTGATTTCTGATTTCATCTATTGTTTGCAGGGATCGCGCCTGCAAGACACCCAGTGGACCCAAAGAAGTCCAATAGGGTCTTGGAGTTGTCAAGCTCTAATTACGGGTCTCTGTCAGTTCTACGGAGTGCCTGTCACCTCCAGCAAGGGCATCAGGCCCCCTACTAATCGAGCTTTCATCAAGAAGTACTGCGTCCCTAGGTAGGCGCAGGGCGAAACACCACAGCAGCCTGGGGATGGCCAGCAGCGGGCAACAGACGCACCGCCATCACCTCTAGAGTTCACCTCAGCTCATCCACAAAAAGGTTAGAGCGTTGCTTACGACCCATGGCCGATCGATAGGCGACCAAGTCCAAAGCCAAAGGTAAGCAAAGTACTAGGTCAATGACCGAAAGGCCATCATGCGTCCAGCTCAAGACGTTAAAGAAGCGCTACTAGGAGGCAACCTAGTCCGTTTTAAATCTCTGTTTGTTATTTGATCACTTTTGTTTCTCAAGTCATAGCAGGACACACCTAGTTGCTCATGATCCTAGGTATTTGAATAAAACAAGCACAAGCTCGGAAGGTAGTCATACCTCACAAAATATATATATATATATAGGTAGAA